>NC_050451.1:72994888-73594888 GCF_903995425.1 Onychomys torridus | reverse complement strand
ACCACTGAGCTAAATCACCAACCCCTGTATTTAATAAACACTTAAAAGTACAAGTCTTTTATATAACTCAGTCAATTTTAAATGGCTTAAGTTCCATTATAGATGGAGAGATCAGCAACAACCACATTTCCTCCACCATCACTGTTTAATTTTATTTAGTTTTAAGGTCTAACAGTATTAACTGGATCACACAATGGTATTTAAAATAAGAATTCAGCCTATTTACAGAGATTTTTTAAATAACACTTTTTTGTTTTATTTTTTAATGTAAACTATAGAAAGTTTTTGAGAATTTTTTTTTCTTTTCTTTCTTTCTTTCTTCCTTTTTTTTTCAAGACAGGGTTTCTCTGTGTAGCCTTGGCTGTCCTGGAACTCAATCTGTAGAACATATTGGCCTTGAACTCAGAGATCTGCCTGCCTGTGCTGGCATTAAAGGTGTACACCAATACCATCCAGGACGGTTTGAGAGTTTTGACTGAAACTTTCAAATGATATAAATGCCAATTATCCAGTTTCATTATAAAATAATCAAGTCTATTTTCATTGTAGATGACTTATTATTTTGTGTGTTGTTTTTGACTTGATTGACTCAGATTTTACTTTCAAAACAGTTTTCTGATTAATCTACTAACTGATATATGTTCAGCCATAATGAACATAAAAACCTAAGACCAAGTCATTAATTTTGACACTCTTGCTGAAGAGAGAACACAACCACAAACTGTTCTTACACACAAATTGTAAGAATTCTTTATTCATATTAGTCTTTTGATGTTATCATTATAATGACAATATATTTTTGTATAGTAAGCCTTTTACTTCCCTAAAACACTTGGTTCATATCAACACCTAAATTGTAAATTGATCCTCCATCTGAAGCTTGGAAATAAATGGGTTTCTTTTGGTAGCACCAATGAAAGTTTTCAAATTTGTAATGGGGTTTTCATGAAGATAAGTCACTGCAATCTAATGAAAATAACTTACTATTTTTCTTATTCCATTTATGATTGACTTGGCAGGAGATCTTTGTTAGTAAATCTCCCTAGTGTTTTCAACTTGTTCTGAATGATTTAAATATGGAACATTTGTCTGAGTAACAACAACTGGGAAAAATGAGTGTTAGAGCTGGTGATAATAACAATAGTACCAACAACAAATGTGATTACTTATATAAACACTGCACTCTATTTTACTGTTTATTGATGTTTATGAATCTATGATGTGTGTCTTATAGCATGTAGGCAAGGGAGCAAAGGGAAAATAGATGAGAGTGAGAGCTGGTTACCAAGCAATATTACATCTAGGAAATGATTGTAACAGAAATATAAAGACAGCCCCTCTCAGACAATCAAATACCTTTGCAAATGCACAAAAGGTTAAGAAAAGCTGGTCGGAAACATATATACTCTAAGAATGTGAAAATAAAACAGAAAACTTTATATGCATTTGTTTTATATAGGTGTACATATCAAATAATAGTAAGGAAGAAAGAACATGTGTTTATAAAGTCTGATAGCATACAGAAAATTAAGAAGCATTCTCTGTATGTCTGTCTCTGTCTCTGTCTCTGTCTCTCTCTGTGTGTGTGTGTATGTGTGTGTGTGTGTGTGTGTGTGTGTGTGTGTGTGTGTGTTTTAGTAGCCATGAGGCCAGAAGAGGTCACTGGATTTCAAAAGGTTAGTTTTTGGATGGATGTGAGCTCCTTTATTAGTGTACTGGGAACAAAGCTTTGCTTTTCTACAAAGGCAGCAAAGACCCTCACTGCTCTGCCATTTCTCTGGACCAAAGGTAGAATTTTCTAAAACAGGAAGTACCCTAAGTTCTGAGCCATGTCTCCAGTTTTGAGCCGGAGTTTTCTAAGATAGTGTGTTGGCCAGTTTTGTGTCAACTTTACATAACATAAACTAAAGCCATCAGAGAGGAGGGAACCTAAATTAAGAAAATGCCTCCCCAAACTTGTGCTGTAGGAACATCTACAGAATATTTTCTTAATTAGTGATTTGAGGCAGGCCTAGCCCATTGTGGGTGATGCCACCCCTTGCTGGTGATACAGGGTGGTATAAGAAAGCAGGCTAAAACAAGCCAGATTGAGCAATCCAGTAAGAAACATTGTTGCATGGCCTCTGTTATCAGCTTCTGCCTCCAAGTTCCTGCCATGTTTGAGTTCCTGTCCTGGCTTCCTTCAATGTGGAGTCATAAGTCAAATAAACCTTTCCTCCCCAGGTTGTTTTTGGTCTTAATGCTTCATCACAGCACTAGTAACCCAAACTAAGACAGGCAGCTAACACTATTACTGATGAGTCATCTCTCCAGGCCTCAGGTAGAATTTGTTAGGTCAGTTTTCATATTTGTCTAGTCAGTATCTCCAGCTCCCTCATTTAAGGCCAAAGCATGTTTCCACAAAACTATTACTGTGTTACCATTCTTAGTAAGTTATAAAATAAGAAGGTTGTTGTAGCAAATTGCAGGGAATTTTTCTGAGTAAACTGACAGAATTTATTCCTAAGTGTGCAGTAAACCAAGTTTAAATGAAAGCTTGGACTTAGGGCCGCTAGGATGGCTAAGTTGTAAAGGCTTTTGCTGCTAAGCCTGATGACATAAGTTCCATCTCTAGGACCCACTTTATAGATCCACTTGGTGTGTACACAAACACTCCACAGGCAAATACACATACAACACAAATAAATGGAATATTTAAACCTAAAAGTATACATTATCCAAATACCCCAAATTTCCAGATTAATTATTTTTACCTCTTTTCCTCCAAATTATATCACGTGTTCTTTCATTCATCCTTTCCTCTCCATTTTTTTTACCCCTCCCCCTCCATAACTTTTTTCTTCTTTTTTTCCTCACCTTTTATCCTCTCTATCATCTCCACTTTTCTGTAGATTTTCAAGTAGAAACTACTGTCTCGGTAAAACAGAGCACACTTTTTACTTGCCTTATCATTTTACAAGGGCAGATAAAATAAAAAATTCAATCAAAATTGTTAAAGGGAGAAGCAAACAAAAAGCCCCAATTTAATAATTTCATTATAATCAAACACATATTTTTATTTTATACATACTGTGAAGTAAATCAAAAGGCCACAAATCACATCCCATCTTTTAAAATTTATTTTCTTGATTAGAAGCCAGCTTATTGTAAACAGTCAGTCTCAGGATTTCTAAAATAGAAAATTAAACATTTAACTTATAATATTTAAAAATTTAGCAGGTTATAAGAGGGATATTTCTGCATTGAAAAACATCTCCCTGTTTATCTGTGTCTCTGTTATGACTGTAAAAGCACAAAAGAAAGAATTCATTCTGAAGAAACAATAATCTCTTGTGAATATGTGAGATACCAAAAAAAAAAAAAAAAAAAAACCCAAAACAAAAAACCTCCCAGGCTTCCAAGAATGATGATCTCCATATCAGGCATGATTCTCTATAGAATCAGAACTGGTGTGTGTGTGTGTGTGTGTGTGTGTGTGTGTGTGTGTGTGTGTGTGTGTGTGTGCCCCTCTACTTGCTGTAGATGCTGAGAATGTGGTAGGTACTCAGTGCTCCCATCTACTGTTATAGGCCAAGAAATTCTCCAGAAAGTAGTAGGTCTTCACATCATACTCACAGGCTGAAGAAACTGGAGTCTGATTTGGCAGGAGATAGCTAAACGTGTCAGTCACAGATGATATAATGTAGTCTTTCAGGAAGAAATTAAGGCAGGTGTTCAATACTGCGTTTTCCTCTGTCCTCATTATATCTGAGCTAGATGTTGGAAGGTTTGGATCTCAGTGAATGGATACCGTCACCTTCAGCTATCTCTCTCTGGAAACAACTTCACAGAGTCACTATATGTATGCCTCAGGTAATTCTAGATTCCATCTAATTGACAATGTAGCCTAGCCTTCACCATTTCAGGAGAGATATGATAATCATAGCAGTACAGAATTTAACTGACATTGGGAAAGAGCTGGAGAAATGCAAAATACTTTTAAATGAGAACATAGCATTATGTGTTTTTTTTAATGCTGGGTATTAAAAAATATTCTTTAATTGGCAGTTCAAATAATAAACATTAAAGTATAATTAAGCCCTCAGTGCTGCTTAGGAACCACAAGATTACCTCCATGATTTCCCCTATCTGTAGTGGACTAAGATCTCAACAACTCAAAGTTCTGATAGGGAAAAGACCATCTATTTTGTTTGAAATTATACAGTTATCTGACTTTGCTCCTGGCATATTTCTAAGTCTCAGTAAGCAGTCACTAAGCTAGTTAATTATGTCATTCTGTCACTCCTTTTTTTTCTCTTTGTTACTTCCCTATCTCCGTCCCCCATGCATGCACATAGGTTGACTCACCTCTATGATCACCTTGATCTATAGACAAACATCTTTTGTCCAAATCCCAACAAAGAATCATATTGATGTTCTAAAGGCACTTTAGTGCACAGTGGTCAAAAACATCCTCATCTCTCTATCATAGACTTTAATTTTGGCTTTGACTGTTTTTGGTTGGTAAGATTCCACAATTCCGAAACCTAGCATTATCTTTAAGTATTCCTAGCCCCTTATTTTCTGTTCAAGAAAACAAATCACATTGATTCTATATACAAACTATCACTTGAGTTATGAATCTGTCTAGTTTTAATATCCTTGCTGTTGCAACCTTAATTTAGGCCCTTGCCCTCTCCTAGCTGGATTCCTTCCTTCTAGCTTTACTTTCTTCTAATCCATTATTTACACTGCTTCTGGAGTGTGCTTTCTCAAATGCAAATCTAGTCATGTCTTTCGCCTGCTTCAGAATCTTATAATGACTTCCATAGCTTTGATGATACAGTCCAAACTCCTTAGCATGGTATGTGAGGTATTTCATGACCTGGCAACTGCTTAATTCTCCAGGTGTACTTCTGTTTATTCACTGATATTCTGATACTGAACAAAAGACTGTTTGCTAAAAGATTAGTCTACACTAACCTATGAGTACATATATTTCCACACACTACAACCTTGTCCATTGCTGTGATAAAGTGATGAGTGATCATGATGATGAATCATGTTTTAAAACCCAATGTAGTGGATAGCCCATCAAGGAAACCAGTTAATCTTAATTCTAGTACAGTGTAGAATATCCCTTATCCCTAGCACCTTAATGCATAGTGTTTTTACATCATATTTCTTGTACATAATTTGTTAATTGGATACAAGATAGAGCAACTAATATTATAATTTGTTTTCCTCTCTTTTAGTCAATAAATTCTTAATGAACGGATGACAGAATGCAGAAATGAGACTTGATAAGGTAGCTCCATTACAAGAATTTCAGACACTTTAAATCCCAGCTGCTCTGACAGATGCCAGTTATAGGACTTGCACAGTTACAAAATCTTTCTGAAGTTCCAGTTATTTCAAGTGATAACCTGTAGTCCCTAACACATAATGGAAGATAAAATGAGGTAATTCAGACAAGTACTTATCATAGTGCTTAAAAAATGCTAGCTTCTATTATCCTCACTGTCGAGTGGCCAAATGGATAGGCATGCTTGATCCCGCTCCAAAGAGAGAGAGGATTAATGGTTTTGACAGGGGACATATTTTTCCTGATATCAGGAAAAACTTGGTAAAAATTTTAAATGCTCTATTACTAGATAGATGTTTGGTGAAGTCATTTAGATGTAGAGGAAGGGAGAATCAAAGCTTAGTTTCACAGTATTGAAAATGTAACAATAATTGCATTATATAAGGAGTCTCATAGGATTTAAGCTGTGAATAATTAGAATCAACATGATTTCTGACTGATAAAGAATACAATATCTAGTTAAAGTGTAATGGTAATTTAGATTATTCCATTGTTGTTATGTCTACACTTAATGTTTACAGTTAACTTAAATAGCATTTAAATGACATGTGTCAAGAAACTGGGGATACTGGTCTGGACAGAGATGAACCACATGTAAATATTAAATTTCTTTTCAAATATAAGTCAGCGTGTGGACTTAAAAGATGGAATCTTGTTTCTGGCTTACTCATTATAAGTAATGTGAACCACTCTGATCTTATTCTTTGTCCCATGATCACCTGGTACTCAGAGCAGTCCTATAGCCTCGGGCTTCTTAGCTTTGAGATTACAGGCATGCGTTATTTGAAAAAGAAGAAAATATTTATCTTTAGGTAGTTTGAAAAACAGCATTACATAATTTCGTATATATTATTGGCCTGCTGATTGACATTTAAATGGTATACTAGGACAGAACTTTTACATTTCCTTCTACTGAGCTATTAGGAAATAATTGAAAGAGAGAAGAGAGGGTACCAATCTACTATCTGGCAGAAGAGACAGGGTTAGCTTCTGGTTATTAGGTCTTAACCATCATTTCTTCAGAGAAGTCATCCCTAAAATATCTGTTACAGGTTTGAACCTTTTATAACATTTTGGAGCATCTACAGTATTAGAATTGGGTATGTACATTGGATGTCAATGCAGATGATATGGAATGAGGTCACATGCATAATACAATGCATATATGGATTATAAAATACATCCTTAGTGTATCTCTTCTACTGCTATCACGTTTGAGACAGAGTCTTTTGGTGCTTTGTCACTCAATTGCATGATAGACCTGCTGGCTCTTGAGCTTCCAAAGAATCTCCCGCCTCCACTCCCTATCTCCTTGTAGGGGCCTTGCTATTACAGATGTATGCTACAGATGTGCTTTCATATGGGTTCTTCAGATTTAAACTCAGGTCCTCATAGGTGCACATGCTTTTACCCATGAAATCATCTACCTAGGTCCTCATACATTTGTTTATTTATTTTTATTTATTTATAAATTTTAATGTGCGTTTGTGTTACTTAGAGTAAAATGTTCTACCAGGAAAGGACCATTATTAATTTATTTCACTAATGTTTTCCCAGAAAATAAAACTTGGATTTTGAAACAAAATGATATTCATGTGGTATTGATTAAAGTAACAAAGGTGTGCCAAGACATTAATATAATCACATCCAAATAATATTTGTTGAATTAAAAAATGGCTTAAGTTTACTGTTAAAGGCATAGTTGAGGATTTAAATTTTGACAGAGGTTAGATAAATTATCCACTCAATGTTGGTTTTCTTTTTCTAAATTCTTTTAATCTTGAGTATGTTACTATACTTGAAAATTCCTTAAAAGCTCACTCTAAATCCATCAGAAATCATTTAGAAGAAAAGTCATTCACTGCTTACAAGGCTTAGTCAGGTTTTCTTTAAGTTACTGTCTATCATTAAAGTTGAGTGAATTATTTGATTGATATACTTGACCATGAATTGAAGAAAGACTATATCAAAATTTAAAAAGTCACTTCCAAAGAAAGTACATATTCACTGTTTAAATTGAGACACAGATTTCTTTTTCACAAAATCTGTTTATTTATGAAGAATGGAGCTTATAGTTAAATAATCAATTCAGTAAGTTACCATGTCACAGAGGGCGAATCAGGTCTAGTATATTTTGCTTTGTTGGAAACTTGCTTCCTTTCCTACTGGCAGTTACTTCATTTATTTTCTCTTATCAGGAGACTGATTACTGGTTGATATTGCAAGAAAGGCTCAAAGTAACTGCTGAAACAATCCTCAACTTTCTCATCATCTCAGGAGAAAGAGTACAAACAGTCGGATTTTGCTCTCTAGGCCCCATACTCATGTGTCATCACTCTGGAATTTTTAAATAAGTGGCTTGAAGATATATTCCGAGAGAGATTATTTGAATTTGCATGGAAGAAAAATAAACAGTTGTATAGATGATTGATTGTAGAGATGTTCATAAGAATAAGTAAATAAATAAAAATCTTGGAAAAAACATTCTAAATCCATGAGTCAGTTTTTGTATGCCTTCTCATAGCTGGTGCTATTGACATTTGACTTGGAAAGAATCCAGGAGAGGGAAGTTGCTGTCTTTGCACTGGAGAGGTGCTTGCCTGACTGCCTGTACTACTAGACACTAGTTCCACCCTGCCCCAGCAATGACAACCAAACATTTTTCTAGGTATTCTCAAATTTCCCAGGACCGAAATACCTTCTATCTGAGAACTGGTGAGAGTGAATGAAGGAATTCCCAGGTATCATAATATAGTTTAGAGAATTAAACTGAATCTCCAAGATAAGAATGAAATATGCCTAAAGTTCCACAAAATCAAAAGTAGTTCCATATAGAATCAGATCCAAGGATTAAATTATAGGTAGACACTGTAAAATTTGATAATCATTCTCTCTTCTCACTCTATATACCTCACTACTGAAAAACAGAAAAATATGAACATATACGTTTAAAGTTACTACTATAATTTTAAATTGTATTATGATTTATATAATATAAATTGTAATTATCTTTTATTAAATGTTTATTATTATTTTGTGTGTGCATGTATGTGTGATTACACATGTGGTGTGTGTGTGTGCACTCACGTGTACACATAAATACATACAATCCCTCACAAGACTTGTGTGGAAAAGAAGACAGATTGAGGTAATGTATTCTGTCTTCCATCTATATGTGTCCCAGGAATTAAATTCAGACCATCAGATTTAATGACACACATTTAATATGATGAGCCGTCTTTTTGGCCCTCTGTTTTGATTTTAAACCCGAAAATCTGTTAAAATTCAATAAAACAAAGATTTCTTCTCCATAAAAACAGATAACTGTAAAATACATTAAGAATAATCTCTTTACTATTGGGCTCTTTAGAATCCATGTTATTGTATATAACTATGTATCTGTGTGGAGTTTTTACACTTTTGATGATAACTAAGGTATCTTTTCATTTCAAGAATTTTATATGCAGCATAATCCAATTAGGTCTTTATTTCTGGACATTTATCATAAAGTGTCAAGTGGATGAGGCAGATCTTTGATTGTTATATTTAATTTGTAGCACCTGAATTTGCTTATGACAGATAAGAGAAGAAACTTTTTTAAGGAAGTTGGTAAATTACTCCTTCTCAGAAAAGATCAATGATAAGCATTTTAAGATTTAATTCTACACAGTTTTCTATTCTGTGTGTGCTTTATTACTCTCCCAAGGAGCTCAGGACAAGACATGAATGCTCTGAGAAAGGCTAACCAGTAAGGAAAATAAAACCAACAAACAAAGGCATCAAAGCATTAAGGAGTCAGAGAAATTTAGGACTGTCTGTCTCTTAGTGTAATTTGCAAAGGTCTTTAGATTTTTTCATTTCTGATGTCCCACTGAGCTTTTGTCTTCCTTACAGAATAACTGCTACAAAATTCTCTGCATAGTCTCCTTTTGTATATTCAAGATTCCCTTCACTAATGTAAAAGTAAAATACTCTTTAACATATGTTTGCTGCAGTAATTATTGGAGAGAGACTATTTCCTGATATACAATTATAAGACAAAATATATTTTGAAGGTGATTTGGTGTTAAGACCTGTGATTCATAGTTCAAAATTTACCAATTAGCAATAAGATGTATTTTATTGTTATTAAAGAGGGCATTGTTAAATCTTATTTTCTTCTGATCCTTTCCCCTATTTGGCTACTCAGAAGAATCTGAAGGTAAATTGTTCCAGTTCTTCTCTATTATGACCTAGAGAGGCAGAAGCAATTGACCCTCTTAAATGTAAGAGGCACAGCAGCACACTTTGTGAATTCTTTCTTCTGTGTATTATTGGTTCAGTATTTTTCAGCAAAGTTCAATGAGGTTCATTAGCTTATCTGAAGAGAACAGGGCCAGCACTTTTGAGCAACTTCCCTCTATGACTTTTCTAATTAAATCCCTTCCATCAGAGGAAGAGCTGCCCTTTTTACTTGACAAACATTTGTTCTAATTTGGCCTTGCTTGATTTTTCGGTGCTTTTACGTCCCTCTCCCCCTCTATACCCGCCAGCATCTGTTAGTGAGAAGACAGCTCAGGCTGACATTTACTCTGAATATGCCTGCTTATTAAAATATTTCAATGTTAGACAAGCTTATCAGTTGAAAAATACAATATAGTTCAGGCTCCTGGAAGCACTCACCTTAAAGGAATGCTTTGTTTACTGATGTGCTCTGTTTTTTTTTTTGTTTGTTTGTTTGTTTTGTTTTGTTTTTGCTTTTGTTTTTTTTCTTTTTTTTGTGAGAAAAGATATTTGGTACTACGAACTAAAAGTTATCCCTGGATTTTTCTCTAAAGCATAAGAATTGCATGCTGCGTATGGAAACATAGAGAGTAAAAGTATAATTAAAATTGAAATGACATAAAGCATATGAGAGGACATATATGAAAGTAAAACTACTAGTTGATAGTGTTGGTCTGATTTTGGCAGATCGCAACAATGGAAGAGGTGATACCTCAAAAATATTTACATTCCATTTTTTTCTAACTGACTTTGAGATTATTAGTAAATTATAGTGGGTAACCACCTGACTGAGAATTGGTCCTGCAAGAGAACTCTCCCTCCTGATCTTGGTGATGGTAGGTAAGATTAAATGCTTATCTAGGAACAGGTGGATGCCAAGGCTTTCAGTGTTTACTCTAGACTTCAGAAAGGCATGGTCTGTCAGTGACAAGCTTTGCCAAATTCAGTTTATTCTCCTATTTTCTTTAACACTATCCAGTGCTATTAGCTTGCCAGCCATGCAGTCTGTAAGTAATAGGTTGCAATAGGAGCTGAAATTGACAAGTGCTTAGCCCAGAGCATGGATTGAATGTAATTCATAGGGTTCTCAAGTTAATTTCCAATACCTATTTCATCAAGGCAGACTGATAGATGGCTGCCAGCATCTTTTGGCTTTATCTGTAAATCCCTGTGTCTTTTACTGCCATCATTTCAGTTTTTATACATTCCATCCCTTGCCCTGCTCCTCCCCATTTCCATAACTTCAAATGGAGCTTCTCTCCAAACACATCAGTCATTTGGGCGAGAAGCCCTTGCAGCTAAATGCAAGACCTTCAAATGTTATTGAAGTGCATTTTTCCATGTGGCCCTGTTTAAAGTGATGTTTCTTTAGGGACTGCAGGGTGAAATATGAAGTTATCTGGGAGAGTAAATCTAAGATGTTGGACAGATGGTGAAGTGTCAGTGCATCCACAGAAACGTGTTTCATTTTATACAGGGGACGCTCTCAATCAATTTTGGCTTAAGAAAACAGTCGCTAGTACTGCATCAGTGGCTTTTTTTTTTTTTTTTTTGGTTGATGTCATCTTTAACAGATCAATAGTGAAGCTTATCAGTCTCTAATAGGCCATAAAAATTCATAAAAAAAATACACTTAAAAATAAAAAAGATGATTCAAAGGGGAAAATTTTCCTAAGAACTAAGATTTCACTGAAAGTGGAGCTAAGGTTGTCACCAAGAGAGCAAATAAAATGACTGCTGGTAAAACATGACACTCATTTACTCTGTAGGACATGGAAATATTCATTTTTCACCTCAGTCTGTTTTGGGAACAAATATAATCACAGAAGTTCTTAAACTTTGCAGAATGACTCTTCTGTGAATGTCCAAAGCCTCTGCATTTAACAGACTTCAAATCACCAACTTTTTCCTGTCTCTTGTGCTAGCTGCACTTAGCATCAATCCATTCCACTTTTACACAGCATTTACAAAGGACACAGGTCTGGATGCTGGGTAGTGTCTGTTCTGAAGCTGTCATTAGAAAACTGTATGTGATAAGCTAAACATGGATATATATATATATATATATATATATATATATATATGTATATGTATTGCTCATGCATGAACTATGTATATGTATATGTGTAATTTTGTATATATGCCACACCTGTCTTTGCCTGTAATGATTTGCCATTTTAAAAATGTTAGTTGCCTTTGTTAAAACTGATTTCTTCAGTTAACCTCACATGTAATCAATCCTGAAAAGTCTACTAATTCATTTGGATTACTGAAAGATTGAGCATTTCTACAAAAGTAGGAAATTTTATAAAGACATGGATATTTTCCCTAGATGCTGATTTGTATTTCAAAAATAACAGGATCTACACATCGATTCTTTGGCAAGGGTGAAATTCCAGGGAGACTTGTCTATTAAGGTCAGTTATAGTACTAAAGAAGAGGCAAGTTAATTCTATGCATTCTGGATTGACATTATTTTTAAAAACTGACTACATGGTGTGTGTATGCATGTGAGTGTGTGTTTGTTTGGTGTGTGTGTGTGTGTGTGTGTGTGTGTGTGTGTGTGTGTGTGTGAGAGAGAGAGAGAGAGAGAGAGAGAGAGAGAGAGAGAGAGAGAGAGAGAGAGAGAGAGAGAGAGGTGTAAAAGTCGATCTCAACAACTATCAAGTTTGTAGGCATGAATGTATTCCAATAAAGTAGTATTTTTAAAAATGGAATGATATAATGTACTTGATGTCCCTTGTGCTAGACCATAGTTTAGGAGTCACATAAACTTGTTTGGATCCTAACTCTCCCTGGCTAATTATGTGGTTAAGGGTAAATTACTTAATTCATCTACTATCAGTTTTTTCCTCTGCAATACAAAGCATTCAGCACATGAGATTTTAGATGAGTTTGTTTCCTAGAACACATGATTCATGCTGTGGAAGTAGAATTATTAATGCTAGAGGAGAGCAGGTTAACTGATTTCAGAGACATGGAAGGGTCCATGCTGAAGGGAGAATGGGTCAAATAGCAGATATATGAGGACCCAACTAGAATGGTCACATACAATCCTAGAAGGGAGTGGAAAAAGTCTTCAAAGAACTCAGCAGCCTTACTTAACAATTTTAGATTTATTTTTCTTGAGGTGACAAGGGCTTGAAATTGATGTGGAAAGAACATAGTAAAATTTTACACATTCAGAGTAATTGAGGTGGAACCCCTTCTAGATCATTAAAAAGTTTGAATTATATGATGCTTTTTATAGAAAGTAGTTTTGTTGTTTTCAAGTACATACAGTAATTGGCAAAACATTCAAGAAAGTATTGCCAAGAAGACTTCCTGCTGGCATGCTTAAGTGAAAAGCTGAGACTCATTTAAAATTAGCATATTATTATGTGCATATGGAAATGGCCCAAATAAAGTTCTTGAAAATAGTTTCTTTTCTTAGGTAGGTTATATATTCTTTCTAATCTACTACATGAAGAAACATGCCATCCTGTTTTTTCATTGGTGTTCTCTATTTAATTTTGCATGACTTATTTACTAGTCAGAAAATATCTTTCAAATACGAAAATTTTGATGAAATTTTACAGCCACATTGTGGCACCTCTTTCCACATGTTTAAAAAGAGTCTGGCACAGTTAATTATCTTCAATGAAGAAGTAATGTATTCTGTATCTTCAGCTGTTCATAATAAATTTACAAGCATATACAGTAGCTGAGTCTGTAAAGTATGACTTGAATCTTTATAGTTGGTCATCCTTGGTTGTCCTCTTTTCATTTCTAATAGTTTTCTGACATTATTTTAAAAATTAATCTAAAAATGTTCCTCTCACAGTCCAGATAATATCCTAGATTATGTCTCCTTAGGCCCTAAAAATGTTTATATAAGCAGATCCCTCCATTTGTTATGCCATTATTTATTTTGCCAGCATAGGTTTTGTTGAGTCCTTATTACATACAGTAGCTTAGCATTATACTAGGCACTGAAAATATGAGGATGGGCATATCATTCTGTTTTTAGTGCCATTTCCATATGAGACTTAAGATACAACATAATAAACCTTCTGAGCTTTCTAATAGCTATGCTAAGTTGGGGCATGGCATAGAGATAAGATTAAAGAGACTGCTCAATAGCGTGTAACTGTGGTCATCACAGATTCATTCTACATCCCATCAATAATAGCTTCAAAATTCCCCAGCAGTTGTGTGAAGCATTTTGAAGTGGTCCTTATCATGTCTAAATGCTACAGCTACAGATAAATGTCTTTGGAGTTTGGGAAAATAAATCTTTGACAATTAGTTTTATCCTTTATGTACTTACTTTTCAAGTTATTCATCCAGCATTTATAGCTATTTATCTCCCCTCTTGTCTTCTTACTTTAAAATATTCCAGTTTTGACTTTCATCTAATTCTAGACTGTCATGTCTTACCTTCTACTCTTTCCCCTTTTATGAGGCTACATATTACATAATGTCAGTCTCCTAAAGTAAGTAGTTTTCTGATCTAGCACTTACTAGCAAACCCTGTAATCATGGCTATGTGTTCTTTATAGTTCTTTCATAGAGAAACCATATTTCAAGAGCATATCCATAAAATGATACAGCTTTGGGGCTAGATATTTTCTGCTAGATAGTAGTTTTAAGGCATTTTTAAGTTGTAATTATATCAATGCTAACTTCATGTGGCTTAATAAAGGTATAGGACATTTGTGAAATCACATAAGTAAAACTAGTAAGATTATTCAGTGGCATGAGATATAAATGTGTTAGAATTTTGTGGCTATTTCTGACCCAAATTCTTCAGCTAGAAAGAAGGACTATAATGAAGGATCTATATCTATACTGGCCTCTATCAAAACCCAAAGAACCAGAAGTAGTTATTGTTATATTGAGAAGGGAATGTCCTTAGAAAAATGAGGTAATGGTGTAGACCATTAGCCCTAAGCACCAAATAAATGTACATTTGATGAAAACTTTTTAAATTTAGAAATTATAATTCATGGTCTTGTTCTGAAAGAGATGAATTTTGTGATTTAAGTATGAGCTCTCGCAGGTGTGTCTATTTGAATCCCTGGTGCCCAGTTAGTGGCATTCTTTTGGAAATCTATGGATATTTTAGAGTATGGGCTGCTAACAAAGTGGTGCCATTGCAGGTGGGGCTTTGAGCATTTCCGTCCAGCCCTGATTTGGGTTCCACTCTGTGACTCCTTGTCCATGCCACGTAAGCTCCCGTTATTACAGAAGATTTTGTTCACTATGTTGTCCTCACAAATATAGTTTAAGACCCCTTGAATACGTGATATAAAATAGACCCTTTCTCCTTTAAATTAGTATTAGAGTAGACAATGCTATGATAAACCTCACCATCTAATTCTTAACTTTAAAACTGGTTTACACAGGGCTGAGGAAACATTTTGGAGCTATGGACTAAAGAAGCTCTCCAAAGTTACAACAGAGCATACTGTACCATTGTAGTATGAGTTTAAAACATCAAAATACTGACAGAATACAGGCAGGGAAAATGACCTATGTAGATTCAGAAGAGAACAAAGATTCTGTTGGTAATTGGGCCACTCATATTAACAGAGACAAAGAATCTCTCTTCCTTATACCTGTATCCTAAAATTTGAGTGATACTGAATTTAAAAGTAATGGGCTGTTACATTTGGCCAGGAATTTTCAAGATCATAACCATATAGGCTACAACTAATTAAGGCTCACTTCTTTTATCAAGATTTTATGCTGAAAGAGATTAAAAAACAGTATGAAACGATGTAAGAAATGAGCAGTTTGGTCATATGATAGGGAAAAAAGCAGCTATAATTGTTTTAAAAAAGACTCATGCTATTTAAATAAAGAAACATGGGATTTGCATTGGGCTAGTAGGAAGAAGGGCTGTGAGGACAAGGCTTCTTCTATCAAAGTCCACATAGTGCAAAAGTAAATAAATCTGAAAGACATTTCTTTAAAAAAGAGGATTCCTGAGAAGATACAGCCACATAAGTACCTTTTTCCAGGAAAGCCACACAACAAACTATTTGTCTATTTCATCCATGCAAGCACTTGAAGACAACTGCAGTCTTGGCTTGTAACATAAAGTGACTTTACCCATGTGGTCCTGATTTTACAGGCACAAAGAATGCAAGAGCTATGGGATGATGGAGGGTATACTAAGGTTCCAGAGACATCTCTGATGACAGGTAAGGTGGGAGGGATGATTGGCTTCTATGGAAGGAGGCCTTCACTGTCCAGTATGTGAAACTTTGAAGGGAAAACGTAAGTTGCCATGGGAACTCCATTAATTTTTACATTCCAATATCTTGGAATATCTTTCAAGACAAGTGGTAGGCATTGTGGCATCAGCCCAAAAAAGGGGCCATGGTGTAAGGCAGGTATTAGGGCTATAAGAGCAAGAATACACATACCTGTTGAATTATGGATGATGGGGCCACATGTTCCAAATGCTGGCTGAAGAACAAGAATGCTGTTTCTTTCTTGATGGATCATTGTCTTGTTTGGATGTGATCTGGCCTTTCCACTGTTTCATTTTGGAACAGACATGATTTTCTGCACCATTGAATGTGTGTGTGTGTGTATGTGTGTGTATTTGTGTGAGGATGGTTTGGGTGTGGTGTGCTGACATGTGAGTTTTTATAAATTTTATAAAGTCTCAAGAAAGATTCTAGCTTCAATATTAAGGAGACTTTGTATTTGGAACTTTAATCAATATTAGGAATGTTAAATCTATGAGGACTCAAATTTGAAATGGAAACATTTTGTATTTTTGTAAGCCTATGACCTTCTGGAGGTGGGCAGAGGTAGAATGTTTTCTGTTGAATTGGAACTGTCACCCATGGACTCATGGACTCATATGTAGAATGTTGTCCTTTGAATATGAAGTATTTCCCATGGGCCCAATGGGCCCATATGATTAAACATTTGTTCCACAGCTGTTGGTGATGTTTGAGAAGTTATGGATCTTTTTTTTTTTGAGGCAGAGTTTCTCTGTGTAGCTTTGTGCCTTTCGTGGAACTCATTTGGTAGCCCAGGCTGGCCTAGAACTCATAGAGATCCGCCTGGCTCTGCCTCCCAAGTGCTGGGATTAAAGGCATGTGCCACCACTGCCCAGCAAAGTTATGGATCTTTAACAGCCTGGTACATGTGGTTTAAGAGCTGGCCTCTGGGAACTGTAGCCTGCCTAGCTTCTGTTCCCAGTCTTTGAGTCAGTATGTGCTGATCTACACCACACATGAAAGCCACTATGCCTTGCTTACCTACCAACATAGACTGAAATTCCCTGAAACCATGAGTTCATATAAACCTTACTACCCTTAGGTTGATTCTGACAGGTGTTCTTGTCACAATAATAGTAATAAGCAAAAGAAAAGGTAACTTTGGCACATCACTTATTCTCTCTGAATTTTAACTTTTCCCCATTATTAAATCTAATTAAAAGTGTTTTCATCATCCTGTTGTTTAATGTAAGAAATCTAATAACACACATAAGGCACTGTGATGCATATAAATGTATCACTACTAACAGTAATTGTAGTAATAGTACTATTTCTGTTAAGATGACTGAAAGAATTGTTTTTAAGAAATGGAGAGGTCATATAAGCATTGATTGTTCACTGGATGTTCAAGAAGCAAGGCAGCGCTTAGAAGCTCAACATAGTCAAATGGAGTCCTTTGGACCCAAATGCAGAGAAGAACTTTAATTTGTAGGTTATTGACTCTGAATATGGAACAACTCAAGAGATAAAGAAACAGACTGTCAAGAAAGGGCAAGATAAGGCCATTGATTTAACTGGTAATTACTTATAGTTAAGGGAGCATAAACACAAACTGGATAAATACTAAACCAAAAACAAACAAACAAACAAAAAACAAAAAATACTTCATGATTTCATTTTAAGACAAAATTCCATTGCCTTTTCCTCTCTAGAGCTTTTTGGTGTAAGTATAAATATGGTTTACTTGCTATCTATCTATAACCTATCTGTTTTCTACCATCTGTTTATCATCATTAATCATTATATCTCTATTTGTCATTTACATTTTTATAACTACCTATCAACTACTGATTTTTGGGTTATCATTACAGAGCACCATTGACTGGTGGCTCACCAAGTTCTGGTCAAATTAGTCAAGTACTTTTGTCGGGGTCTCTGCTGTGGTTTTTGTTTGACTTGCACATGACCAGCACAACCTTGATGATGGTTTCAAGTAGATTTTAGATTGTGTATGAAAATTTGTAGCCTGAAGATTTCCTGTGTCCCCACCTGCTGGCAGTCGGGACAAATATCTCCCACTTGTGTCTGCTAAGTAAACACACAGAGGCTTATATTAACTATAATTGCATGGCCATGGCTCAAGCTTTTGCTAGCTAGCTCTTATATCTGAAATTAGCCCATAACTATTAATCTACATATTGCCACGTGGTCTGTGGCTTTACCTGCATCTATTACATGTTACTCCTTGTGCAGCTTGCTGGTGTCTCCCTTGCCTTCTTCCTGTCTCTCTCTTTGAATTTCTCGCCTGTCTCTAAGCTGCCTTGCCATAGGCCAAACGGCTTTATTTATCAACCAATCAGAGCAACACAGTGTACAGAAAGACATTCCCTCATCAAAAGTCCCTTTGAGCTTTCCCTTGTCATAGTTTGAAGTAAAATGGCCCACAAAAGGAATGGCACTATTGGGAGGTTTGGCATTAAAGTAGGTATGGCTTTGTTGGAGGAAATGTGTCATTGTAATGGTGGGCTTTGAGTCTTTTTTTGCTCCAGCTTCCTTCAGAGTGACATTCAGTCCATTTCCTGTTGCTTTCTGATCAAGAAGTAGCCAGCACCATGATGCCTGCATGACACTATGCTCTTGGCCATGATGATAATGGACTGAACCTCTAAAACTGTAAGGAAGCCACCCTAATGAAATGTCTTCTTATAAGACTTGTCATGATCGTGATATCTCTTCACAACAATAGAAACACTAACTAAGGCAGAATTTGGTGCCAGGGACCAGGGTATTCCTGTGATAGGCCTGACCACATTTCTGTTTGGAGGAATTTGGACTTTGGTACTTTGGGTTCTGAAAGCAGTAGAGTGCTTTAAGAACAGCGTAATGGGCCGTACTAGTGGGCATGGAAGACGGCGAGAAAAGTTATTTGAACAGTTCAGAAGTGGATCAAGAGGTTTGGGAGAAGAATTGTAGTATGTTGCCTAGAGACTGGTCTTGTGATATTTTGGTGAAGAAAGTGGCTGCTTTTTGCCCTTGTCTGAAAAGCGTGCCTGAGGCTAACGTGAAGAGTTCTGAATTAATTCCCTTGGCAGAGGAAATCTCAAAACAGCCTAGTACAGACACCGATGTATGGCTATTAGCAGTAATTATAATAAAGATTTATAATTTAAAGGAGCGAGGTGAGCAGGGCAATTTACAAAATGTAAATTTTGAGGAGAAAATGAGCACCAGGAAGTGAAATGGAATGAAGTCCTATGATCAAGGAGATAAACAGATTAAGAAATGGAATAAAGGGTATGGTGAACTGTGGTGATGTTGTGTCCTCCAATAAATTGTGCACCATAATAAACTTATCTGGGGTCAGAGAACAGAACAACAACTAGACAGACATAGAGGCCAGAAAATGGTGGCACACATGTCTTTAATCCTATTGCTTGGGAGACAGATCCATCCAGATCTCTGTAAATTGAAAGACACACTGGAAACAGCTAGGCATGGTGAAACACATCTTTAATTCTAGGAAGTGATGGCAGGAAGCAGAAAGGTATATAAGGCTCGAGGACCAGGAACTAGAGGCTGTTAAGCTTTTAGGCTTTTAGCAGCAGCTCAGCTGAGATCCATTCTGGATGAGAACTCAGAGGCTTCCAATTTGAGGAAAGAGGATTGGCCGAGAAGTTGGTGAGGTGAGGTTAGCTGTGGCTTATTCTGTCTCTGATCTTTCAAAATTCACCCCAATACCTGGCTCCTGAGTTTTGTTTTGTTTTGTTTTTTTTTAATAAGACCTTTTAAGATTCATGTTACAGTGAACTCAGGGCAAGATGCCACCCAGTTAATTTTCCAACTTCTAAAAAGGAACTAAAGAAAAGCTTAAAGCCAGATGTGGTGGTGCACACCTTTAATCCCAGCACTGATGATGCAGAGGCTGGTGGATATCTAAATTTGAAATCAGCCTGGTGTATAGAGCCAATGCAAGAACAGCCAGTCATAGTCAGTGAAGGACTGAAAGCTGGTGAAGATGTAATTGAAGGAGGGGTCCATGTTTCAGGCACAGTAAACAGCAGAACTTTTCAGCTTCAGCCATATGGTTCTGGCTTTAGAGGAAAGGATTGAAAAAAGAAGCTATGGAATTTGCCTCTGTGCCTAAAGAAATCCACTGAAGCCAGCCATGTGTAAGGGATGTCCCTGAATGAAGGGATAGTAGAGGTCATTTCATGAGGCTGTAAAGTTGAAGCATGAATTGCCTTGGAGATCCCAAGATGTTGGAGATGACAGAGATGTTGGATACCTGCTGAGGAAAGCTGCTAATAGAAAATGGAAGAAGCCAAAAGAAAGAAGTGTGGTTCAGTCAACAAAGCTGAACACAGTTGGAGATATGAAGAGTATTTTGACTTCATTCATGGAGAAGCAGAGTTTGGAGTTTGCCCAGCTTGTTTTTGATCTTGCTTTGGTCCTGTATTTCCTTGCCTATGTTTTGGAATGGTAATGTATATTCTGTGACATCATATGTTGGAAGTATGTGATCTGCTTTTACAGAGATTATAGATAAAAGATTGGATAAATCTCAGAAGACTTTGAACTTTGGACTTTAAAATATTGTTGAAACTGTATATAGACTATGGGACTTGTGAAGTTAGACTGAATACAATTTTGCATTAGGATAGGGCTACAAGCCTTTGGGGGCCAGTGAGTAGAATGTGGTGGTTTGAAAATAAATGTTCCCCAAAGGGAGTGGTACTATTGGGAGGTGTGGCCTTGTTGAAATAGGAAGTGTGTCACTGTGGGGGGTGGGCTCTGAGGTCTAGTTTGCTCAGTGTGACATTCAGTACACTTCCTGTTACCTTTCGATCAAGATGTAGTCAGCACCATGTCTGCCTGCATGCAGCCATGCTCCCCACCATGATGATAATGAACTGAACCTCTGAATCTATGAGTAAGTCACCTGATTAAAATTTTTCTTATAAGAGTTGCTGTGGTCATAGTGTCTCTTCACAGCAATAGAAGCCCTAACTAAGATACTCCTCTTAAGTGGGTGATAGTATTGTTGTATTAGAGCTCTGTCTATAATTTCATTAACTCCTTTTAGGTCATTACTCTCAGTAAAGCCATGTTGGGGATTTGGGCTTCATTATACAATAGATTTGGAGAAGGAAAAAACTTGTCATATGCAAAATGTTTGACTCCTTGTCTTAAACGGTTCAGTCTGTAAGAGGATGCCTAGATGAGCTCCTTTAATTAACCAAGGTCTCTGCATATCTGACCACTCTGTGATAGTGTTTCTTCAATTTCTAATTCCAAAGCTTTTATTGTATTTCCCTCAGGAAGTCACATTCCATCCCCCATTAAAGTGTAAAAATATTTAAAAAATACAGCCTGTCATATACATTTTGTGGAAAGGGAGGAGGTGTACAAAGTCTATTAAATGCACTTAATGAAATGTCTCTTTTTAAATATCACACACACACACACACACACACACACACACACACACACACACGGCACATATACCTACCCTTTGAATCTAGATAGAATCACACAGACAGGAATTTATACTGAAAAGCACAAGATTAAAATAGATGTAGATTTTATGGGCCAAGATAGCAAGCACATACTTTTGCAATCTTTTAAACAATTGGTAATTTGGACTTTATGCTCTACACAAGTGTGCTAATTGGTTTTTACATTGCATAGTGCTCTTTTTTGTTCAAGAGTAACTTTGGGAGCCCTTCCTTCAGGGTTCTCAAAATATTCTAGATTTCAACAAGGAAGAAATCATGTAATAGGTAAAAAGCCTTTACCAATATTTACTTTCTAACCTTGAGATGAGTGAATAGATATTCTAACACTTTAGACTTTGCATTTTTGAAAGTGTTATGATCGTGCTTGCAACCAGTTTTCAAACACATGTAGCAGGAATACTCTGGAGGTTAATTACATTTAAAAATCTGCAAATTGCTTCGAGTTTTCTGAGGTTGGAGGCCATATAAATATAGCTGTCATTCTTTTCCTGGGACCTGACCAAATTTCTTTTAAAAGCAAAAGGTTTTCATCTTGTTTTCCTGTAGCCTGACCTATGTTAGCAGTCATGATGCTTTATAGCATAGATGCCTCTGCCTACTGAACCGTTTAGAGCACCTTTCGATCTGGAAACACTGATTACATTTTATGATCACTCTCCTAAGGTCAAGGAATTTGATTTGCATCCATCAGGCAAAAAGAAGGAGGAAAGTCCCTCACAAGCACTACCACCAGGTCTGTTTGTCAGCCTCAGCCTGTGTGTGTGTGTGTGTGTGTGTGTGTGTGTGTGTGTGTATTTAATTGCATATACATGGCGGTTTTGTCCTACATTTTCAATACTTAAAAGCATAACATAAAGGGCTTTGCAGAATCTAGAACAAATGTACAATTCTAATTTATTACTTCATTTTTTTTTTTTTAAATCTGGGAGACCCTTCACTCTTTTAAAGGTTCCAGAAAACAGAAGTACTTGTTTAATAACAAGAATTCGCCACATATGAGGCAATCATTTTGTAAAGGGCAGAGCTGATGGAGCCAACATAATTTAGGCTGCAGATGCTGCTCTAACTTCCTCCTGGGATTTGAAGACTCATCCTTGGAGCTGCCATTTCTGAACCTGTCTACAAAGCACGTGTGTGAAGACTTAAAACAAATTCAGTCCTGGAAACATTCAATCCTAATGCTCTGTACCTACTTTGTTAGACTCTAATGTCGAAATATTTGTTATTTAAGGACCGCCAAAATTAGTTTGGAGAGCTCTGAAAATCATAGGCTACGAATTCTAGATTGGAACCTTATTAAAAAAAAATTAAAACCACCCAATTTAGGCAGCTATTCTACACACTGAGAAGAAGCGAGGTGGGGGGAGAAGATATTTAATTTCGGTGGGATGGCTGTTCATGGAGTTTCATTTGACTTGATGCAACTCAGTGTCAAATTGTGGCAAGAGTGAAGACTATCAGAAAACCTGAATTTGACCAAATGGTTTATGGAGGCTGTTTACAAGGTCACCTTTAGCTCCACGACTAACAGTTCCTATTTTGTCAGAATGTCATTACCACCTCATGTGATAGCTATAACAGCTTTGAAAAACAATTTTCTTGGGAGAACTTATGCCACAGACCTCTGTATTTAATAAAGATGTCTCAGTAAACTTCTAGGCATTTCCCAACCTTCATTTCTGCTGGCTTATTCTACAGTTAATTGGTAATCAATCTCTGTCAAGATAAGCAATTTGATCTGCCCTAATGGAGTAACGAGTTCAGTTGGGAAGTGATAAAAACTCATTTCGTTTTAATATGACCTACTCTGCAGGTATTGCATGAGTTAGGCTAGACACTGCTTGTTTCTAAGTCATAGAGAAAGAAATAGACATATTTATCACAAATGTACCTATACTACATATGAACATAGAAGTATAACTTAGTGGGGTACCTCATTATTAATCATGCATCCTTGATCAAGCATTTGCACTATGTTAATATAATCTGCCAATTGTTTGCAGATTTTACAAATACATGAAAATACTTGTTTCAAAATAGTGAATGAATTCAAAGTCTCCATAAAAAATAAATATGGCAACTTTAGGGGTTGGTGACCATTTCAATACAACTACAGAGTTTGATTGTACATGTCACCTAGCTGCTGCAGCACTGTGGATAATGCTAAAAAGTAACTGAATAAACACCCTATTCCCTTTATCAACTGATTGACTCTAATGTAAGATAAAACATTTCTTCATTTAATACAAGCAGAAATAAGTAGCATACAAAGAATTTAGACACAGCCCTCATGTCAATGAATAAAGATAAGAAGAATTGTAAACGGAAGTTTATCTTTGTCATAAGGTTTATAAAATAAGAATAGTGATGGGGAAAGGTTATTGAAGATACAGTTGGTACAAATATGAATTTGTTAGTTCAAATACGTGGGTATCTACCTGCAGGGTATGGTGATGCACACCTACAATGGCAGCATTTGGGAGATGGAGTCAAAAAACATCAGCAGATGCAAGTCCTACTCAGATACAAAATTAAGTTCAAGATGAAAAAGAAAAGAAGCATACACACACAGATTCAATCAGACAAATTAACTTTTGCATACTACTCTCAGTGAAGGGATTTTCATTAAGTGTGTGTGTGTGTGTGTGTGTGTGTGTGTGTATACTCACATAGTGTATATGTGTGTGAAAAGGTTGAAATAACTATTATGCCATGCCATAAGCTATGGTTTCTCATATACCTTTATGTTAGATTCTTTATAATCATTGTGAAATACAATATTGAGTATTGAGTCTCTTGTCTTGGAATACTATTTATACTTATACTTACTTATCTATTTAAAATATATGATATTTGCTAACTTGAAACTCTCAGGAAAAGTAAAGGATAAAGGGAATATTGTATTTATTGTCCTTCGCTGGAATGTGTATGTGTCTATTTGCTGTGTGTATTTGTTTGCATTATTAGCACTTGAGATTAATAGCAGACAATAATCCCAAGGCTTTTCACATGTATGACCAAAACGTTTTGGAATAAAACAAAAAAAAAAAAATTGTATTCTGTCAGAACACTTAATACTCATGAGAAGCCTTTGAACTTTTTATTAAATGTATTGAAATAACAGTGAAAATCCTGTGATTTTTTTAAATGTTGTACATTGATTTACCAAAACAATACTGTAGTTCTTAATTTTACAGTTTTCCCTGTTAATTTGTGAATTTGCATCTGTGTTTTAGCTGCATGTAAATCTTAAAAAAAGAGAAAGAAAGACAAAGAAACTAAATAGAACTGTTGCAACAGAGATTCTTTTCGATGTGTTGTTGTCTCAGAAAATCTGAGTGAGTTCACTAGGCTTTCTAGTAAGTGTTTTGTCATACACTATTTAATTTAATACTCTAACCACTCCAGGGATACAGGTATTCCTAATACAATTAAAAATAGAAGAGACTTTATGCACGGTCTAGCTTGCTGAATGTAGTACTCACCCCCTTATCAAGGAAACTTCTTTTTACAACAGTTGGAGATTAGTAAAGAAGAACACAGCCTCTCAAAATACTGCACTGTGGAGATCAGCCCCAACTAGTACATCCTCAACACAACTTCAGCACCTAAGGCTCAGGAATCAATGTGGAAGAAGGGGTGAAAATTTCTAAGAGCCAGCAGAATATGTAAGTAGTTTGCTGTGACATTGTGTCTCCTAGGGATGTCAGAAGCTATCCTCATAAAATCTCACCAGTGTGACTGCCTAAAGATGACCTGCACATGGATGACACGTAAATGGACTGGGAAAAGCTCATGAGGACTTCACCATGCACAGACTACTTCAGTGAACTAGTGAATGTTGAGATCAGGGGCAATAGTCTTTCTCAGGGAATAACACACCAATATGGTCAGCCCTGAAAACATATACATTCAAGAAACATTCTAACATATAGACTGAGAAGTTTTATTATGAACTTAGGAATAGATATGTCTACATGCATTCATACCCATAAATATGTATGCAACAATAATTAAGGAAAAAGGAACCCATGAATGCTGTGGGATAATGTTTTTGTACAAAAAAAAAGCTCTTGTTAATAAAACACTGATTGGACAGTACCCAGGCAGGAATTATCGGCAGGGAGACAGAAGAGGAGAATTCTGAGAAGAGGAAGAGCAGAGTCAGGAGTCATCAGCCAGACACAGAGGAAGCAAGATGACAAGGCAGAACTGAGAAAAGGTACCAAGCCACATGGCTAAACATAGATAAGAACTATGGGTTAATTTAAGTGTAAGAGCTAGTCAGTAATAAGCCTGAGCTAATGGCCAAGCAGTTATAATTAATGTAAGCCTCTGTGTGTTTACTTGGGAACAAGTGATTGCAGGACTTGGGTGGGAGAGATTTGTCCCAACCATAGGGCTGGGCAGTCCCAGAGAATCAGTTGACTACTCATGAAGTAGAAAGAGAGCAAGGAGGCTTATATAAGATGGTTTGGCCAGGTGGTGGTGGCTCACGCCTGTAATCCCAGCACTCAGGAGGCAGAGGCAGGTGGATCTCTGTGAGTTCAACGCCAGCCTGGTCTACAGAGCTAGTCCAGGACATGCTCCAAAGCTACAGAGAAACCCTGTCTCAAAAAACAAAAAACAAAAAAAAAAGAGACTTAAGAATGATATTAATTTTTTTTTTATTCAGAGGAACAACATGCAGCTAAGGTTCAAATCCATATTACCCTGACTCAAAAAAAAACACACCCTTCTTTGTGTCAAATAATTATGCATCTACCCACACTCATATAAGTAAGTAAATTTACTTAAAATTTATTTATAACCTTAAACACCAAAGCAAGTTATTTAAAACATGTTAATATCCATTCTTCTCAGTAGAACACTGGGAGAAGTATTTTGAAAATGAAGTCCAATATTTTTTTAAAAATTATTTTCACACATACTAAGCCTTAGGATTTATAACAATTTTTCATTCATTGTCATTAATCATTTTGCATCCCTTTGTTTCTGCCTTCCCCTATTAATGGATTTCTTCACTGGAGGACAGGCATATATACTTTTTCACCATCTATCCCATCCAATGTAATCTTCAGTACATCTAGTTAATTGACTGGCAAATACAATATTAGAAAGCAGTGTGATTTACAAAGTTGAGTTCCATTCAGACTGGAACAAGTTTGCCC
This sequence comes from Onychomys torridus, assembly GCF_903995425.1. Classification (NCBI taxonomy): domain Eukaryota; kingdom Metazoa; phylum Chordata; class Mammalia; order Rodentia; family Cricetidae; genus Onychomys; species Onychomys torridus. The sequence goes on along the minus strand of NC_050451.1, from coordinate 73,568,373 downwards.
GCTGGGCATAGACAACAAACACCAAATCCTAAACCAAGGGTGCGCAGTGGTTGTAAGAGAAAGAATACAGCCCGGTCTTCAGATTGGTGATTAGTTCCTAATACACTGCATTTTCAAACTGTGGCTTGTGCACTGCTCTCCAGCAAAAGCTTCAGATATTATCTGCACATCCACCACCTGAATGAAGGTCTTCTTATGCCTCTAACTTCCCACAAGTCAACAGCTTTTGGGTGGCATGTAATCTACTTTCAAGAATATTCATGTGGGAAACAAAAAAAAATCAAGTTAAAGCAGAATGTACATTTTCAAGGTTTACTACTTCTAGGAGACAAGCAACTTTTTCCCTCCCAACTTTCATTCAATGGGTAATGTCGATAAATTATAGTGTAAAGTAATAAAGGAGACTTTATCAGGGACCTTCAATGGATAATATTTCTTTAAGAAATCATCCACTTGCTGTGCTTTAAAGAGGCAAGGCAACATTTCTCCTCCAGACAGGTGAGCGAATTAATGAGGACAGAGGAGCTAGCTGAAGAGAAGATGGACAATGTGACACCTGCCGGGTTCATCTTGTAATCTCAAATTTGCACTTGCCCCTAGGGAAATTAGAAAGGAAGGGCGATAAACCACTGCTTGCTGACAAAGCAGACTGCTTGGTGAAGGCATTCCAACGTATTGACAAATACATGGCAAAGTGCTTAATTTATCAGATTGTAGTTTCCATCCTGGGGTCAGTCTGACTATTTGTCTAGATCCGAAGATGCACATCAATAGAAGTGAGGAAACTACATCAGAAAAGATCCGAGTTAATAAAAGATCATTGAGTTCATAGCAGTTACATATAAGATTATACATAATTGCATGGACTGCATGTAATTTTATTTTGTTCACATCATTATAGTCATTTCCATTAATTAATTACTCCAGTTTTTATAATTGAATTCAAACCTAAGTATTACCCAATCTTGCCTGCAGGGATCAAAGACAGCAGAGAGAACTCAAGAGGACCACACATGCTCAGGAGATAGAAGAATTGTATTGCTCTGTTCTTGATTTTTCTTTTAGTTTGAAGAACAACTTCAATATTTACGTTTATCTCAAGGAAAATGTTGAAAGTGAGTTTATTTAGCTCTTTCTCTTACATGGCCCTAGAGTCACAGTTCTAAGATACATGAAAGTTATTTAAACAAAAAAAAAAAGGCAAAGAAAGTATAGTCTACTATAAACTGCAATTAAGGTGTAATTCTTTAACCTTTATTTATATGAATTATGGTGTATGAAAGTAATATCTGAGTTGAAAAAGAAATCCTTATTAACTTTATTATTGAGGAACAGTGTATCTTCCAGGAGTTTAAGGAGGCTGCTCATCATGCCACACAGATGTCTCCTGAATTTCTTGGTCTTCACAGAACTGGGGATATCATTCTACTTTGTAGTTCCAGGAAAAAAAAAATGCTTTCTGGTATTTTCTGTCATCAAGTAAGACTTTCAGGTTTTTTCTAAGTTTTTAAAGACCTATAGGTTTTCTTCGAACTTTGTTTATCTTAGGGATTCTAAGATGAATAGGAAATCTTTTTCTGAAAAGCTTAAAATCCAATATAGAAGTTGGGCAGAAATTATGTACTAAATGTGTGAAAGTAGAGAGAACAAAATGTATTAATAATCTAAGATACATTAGAAAACATGGGGAAATGCAATGTTTCAGCCATGTTTTAAGTGATGAGGATAGTTCTATTTATACTTGAATCGGATTATTTATGCTGTAGTTGTGTCTAAGGTTCTGAGAAAACAACTGGGGCATGAGCACAAAGACATGCTTTTGCAACAAAATGCTACAGCAGGGAACCTTTAAGGGACCTGGCCTAAACCAAAAGAGGAATATGAACCAGGTGGAAAGCAGGAGAAAGCAGAAGTGGGAAGAGTGCAGATTGAGACTGTACTCTGCCATATTAAGGAGTTTTTATTTATCTTGTGGTACACAGGGAACCATTAAAGGGTTTTAATCAGGAGCAAACATGATTAGATTTGCATTTTAGAAAAATCAATCTGGCAGTAAAAGCCAGATGGATTGTGCATGACTGGTGGGAAAAAACCATTTAGGAGCTTATTATTATAAATCAGGCTGTGGGCTGGATGAGCACTAAAGAAATAGGAGTAACAATTGGAAGGAAGCGACCAGATACAAGAAATGTTTAGTAGGCACAGTTGAGAGAACCTGACAACTGATTTGTGTTGTGGTGGTCGGAATGGTAGATCAAAAGAGGAATTCAACACATTCTAGCTGTCCAATTAATGGGCTTGGGGATAGGGCTGTGTTTATCATGGGAATCTTGAATCCAGGCATCTAGGATTAAACATAGAAAGGGGGCTGAAGTTAACAAAGAACTCACAGACTAGAGATGAAAGCAGTGACAAAGTCCTGTGGAGGAAGACAAACGTACATGAGGAAATTACAAAGCTCAGAAAGAATGACAATCAAAAACAGAAGTTGTAGGGAGTATTGATAAACATCAATGAACATACAGAGAGAAACACTGAAAAAATTATGGGTATCTGCTACTTTTTATAAAAGTAGAATCAATGCAATTGAGACATGTCTCTGAGTATCTGTAGATGAACACACAAAACACAAAATCTGTAGTATAATGTAATGCTCTGTTATGACTAAGTAATGCAATTAGGCAACACCATAAAAGTGAGATGCAGTATATGGTCATAATATAAAATTACAACTTGAACATGTTTACAGAATAAAACAATGAACCTGTTGAGAAGGAAAGGAAGGCAAGTAAATGTTAATTATTAGAGATTATAAAGTACTCAGCAATAAAAAATGTGATATTCTGCCCATATTTGATACCTCCATTACTTATGAGAAACAGCAAATGAAAAGAAAGTTTGCAATTTTATCTTTTCATTTTGTTTTTTAAAAAACTGCTTTTTGATATATATTTTTTATTTTATGTGTATGAATGATTTGCCTGAATATATGTGTGCCACATGTCTGTCTGGTGCCAAAGAGGCCAGGAGCTGGTTTCTGATCTCCTGGGATGGGGTTATTGATGGTTGTGAGCCACCACATGGGTGTTAAGATCAAACTCTGGTTCTCTATAAGGATAGTCAGTATCCTTAACCCATTTCTTCAGTCCCCATTTTTCTTCTTAAATGAAAAGTAATTCTGTTCATTCTTAAATGAAAAATAAATTCAGAGACTGCAGTCCAAAATCTGTTCTATATCTGTACAAATGATTGTGCCAAGTCTGTAACAGAACTTATTTCCTGAAACCCTTCTCTTTGAATGTATAATATCACTTTGTCTCCTAATAATGTATGAATTAGATAAGCAACTTTACATATACATTCATATCTTATGCATGTGTTGTGAAATTGTTGGCTTTGGTCATCTCTGTATTTGTTTGAAAGAATAGCCAAAAACTAATTACATCTCTATAAAGAATAAATATTAAATACTAATAAATATTAAATTACTCTCTGTTTCTAGAGCCTATTCTCTAGAGGAAAAGCTTCCACATTACATGTGAAAGAAAGGCACCCCCCCCCAAACTAATACCTTCCAGTCTTCCTGTCCTACAGAGGGGAAAAATAAAAGCACTATAAATGGAAAAGCTTTTGTATAGGTCACAGAGCTGAGAGAGAAGACACCCCCCCCCCAAAAAAAAGGGTCTCTAATTATAGTCTTTAGGTTTATTTAGTTTGATGCTGTTGCAGCACAAAATGGCCTCCAATGTGCTAAGATCACTGTGAATGACTGGAATATCCTGATGTCTTGTCCATCTCCCATGTACTTGACTATAGGTACAAGTTACCACACTTGGATCTTTGCATAGTTTTACAACTCCCCAATTCTGTACCATGTCATGGGCTTACAAAACATGAAACCATAAGGGCATTTGTTATCCTTGAGGACAATTTTAGTATGCCCAAAATCAAATGATGAGACAAATAAAAATGACCTTTCATGGATTTCATGATTCTGTAATATACATATAAAGAAAAAATGGGCCATTTTCATTTCTGAATGAGATTGTTTTATAAATCTTCACAATGAAAAGCCTGTTTCTATCATTTTAATTCCTTACCTATCATATCCAGCTTTCAATAGAGAGATACAGAACATAGATAAAGGTAGTTTGTATTTTGTTTGCTAATATTCATTATGTGTATTTCAATAAAAATTTATACCTAACTGAAAAAAATTGGTTGGAAGGGACAAAGCCACTGATGTATGATCCTTTAAGACTAAAGTATAATAGTTATTTTAGAATTATTTAATAGGTTTTTAAAGTATTTACATATGAATAGTATGTAAAGGAAATGGAAAACAAATGATAGATTCATACAGATGAGTAATGGAAACAGACTGACAGAAATAATAAATATAATATGTTAGAAGTAGAAAAAAAGTAACAGAAATTAATCAGTAGGCTAGAACTGTAAAAGGAAGGAACTAGTAATTTGACATCGGAGTAATAGGAAATTTCCAGAGTACTATGGAGAGAAAAATGCTATAAGCATAGAAGAGGTTATTCAAGAACTGTGGACTAATTTAAATATGCAGAATATTTGTGTTTGAAAAAATAAAAGGAGAAAAAATAGAACAGCAGAAATATTTGAAGTAGGGATACCTGTAAACTCTCAAAATTAACAACAAATATCAAAGCATAGATCCAGAAAATTCAAGGAACACCAGAAAAAGGTATTTCCAGAAGAGCATGTTTAAAAACAGCAAAATATCAGCAACATGTAGGCATATCAAACTGCAGAAAACCCAAGACAAAGGCAGGCATAAAAATCTGATTGAACTTGGGTAAAAATGACAACTGATGCCTCATTGAAAGCAAGCAGGCAAGAAGAAAAAAATGAACAGAGAAATACTAAAAACTTAAAGAAAATGCCAACCTGTGTAATTGGAAGTTTTCCTGTGTCTGATAGATGGGACAAATCTCTCCCATTCACATCCCCCAAGTAAACACACAGAGGCTTATATTAATTAAACTGCCTGGACATTAGCTCAGGCTTACTACTGACTAGCTCTTACACTTAAACTCAGCCCATTTCTGTTAATCTATATGTCACCATGTTTTCTCTGGCTTTACCTGTGTGCCATTACATGCTGCCCCCCAACAGTGGGCTGGCATCTCCTGACTCAGACTTCCTTTCCCCAGAATTCTCCTTGTCTGCTTATCCCACCTATACTTCCTGCCTGGCTACTGGCCAATTAGTATTTTATTAAACCAATGTACAAAAGCAGTATCCCATAGCAAACCTGAAATTATTTATCTTTGAAATTATACATTAAACACATGGCCCTTCCTGCTCCTAGTCTGGAGATAGGAAGGCAAAAAATGGGCGACAGGATACAGAGAGTCTGAGGAGACCTTTCTGTTGGGCTGAAGGTGGCTCTACATGAGGATTCAAAGATGGAAAGGGAGATCTCTTATGTTTGTATTTGCAAGTGGATTAAGCTTCTTAGAAGGACTTTTTCCTCATGATATCACACAATTTTATTACTTACTAAGACACACCTACAAATCCCATTGTTAAGTCCTAATTAAGGCTCTAAGGTATGTATTTTAAAGATACACAACCACTCCATTGTTGTGTGATATTTTGTTTATGTTCTGACAAATAAAGCTTTCCTGGAGATCAGAGGGCAGAACTAGCCACTAGTTAACCACAAAGGCTAGGCAATGGTGGCACACACTTCTAATCCTAGCACTTGGGAGGAGGAAGCAGGAAGACCAGGAGTTCAAGAGATTGATCCAGTCTAAAAGAGAAACAGAACTGGGTGATGGTGGTGCATACCTTTGATCCCAGCACATGGGAGGCTCAAGCCTTTGATCCCAGACCTTGGAAGACAGAGAAGGGAATATAAGGCAGGTGGAGACAGGATGTTGCCCAATCCAGTCTGAGGATTCATAGAGACAGGATTGCCCCATCCCACTGAATCTGAGGATTCATAGAGACAGGATCCCACCCCCATTTTCTGTCTGAGTCATCATGGAGGCAAGAGGTTATTTTGTTTAGCTCCTTTACTTCTCTGATCTTTCAGCATTTTCCCCCTATATCTGACTCCAGTCTTTTTTTATTAAGACCAATTAGAATCCATGCAACATCTGGTGCCCAATGGGGGCACCAAAAGTAAATGGAGACTTTTCTCTGTCCCACAGCTGTTTCCAAATAATCACTCAGAGGCTGACTACTTATAAATGCTTGGTTGATTGGTCAAGCTTATTACTAGGTAGCTCTTACAACTAAATTAACCCATTTCTATTCATCTATATATTTCCACATGGCTTTAGCTTTTATCAGTCTGCTGGCATGTTGTTCCTTGGGATGGCTCGATAGCATCTCCCAGACTCTGCCCTTTTTCTTCTGTATCTCTGCTTGGATTTCCCACCTGGCTCTCTCCTGCCTTGCCATATTCCAAAGCAGCTTTATTTATCAACCAATGAGAGCAACACATATTCACAGCATACAGAAGGTCATTCCACATAACTCCATCTCTAATAACCCAACCATTCTGATGAAAAATATCTTAATTTAAAAAAATGTGTAGAGCAGTCAAGTTAAAGAAATATGTAGGTAAAGTTTTTGATTTATAAAATGGAGATTTTAAGGTACGAATAAATAAAATAGAGAATATTTTCAATTAAATTATTAAATAATGGCAGTTTAAGTGGTACTAGTAATAGTATGTTATAGTGGTATATGAGTTAATGAAATGAATATCAGCATTAGTATAGAAAATTGGAGGAAGTATTGAAGTACTCCCATTACCATTTGATATGGACTTATACATAATACATTCTGTATTTAAATATACTCAAAGTACATAGGGTTCCTACAGATTTTCAACAGTGTCTAATTTTTAAAATCATAATTATCTTTAATAATTAGAAATGAAGCATAATGCAGGGATTTAACAAGGCAACTCTATATAGTTAAAGGGAGGTTTATTTTGGTGTAACTTATAGCCAGTAAAGGGGTTGGTTACAGGATCTGGGAGAGGTAAGGTGCAGTCCAGTGGGGTTCTCTGGAGAACTCTGACTTGGTCTGCCATCCACCATCCAGGATCATGAGGAACCAAGAGGGCCAGGCCAGATGGATGTCAGGTCTTCAGGGTTCCCATCTCGGCCACACCCAAGGACAGGTCACATAGGTAGGCCTGGCAGTTACCAGCTGCCTCACTGAGGCAGTGCTTGAAAGTCAAATCTGGAACAGCTACCCACTACAGAAGCATATTAAACAAAAAGAGCATAGAAGAAAACTATGACAAGGAATATAAAAGTGATAGAAAACAATTACAAATTTAGTAAATACTAAATAAAATAAATAAATATAACTATATATTTTAGCCATATTATAATTTAGATGGAGACTAGGGATGCATTCAGGTTGGAAGAGTGCTTGCCTAGGATGCAGGAAGACATGGGTTCCATGCCCAGCATTTCATAAAACTAAGAAGCTTTGTGTCATATACCTATAATCCATTTGGAAGAAAGAAAGAAGAGTTCAGAAGTTCAAGGTCATCCTCAGCTACATGACAAGTCACAGACCAGACTGGAATATATAAGACCCTGCCTTGAAAATAACAATAACAATAACAATAACAACAACAAAGAAAATATTAAAAATAGTCTATTGTAAAGAAAATCAGGACAATCTTTAAAATGTATGTTAAGGTAACAGGGCTTCAAATTATTGACACTAAAACTAATTGGCATTCCATTTTCATATTTGTAGACTTTAATGCCTCATAATAACTGATAAAGTAGGAAGAAAAGTCAGTAAGGTCATAAATGGCTTAATGGTCATTTTGCTGTAACTTATTGGAGTACACAGTCTTGGAATAAATATTCTTCTAAAGTACACATGGCAAATTCATTAAAATAGTCCACATCTTAGTGCATAAAAATCACAATTTAGCAAAATTTGGACAAATATGGACAGCCACACTGTAATGCTGGTCCTCATGAGACTGAGGACATTGAGACAAACTTGCGCTTTATAGTGATTTACAGGCTGGTCTAAGTCTATGGAAAAAAAATTAAATTAGAATTCAAAAGCAGAAAGATATTTGGAAAAATCACCAGGTATTTGGAAATCAAATAACATATCTAAAATCAAGTAACAAATCTCAAGAAAAATTTATAAATATTTCAGCTTGGGTCTTTAGAGAGAGTCAAGGGGGTTAAGAACACTTGCTTTTTCAGAGGACTAGAGATCAGGTTCCAGTACTGGTACAGGGCAGCACACTTGTTCATGTACACTCAAATATATACTCATATACACACAAATAAAAGCTAAACATAAATATTTAAAAACCATTTAAGTTGGGATCTGGAGAGATGACTCGGTAGTTAAAAACACTTGCCTTTTTTTCCAGTAAAACCAGGTTCAATTTCTAGCACCTATATGACAGCACTCAATGGCCTGTAACTGCTCTCAGGGGATCTGATGCCTGCTTCCATTCTTGGTGAACACTACATACGCACATATACACCAATAAACACCTATACACACAAAAGTAACAAATATATAAACACCCACAGACATAAAACAATAAATCCCAAAATATCAAAAGTATTTTTAAAATTTTAAAAATATTTAAGCTGGAGAAAAATGAAAATATTGTTTGTGACATTTGAAAGATGAAAGAAAAGTTGTATTTTGTGAAAAATTTAAAGAATTAAGTATATATTGTTAAAAGAAAAGTTATCTAAAATCCCTAATCTAAACTTGAAGAGTTATTTAAGTCTCAAGCAAAGCAAAGAAAAAAAATTCAAGAAAAAATAAGTGAACAATTGAAAACAAGGACACAGAAATCAACAAAGAGTAAAAGTAATTATCTGAAAAGCAAGTTGATAAACTGTTAGAATAGCCAAGGAAAACATAATGTATATTTGAAATGAAAGAGGATGAATTATTATGGACGTAAAAGCATGGTAAAGAGATAACATAAACAATGTATAGTGCATATATGCACTATACTGTAATATTATAATTAATTCAGTTATTACTTTTTCAAATATTTTCTCCCAGTCTGTAGTCTTTTAGCTTTCTTCTAACATTATTCTTCTCCCTTGGTTCATTTTCCTGTCTTTTTAAGAGTAGTAGTTCCTACTTTAATAAAATCCAATGAACTAGTTTCTTATGCCATTGAGTTTGCAAATGGTGTTGTATCTCAACACTAAATCCTAGGTGATCTGTATGTTTCTGGTATAAATTATGTATTTGTACACTTTATATGCATTTGTGCTTATTTTGTAATTGATGTACCTAAAATAAGTATCTAGATGCTAAGATCCTTTACTCTTCCCTTAGTGTATCAGTCAAACTTCAATTAATATGACAAAATATTGGAGAAAAGTAACTTTAATAAGAAGACACATGTTAGTTTTTAGTCTTAGAGCTTTCAGTCGATAACCAATTGGTTCTGTTGTTTTGGGGCCCATGAAAAGACAGAATATGATGAAGTGGATGATTCATAAAGCTAAGCAATCCTCCTCAAAGCTTTAATGAAACTGAAAAAGAGAAAGTGTAAACACTGTGTGATATTTTGATTATATTATGACAATAAGACTTGCTTGGGGTAAGAGGGCAGAGCTAGCCACTATCTGACCAAAATTAACCATAGAAGTTTTGGAGGACTGAAGACAGATAGGAGACAGGAAGCTGTAAGCTGGGCAGAAAGAGGATCTCAGCCTTTGTGGATGGGGGAACATAACAGATAGGATGTTCTTGGTGGCTTCCCTGCCGTTTCTCTAATCATTCAGGTTCTTACCCTGATATCTGGCTCCCAACTTTTTATTGATAAAGAATAATTAGGTAAATGCTCCAGATAGACCCTTCAAGGGCTCTCAGACATCTACTTTCTCCAACTGTGCACTCCTTCACAAAGTTTCTACTACATCCTCATAGCCAATTAAACTAAACATCTTTGCACATCAGCATTACCTTTTATGTGATTTATGTATGCCTGAGTGTATTTATGTGTATCATGTGGGTGCAAGTGCCACAGAGGCAGGAGAGGGAACCAGGGTGTTTTGATCTAGAGCAAAAGGAAGTTTGGGTGGCCTCATGTGTGTTCTCCACTGAATCATATCTCAGCAAAGTGTTTCTAAATTTTAAAATCAATTTCAAATTATTTCCAGATAACTTATCTTTATAACATATTTTATATCCTAAGTAAAGTGATGTTACAAAAGCAATATTCTCCCACAATATTACAAAATAAATGAATGGAAAGGCCCTAGCTCATAGATTCTTGGCTGGTGCCAAACAAAAACTTTCATTCCTCTTCAGGCTTTTCCCTAAAATTGATCATGAATCAACAACAGCTGTTCACCAATGTCCTATAGAAGAGCAAAGCTTGATGGAAGAGCTGTGGTGTACTCACCAACAACTGACCTATAACCTGGACTGAAAAGACAATGGTGAAATGTAGAGAGGTGTCTGGGCTTCATGAAAGCAGTTTGCACCTACTGAGAACTGCATATGGTTAGCAACTGACCTGGGACAGGGGAAGTGGCTGGGCTGTGGCTGTGCTCAACCTCCAAGCTTGCTATGTGGACAAGAAGTGTGGGCTTTCAGTTCACTACAGCCAGCTCACCACCTACTCATGAAGACTGATGCTAGCAGCCATTTTCACCTTCATAATTTTCCTGGCTCACACCTGTCTTCTCCCTCTTTTTTTGCCATCACATCACTCATTAGAATCAACTGATTTCTTCTTTATCATTTGCCCATCTCATTTCTGCTCTTTTATGAAATCTGTTTTTCTCATTATTGTATCAACATTCTAGTTTATAACTTCTTCACTGCCTTTTACTAAATTTTATCTTACATGTTTATTTTTTTTTCTAGTAAATAAATGTTGTTTCAAACATTTAAAGAATGGGTGAAGAAGAAAGTGAAGAATAAGGCTGAAGTCCAGGAAGCCCCTGCATTTTTGAAATTTTAGATAAAAACAATTGGCAGTGGAGGCTTGGAAGGAGGAGTACATGGCCAGGTGTGATATTACACATGTCAGTCACAGCTACTCGGGAGGCTGATGTGGAGGATCATGGGAACCCAGGCGTTTGGAACAATCCTGGACAGCATAGATAAACACTAAAGGAGGGAAGTCAGAGGACACTGGGTTAGAGGGACACAGACCTCAGGATCCAACAGTGTGGAGTGCTCCCAAGGCATTGTCATGTGGATAGTCTCAAGACCTATTTCAGCGGAGTGGGTTCAGGGAGGCTTGTATGGGATAGCTGGATGCTCGCCTGTAGCAATGATGATGTGGTCAGCTGAAAACAGAGTCAGTTTCCTGTCTTCTGTGACACCATAAATTTTGTGCTTGTTCACAAACATGGCTTTGATATTAAAGTACTTGAGATTCCTATCCTAAACTTGGAGATGACACAGTTTCAAGGATTTCACATAGTTTTGCATAGCTTCTGCCATTTCCTTCCACTTGTACTGGATGGAACAGGACACATTCCAGCCATAGAGATAGGTGTCTTGGATCATGTCTCCAGCAGCAGAGTCTGATACATCAACTTCTTGGGTATGCAATCCATATTGCCACAGGTGCCACCAACGCTCAACCTGGTACCTTCCTTGTCACAAGTTAAGCCACTAGATCACTTACCAATCACCAACAGATCAAAGCTCTGCTGCCCTCCCTTAATATTTAATTTAAAATGAAAATAATGTATATATACTTATCATTTATAATATGAATACTATGTAGAGTTTCTGAATTTTGCTCATTAGTAGATATGTTACCCTCCATATTTATCAAATTTCTTTTGTTAGGATAGTTAAAATCTATTGTGCTGACAGCTTCTTCTTTTTATTATTAAGAATTTTTTTTCATTCATGTTACACACCAAAGATCCCCCTCTTTCCTCCTCCTGCTCCCCCCAGCCTCCCCTCCCAATCTATCCTCAACTCCCTCCCACAAGAAGGCAAGGCCTTCCATGTGGAGGAACATGCAGTAGAGGCAAGTTCAAGCACTTCCCCCTGCCTCAAGGCTGCATGAGGTGTCCCATTGTAGGTAGTGGGCTCCACAAAGTGGGCTCATGCACCAGAGATGAATTCTGATCTTACCACCAGGGGGTCTCAGGTCAAGCTACACAATTGTCTCACCAAGCAAAGGGCCTAGTCCAGTCCCATGTAGGCTCCACAGCGACTGATCCAACTTTCATGAGTTCCCTCTAGTTTGGTTTGGTTGTCCCTGCATGTTTCCCCATCATGATCCTGATGCACTTGATCATAGAATCTCCCTTCTCTCTGTTTGACTGGACTCCTGGAGTTCTGACTAGTGATTGTCTGTGGATCTCTACATCTGCTTGCATCAGTCATTGGAGATATTTTCTGTGATGACAGTTAGGGCATTCATCAGTCTGATCTCTAGGGGAAGCCAGTTCATTTCAGGCACCCTCTCCACCTTTGCTAGTAGTCCAGGCTGGGGTCATCCTTGGGGATTTCTAGTGACTTCCCTAGCACTAGGTTTTTCTCTATCCCCATGATGTCTCTCTCTATCATGGTATCTCTTTCATTACATTGCCCTTCCCTCCCTGTTCCAGTTCAACCATCCCATTCCCTTTTGCTCTCATCCCTTATCCTCTACCCTCCATTGCCAACCCCTCATGCTCAGTTAACTCATGGAGATCTCAGCAGCTTCTAGAATGTAGTTTATAGTTATTACCTGTATTCGCAAAGCTATGCCTCTTTTAAATCAATTGCTTTTGTCTAATTGAAATTTCATTGAGCATCTTCCCAATCCCTCTACTGAGGTAGTATTGTGTTTCCCAAAATATTGTGCACACTAATAAATTTATCTGGGGTCAGAGAACAGACAGCCACTAGATACAGAGGCTAGAAAATGGTGGCACTCATGCCTTTAATCCTATCAGTTAGGAGGCAGAGATCTATCTGGATCTCTGTGAGTTCAAGGCCACACTGGAAACAGCCAGGCACGGTGACACAAGCCTTTAATCCCAAGAAGTGAGCCTTTAATCACAGGGAGTGATGGCAAAAACAGAAAGATATATAAGGCATGAAGACCAGAAACGAGAAGCATTTGGCTGACTAAGCTTTTAGGCTTCTAGCAGCAGTTCAGCTGAGAGCCATTCTGGATGAGGACTCAGAGGCTTCCAGTCTGAGGAAACAGGATCAGCTGAGGAACTGGAAAAGTGAGGAAGCTGTGGCTTGTTCTGTCTCTCTCATCTTCCAGCATTCACCCTAATAACTGGCTCAGGTTTGATTTTATTAATAAGAATTTTTAAGATTCCTGCTACACTCTACTCCCAGCCTCTATTAACCAACATCCTAGTCTGATTCTACGAATTAAACTTTTGTAGATTCAACATCCTTGTGAGATTCCTGCTCTAATTTCCTAAAGCTGTCCTGAAAAAGCATTACTGCTTAGCAAATGATTTAAGATATATAATGTCAGATCTGTAGCTGCTAAGTTCTATTTTTATTGATTTTAATAAAATCTATGATCAGTGTTTCTGAAACATCTGATTACTTGAACTCCAGAAGTTCAGCAGATTAATGAAAGACTGCCCCTTTTGTTCCACGGTCAATGCTTTATAGGAGAGAGGAAAATCATGCTTCAGTAAGAGGTATATTACTGACTTTAAAGAGAAAAGTGGTTTGGTTTCTAACTTTTTCCGTCTGCCTCAATTATCACAACACCCATCACTACCACACTAGACCACTTCTAAAAGAAAAGTGCTAATTGGCTGGATCAAAGGACACTAATTAGACATTTTTTTGTAAGGAACCATTAGCTAGATGGCTAGTGTATATGGGGGAATTGGTGGCTTTTTCTCTGTGGAACGTTTAATTAATTCAGAGTGACCAAATGGATTGGGTTCCTCCCCAATATTTTTTGAAAACTATCATCTTCTTCTCTGTGTCTGCCTATTTATCCTCTTTACCTGTACTTCTTTTTCCCCCTCTGTCCTAGGTATGTGTGTGTTTTGTTATTTGTTTATTTATTTATTTTTGAGATACGGTCTCATAAAGCTTAGGCTTTTCTCAAAGTTCCTATGTAGCCAAGGATGACTTTGAACTTTGATCATCCTAGAATTACAAGAGTGTACTACTAAGTCACGCTACTCTGCCGTTACTCTGGATAAATGTTGCCTAGTTCATCCCTTTGCTCTCTTTAGAAACCTGTGATGTATTTAATTAAAATCATGGATGAACCCACTATCTTTCCCTTAAAAATCTTAGGTTTTAGGGCATAGAAATAAGAGAAAAGCCCTTGCTGACCTCACTTCCACTTTAAGATATGACATATTGATACCCTCTCAGTTGGAAGAATGTCTTAGCCATTTCTTGAGAGATGGAAAGGTAGAATGTCTAGCAGCAGTGGATTTGGAATGAAGGCCACTTTAAGTTTTAGTAAAAGTTTTATTGTTTTCTCATGATGAAGATGAATGAACTCCATGCCCAACTTTGGAGATTCAGCCCACCAGTTGAACATCCCTTGTGTGAGCCAAAGTAGAACTTAGTGACTGATGCAAGAGTGGACACTGGCTTCCTAGATGTTTTCAGATTTACCTTAATGTTGAGTTAATGTATTCTTTAAAAATTAACACTTCATCTTCTTTTCCTGCTCAGTATATGTTCCACTCTGTAACTTCTATTATACTGGAATCGATTTGAAAAAAAAAAATTGCAATTTCTCTAAGGAAAATGATTTATACATGGATACAATATAAATATGAACTTTAAAATGTTTTTAAGTAAAAAAACTACTAAACCCAGGTTTTTGGTTAACCAAAGTTGTTACATTTCAATTTTTTAATGAAAAATATGCAAACACCCCAAAAGAAAAACTAGCTTAGTGTCAGAACCTGGGTGAAATGCAATTTTCAAAATTTTATTTCTATTCAGTCGAGTTTCTTGTGTGATCTATGCCCATAAAATGAGGATTGATGTTTAGAAAGATGTCCCTGAGGCATTGCTGGATTCTGAATCATGAAAGATTCAATTACCTTCAATAAACTGAAGTTAACTATCTCTAGAAAGGTGATGAATACAAATTAGAAATATCATCAACAAGCAGCACTCAAACTCAGCAGTGCTTTGATAAGTATCAGGTAACTAGCAGTCCAGATTTATTGGAAACTACTCTCTATACATCTCAGAAAGGTGGAATGTATTGAAGATTCTTCTTTGTTGTTCAGCTTGCTAAATTTTCCATGTAACTTGGATAAAAGTTACTGTCAAAAGACTCCTGAGACTTTGCAATAATTCTACCATCTCTATCTTTTAACATGAGCCTCTGTCTTCTACATATTTCTCCTCATCTAGTACAGCCAAATCAAGTACAATTATTTTTTAAGTATTTATTATTATTGTGTATGTTTGAGTGATTGATGTGTGCATATCTGATAAAAATAAAGGAATGTGGGTAAAAATATGTTGTGCAGATTAAAGCAGCCATTCTCTCTCTAAACAACCTGGCATAGAGGGCCACCATACCCTGTTCTCTGTTACCTATTTACTATTCATTTATGTGTCCATCACTTCCCTTTCCATCATGGATATCTGTCCTATGAACTTGGCCAATTTCTCTTTTTCGGTATAAATTGTCATGCACAGTACAATGACTTCAGAAATAGATGCTTAGGCCAGGCAGGGGTGCCATGCACCTTTAATCCCAGCACTCAAGAGGCAGAGCCAGGTGGATCTCTGTGAGTTCAAGGCCAGCCTATTCTACAGAGCGAGATCCAGGCACCAAAACTACACAGAGAAACCCTGTCTCGGGGGGGGGGGGGGGGGGGACAAAAAACAAAAACAACCAAAAAAGAATTTGATGCTTAGTAAATGATGTTTGTCCACCATAGAAAAATAACATGCTGGTTTTCAACCTCTTTGCATTTGCCCATGTCACATAACATACAGAACTCAACAGTTAATTGCAGGGTGGCATAGAAGAGCTACTTTGAGAGAGAAGAGAGATATCAAGTTCATAGTTAACCCCACTTACTGGGATAGTAGGTCCTAACTTCATCCAATTTAATGTTTTCTTACCACCCACAAAATGATCTCCATATAGTAATGAAAAAATAGAACCAAGTAATAAGTAATTATTGAGAGTAAAGACAAAATTAGGAATAATATCCATCTGGCATCCAAATATTTGACATTTATAATTTGGCATATTGTAGGTTTTTAGCATGCACTAAATAACAAAAGTGCTATAATATTGTGCTTATAAAATGAATATATAATGTTACATGTATGTGTGTGTATAAATATAACAAGTCTTAAAATACAAATTATCAACACTCATATTTTGAGTACTGAAATGTGCAACACTTTATCTCTCTATTTTCCCAGTATTCTATGTGAAAAATGAACATTTCAAATCTTCAAAATTACTTTTAAGTTTAAAAGTTCATATTAAAGTTATTATCTTGAAATTCAGTTTAATCTATACTTAAGTGATTGTCATTATCTTTCTATTATAAGACCCTGAACAGAGTAGTTAACCTGTCTAAGCCTCAGTTTCCACAGTGAAAAATGATACCAATCCTAGAACCGACCCAGGAAGGTAATTTTAAAGATCAATTAATTCTCTTTAACCTATGCCAGTTTTGAAGGAGAATTCAACAATATCAATGATTATGTATTATTTTTAATAGTGATATCTGGCACCCGACTGTCAAAGAGTTAAGGGACCTACCTAGAATATCAGGTAAAATTGATGAGCAAAAAGTCTTGAATTTTTGTTTTAAAAAATCTTTTTGCTGGAAATGGGGGCTAGCTTGGCAGGGGAGGCTCGTGGATGGGAGGAGGGAGGACAGGGAAATCTGTGGTTGGTTTGTAGAATGAATAGAAAAATCTCTTAATTAAAAAACAATCTTTTTGCTTTCTATGGCTTCACCCAAAGATAAGCTGACTTTTTAACGAACTGTGTTATTTGATGAGTGTACATTGTATTTGAATGGGAAGAAATGAGTCTGGCCACAGAATCAGATTGTGATCTCCAAAGTCCCTCACCATTCTCATGAAATGCAGATGGGAGAAAGGTGATACTGGTTGTTTAGCGGTGATTGGGGGAGGTAAAGAGGTGGAAGCGAATAATAGCAACTGTGGTAGCGCCTGCAATATTCACTATCATCAAATCTGCCTCCGCTCACTCTGTTTCACAAGGTTCACTGGTGTTGATTTTCTTTTCCCAGTGACTGACAATTGTGGGTATTAAAAATGGGAGGTGATGTCCCTCTGATCAGCAATTCTGTAAACAAGTGTTGGCAATCTGTGACATGTGACAGTCTCTAGACATAGGGTCAGTCATAGCATCTGGGCCTTAATTACTTGGGTTTGCAAAATTTCAAATGACATTGATACTCATTTTCATTCAAAGAATGAGTCAAAATACATCTTAAAAAAGAAATTTTGTGAAATTTATTTCTTTCTACTTTATGTGTAGGGATGTTTTGACTGCATATATGTCTATGCACTATATGTGTGCTTGGTGCCCACAGAGACCAGAGAAGACAGAACTGGAGTTGCAGACAACTGAGAGTCACCTTGTGAATGCTGGGAATAAAACCCGAGCATTGTAGAGCAGACAGTGCTCTTAACTACTGAGCTACCTTTCCAGTCCAAGAATATTTTTTGATACAAATTTTGTTTGTTTGTTTAAAAAAAAAATCCCTCTGCTATGTTTAAGCACAGGGATACTTTTTCCCCACATGGTATTAGAAGTTTTTAATATGCCAACTTTTAATATTGCAGTCTGTCTTAAATGAATCTGCTATTCAGAATGCAATAAAACATTAAAATGAGGGCTTAAGGAGATAGCTTAGTAGGTAAAGTGCCTGTAGCACAACCTGTAACCTGAGTTCAGATCCCTAGCACTCATGTATTAAAACTCAGGGTCTATAACTGTAGCATTAAGGTGGAAACAGGTAGACATCTTCTTGTTAGCTATCCAGTGGTTAGCTCACCTTTGAGCAGTCATGTTAGTGAGAATTTATGGTTGTAGCTTCTACATTACTAGAAGACACCATGTCATAACAAACTTCCAGATATTTTAGCTTTTATAATCTCTCTGCCCATCTTCCACAATGTTCTCTATGTGCAGGGATTGTGTTGTATGTATATCTGTGGGGATGGGCTCCACAACTCTTCACTTTAATTGGTTATGTTTTTCTGAGCCAAAAGCAGATAGTTTCTCCACCTATTGCAAAGAGAATTTTTCTTGATAAGGGGTGAGGACGACACTTATGTGAGTATAATGACAAATATTCAGTGAGGGATTATGCTGTTTTAGTGAAGTGGTGGTTTTGGCTTCTCTTCTAAAATACATGAATCCATTAGCACTGAGAAATTGGCTAGGTTTCCAGTACCAGGTGTGATTTCTCTCTTGTTGAGTGAGTCATAAGTCCAATTAAAGAGCTGCTGTTTATCACTAAGGTGTGCATGCCACTACTGAACCTTTATGGTAATTGCACCATGCTGACCATTGTTGCCCTGGTTATTGCTTACAGCACTTGGAAAACCTAGAAATCAGAATATTCGCTTTGTGTTAGTGGCTTATGGAGACACTCTGATACAATTAATATGGCTTCATGAAAAATATCATCTTCTATCAGCCCCAATATTATTAACATAATAGTTCAATTTTTAGAATATAATAAATGAATTATAATCTCTAAATATTCTGTATGATTTTACATGGCATCTGTACCCTACATCCCAGACACTATGGAGATGTTATTTATATGCTATAAAGTGTTTTTATGTGACATATCAATTATCTTTGAATGGAAAGATAATCCTAAATCACCCATTGAACACAATGCAACCACAAAAGTCTTTACAAAAGGGATGAACAGGAATAAAAATCAGAAAAGAAAATAGATATTATAATTGTTATAATGCAT
The DNA here is from genome assembly GCF_903995425.1 of Onychomys torridus. Taxonomy (NCBI): domain Eukaryota; kingdom Metazoa; phylum Chordata; class Mammalia; order Rodentia; family Cricetidae; genus Onychomys; species Onychomys torridus. The sequence goes on along the minus strand of NC_050451.1, from coordinate 73,549,438 downwards.
CCAATGGTTTAATGAATGTTTGGGGTGGAAAAAGTAGCCATATTCCAAAAATTCAGGCAGAATCAAGCATATTTTTCTCTTGAAATCTTCAGAGGAAATAGTCCTGATGAGCATATGATTTTTTAGGACACAGAAAAAAATCTAATGAAATTATTCCAAACTTGAAATTCCTTTTGATTTTTTAAGCAACTCTAGCAAACATATATATGGTCTGCAATGAAATTATGATATTATGAGAGTTTAAGTGCTGAGATTACTCATGGCTTGTCTGGCCATGCTTATCACAGAATGCAGTTTTTCTCTTTCTTTCTATAAAATTATTGTCACATATGAGAAAATGGGTTTTTAATGCCAAGTATCAGACAACATGAATTCTTAGATTCAAAATTCAATTAATTAGAAAAACAGCTCACAAATCACAAAGAAACCAAACTGAACTTTAAAACCAAACAGTCTATAGAACAGTTGCCAATATTGCCCTGGGGATCTTGCAACGGGGCATAGGAAAAGGACTCATATAAGCATGATTTGGATCTGAAAATCTATTTTAGATCGTGGACTGATGCACATGGGCCCAGGTGTCCTTCTTTTGAACCTGTTGGCATGGTCAATCAAGAAAGACACATAGCTGTATGACTGCTGGAGGCCCATCTTTTTCTACTCTTGTCCTTCATCAGGGAGGGGGATCCATGAGAGCTGAGTCATGGTTCCAAGGGTTGACCTTCCTCAGAGCTGATGATACAAGGCTATTGCTAAATATACTTGCTTATTTATTTCTCTGAGACACTACTTCTGAAGGTAAAAGTAGAAAGGATAACATTTAACTAAAACACAAAATTTACCTGTCAGATAAATATGAAATAATTAATGTTAGCTATAAAGTATTGAGTACAGAACCCAAAATGATAAATACATATAATACAATAGTATGCTATACATTAAAATGAAAGAAAAGTCTTTTAAACAAGCAATACAGACTGAATTCATCATTCCCACTACATATCCTGAAACATCTGTATCTGGTTTTTTTTTTTTCATGTTTATCTTTTTTCTGTTTTTCAAGATAACCTTGGCATACTGAGGTTTCATAACTCTCAACACTCTTACCAAGGTTTGGCACTTTGGTCAAGTAATTAACTTCTCAATGTCTCCATGTAGTAATATAATGTGAATATAATACTGTGGAAACTTGCAGGAATTATAACCATTCTAATGATTTAGGAATTAGAAACTGCCTGACACATAGTAGGCATTCAGTAGCTTCTATTTTCTCTTTTTCAGTAGAGGCTAGAGAATAAAATGATATATGTAACTGAAAATACATTTTTGATACTTATTGTTCTCAACATAGTCAAATTTGGGTAATTGTGCAAATACATATGAAGGTACTTATAATGTATGAGAAATATCCTTAAAAGATGAGGCTGTTCATAAGTTTTCTTTATCCACTATACATAATTTTCACTTTTCCAAAACTTTAATTAAAGTTATCAATAAGTTACACATGTTCAATGAGTATCTGTGCTCATTGTAACTTTTCATAATTCCAGTGTATTTAAATACGTATTTTATAGTCACTCTCTTGCTCTTTTTTATATTCAATGAGACTTAATGTACACAAATGTGAAAACACAAAGCACCTCTGATAGTACTCAGAGAAAAGTGTTCACAAAATAAGGATGATGGTGAGATAGAGAAAAGCAAGGGAGAGCGAGAAACAGTTTTGATTCATTCTGTTCTCAATATAGTTATATTTGGGGGGTTGTGTAGATGATCTTAGGAGGCTGTGCCCAGTGCAGTGGGTAAGAGAGTGTGCTAGGTCAGGGCAGTCTCAGGAGCCAGCCAGCCTGGCTGCAGATCTCTGACACTGCACTGTAACTGTGTGGTTTTGCAGGCAGCTTATTAGCCTCTTGGTGACTATGCTTCATTAAAAAAAAAAAAAAAACAAAAACAAAAAAACAAAAAAAACAGAATCATAATTCTTACCCTTTCACTTTATGAGGAGTAAAAGCATAAATAATCCTGGAAACCAGAAGAATGCAAACAAATCAGCACAAGGTAAGTAATTCAGAATCACTTGCTTAACACAGCAACGTATTTAATATATTTATATTTAGTCATGATTATTAAGGTGCATCTTACTGAAACAATGTTTCATTCTTTTATGCTGTTAATAAGCCTACTATAATCTTCACATGATTTTATTCATTGTTTTACTCTATGCTCAGTACCATACTTATATATCATGAAGTGTTCATTGTGGGCTTTCTTGAACTGAAAAGAATTTGGATTAATTGAACCACTCATCACGGCTCTTACCTATGTCCAGCACCTATAACACATATTTCTTAGATTAGTGAAAAGGTGTATAAAGAGCTTCCTGTGCAAGCATGTAGACCTGAGTTCAGATGAACAGACACCACAGAAAGCTGGATGTGGCAGTTCCTTCACACAATCCCAGCATTTCTAAGGCAAGATGGAAAGTCAAGTCAGGAATTCTGGGAAACTCATGGGTCAGCCAGGCTGCCCTATGCAGTAGCAGCATTCACTGTGACATTCACACAATTGCACTCAGACAAATGAATATTTACCCTCTGCAAAGAAGTGTAACTTGCAAACACCATAGACAGAAATGAACTCCAAAAAGAAATGATAGGGTTCTCCCCACAGTGTAGGTATTTATCCAGGGACTTTGAAATCCAGCTTCATTTCAAAAAGTGAAAATTTCCACAGGAAGTCAAAAGTGTCAAAAAAAAGCTGACACAATTTTTGTTTAAAATGGCAGGATTAGAAAATCATGTTAAATATTTACAGAATACTAGATTGTAATTCTTAATAGAAAAGGAATTTAGACACACTGAAAATACTGTAAAGAAGAATCTATGCATACACACATTGAAAACCTATTCAAGACAATCTAAAAAAACAGGTAGATATTTATAACTTCAATAAAATTGTAAAAATAGAAAACTTAATATTTTATTTTTAAAATTTATTTTAACTTTTTTTGTCTTTGGAATTTTTTTTAATAATTTTTTTTTCTTTATTATTATTTGTTTTAAATTTTATACATCAGCCATGGGTTCCCCTGTACTCCCCCTCCTGCCCCCACCCCCACCTTCCCTCCAGCTGCTCCCATTCCCATGTCCTCCAGGATCAAGGCATCCCTGGGGATTCATTTAAACCTGGTGGATTCAGTACAGGCAGGTCCTGTCACCTCCTTCCAGACTGAGCAAAGTGTCCCTGTGTAAGCCCAAGGTTTCAAACAGCCAGCTCAAGCACATCTTTGGAATTTTTAACTGCAGAGAGTTTTTTTAATTGTAAAAGCTGCTGAGGACCAACCCCCAGCTCCTGTCTGCCCTGGAACTCCCATCTGGACTAGAGGTGAGTGTCTGGGGTTATAGTCAGAGAGGCAACTGCCCCTGCTGGACACAGGCCATCCTGGGAGGACCTGACCACCTTGGCCCCAGTTTCCTGCCCATTGGTGGGCTTTGCGGGAAGGCTCCCCTTTTCCAAGACTGCAGGCAGACCCTGCAGTCTCCACACCCTGTCCCCAAACCCATCTGCCTGAGGACCCAGCCACTTCCTGAGAATCAGAGATCAGCCCCCAGCTTCCATCCTGCCCTGGAACTCCCATCTGGACCAGACACCAGAGGAACTCCCATCTGGACAAGAGGAGTTCCCATCTGGACAAAATAAGGAGACCCCAGGGACTTCCTGAGACTCAGAGTCCATCCCCCCAGCTCCTATCCAGCCAGCATTCTCATCTGGACCAGAGCTCCCATCTGGTCCAGAGCTTCCATCTGGACCGGAGAGAGGCTCCCTAAATCTGTCAGCTCTCTCTGGACCAAGTTCACTGAAAAGACCAAGAACGAACCCAAGAGGAGATGGGCAGACGTCAAGGCAGAAGTACATACAACAAAATAAAGAGCAATACAGCATCACCACAACCTAGCCCTTCTCCAACAGCTAAACCTAACCATCACAGAATGAAAGAAGAAGAAAACAACCTTATAAGTAACATCATGAAGAGGCTAGAGCCTTATATAGAAGAAATCAAAAATAAAGTAGAGGAACAGACAAACAAAAAATGGGAAGAACGCTATAAAAATCTAGAGGAAAGGACAATTAAGGCAGAAGAAAACAATAAGTCCTTGAAAGAAAATCATAAAAAAGCAAGGAAGACAGTCCAAGACCTGAAGAGGGAAATAGAAAAAAATAAAGAAGACACTAGTAGAAGGAATGCTTGAAATAGAAAATCTGAGTAAACAAACAGGAACTTCAGAGGCAAGTAAAACCAAAAGGATGCAAGAGATGGAAGAGAGGATCTCTGGTGTTGAAGATACAATAGAAGAATAGATTCATCTGTCAAAGAAAACACTAAAACCAATAAAATCATGACCCAAAATGTCCAAGAAATTTGGGACACCATGAAAAGACCAAACCTATGAATAATAGGGATAGAGGAAGGAGCAGAATACCAACTCAAAGGCACAGAAAATATATTTAACAATATCATAGAAGAAAACTTTCCCAACTTAAAGAAGGAAATGCCTATGAAGATACAAGAAGCCTATAGAACACCAAACAGACTAGACCCCCCAAAAAAGTCCCCTCACCACATAATAATTAAACAACTAAACATACAGAATAAAGAAAGAATATTAAGGGCAGCAAAGGAAAAAGGCCAAGTGACTTATAAAGGCAAACCCATCAGAATAACACCCGATTTCTCAATGGAGACTTTGAAAGCCAGAAGGACCTGGACAGATATGCAGATACTAAGAGACCATGGATGCCAGCCTACACTAATATACCCAGAAAAACTTTCAATCATCATAGATGGAGTAAACAAGAACTTCCAAGACAAAACCAGATTTAAACAATACTTATCCACAAACCGAGCCCTACAGAAAGCACTAGAAGGAAAATTCCAACCTAAGGAAGGCAGATACACCCATGAAAACACAGGCAATAGATAACACCAGAGCAATAAACCCCAAAGAAGAGAAGTACACACACACTACCACCAAAAAATAAAAATAACAACAGGAACAAACAATCACTGGTCATTAATATCCCTTAATATCAATGGACTTAATTCACCTATAAAAAGACACAGACTAACAGAATGGATACGAAAACAGGACACATCTTTCTGCTGCATACAAGAAACACACCTCAACTTCAAAGACAGACACCTCCTAAGAATAAAAGGCTGGGAAAAGACTTTCCAATCAAATGGTCTTAAGAAGCAAGCTGGTGTAGCCATCATAATATCCAGCAAAATAGACTTCAAACTAAAATCAATCAAAAGAGATGATGAAGGACATTACATACTCATCACAGGAAAGATCCACCAAGATGAAGTTTCAATTCTGAATTTATGCCCCAAACACAAGGGCACCCACATATGTAAAAGAAACATTACTAAAGCTTAAATCACATATAAAACCCGACACATTAATAGTGGGAGTCTTCAACACCCCACTTTCACCTCTGGACAGATCGGCCAAATTGAAACTTAACAGAGACATAATGGACTTAACTGATGTTATGGCTCAAATGGACTTAATCGATATCTACAGAACATTCCACCCAAACAAAAAAGAATATACCTTCTTCTCAGCACCCCATAGAACCTTCTCTAAAATCGACCACATACTTGGCCACAAAGCAAATCTCAACAGATACAAAACAATTGGAATAACCTCCTGTGTTCTATCAGACCACCATAGTTTAAAGTTAGATTTCAACAACAGAAAGCCCTTAAACAGGAAGAAGCAAAGTCTCCCAGGAGGAACAGACACCAGGAAATTATCAAATTGAGAGCTGAAATCAATAAAATAGAAATAAAGAGAACAATACAAAGGATTAATGAAACAAAGAGTTGGTTCTTTGAGAAGATCAACAAGATAGACAAGCCCTTATCCAGACTAACCTATTTCAACAACAGAAAGCCCTTAAACAGGAAGAAGCAAAGTCTCCCAGGAGGAACAGACACCAGGAAATTATCAAATTGAGAGCTGAAATCAATAAAATAGAAATAAAGAGAACAATACAAAGGATTAATGAAACAAAGAGTTGGTTCTTTGAGAATATCAACAAGATAGACAAGCCTTTATCCAGACTAACCTAAAGACAGAGAGAGAGAGCATCCAAATTAACAAAATCAGAAATGTAAAGGGGGACATAACAACAGACAATGAGGAAATCCAGAGAATCATCAGGTCATACTTCAAAAACCTCTACTCCACAAAACTGGAAAATCTAAAAGAAATGGATAATTTTCTGGATAGGTACCACATACCTAAGTTAAATCAAGACCAGATAAACCATTTAAATAGTCCAATAACCCCTGAGGAAATAGAATCAGTCATTAAAAGTCTCCCAACCAAAAAAAGCCCTGGACCTGATGGTTTCACTGCAGAATTCTACCAGATCTTCAAAGAAGACTTAATATCAATACTCTTTAAATTGTTCCACACAATAGAAGCAGAAGGCATATTACCAAACTCCTTCTATGATGCCACAATTACCCTGATTCCGAAACCAAACAAAGATGCAACAAAGAAAGAGAATTACAGACCGATCTCCCTCATGAACATTGATGCAAAAATACTCAATAAAATTCAGGCGAACAGACTCCAAGAACACATCAAAACAATTATCCACCATGATCAAGTAGGCTTCATCTTAGGGATGCAAGGGTGGTTCAACATACGAAAGTCCATCAATGTAATAAACCATATAAACAAACTCAAAGAAAAAACCCACATGATCATCTCACTAGATGCAGAAAAGGCATTTGACAAAATCCAACACCCCTTCATGATAAAGGTCTTGGAGCGATCAGGAATACAGGGAACATACCTAAACATAATAAAGGCAATCTACAGCAAGCCAACAGCCAACATCAAATTAAATTGAGAGAAACTCAAAGCAATACCACTAAAATCAGGAACAAGGCAAGGCTGTCCCCTCTCCCTATACTTATTCAATATAATGCACTTATCTACTATCCAAACAAAAAAATTATGACAGAGTAATAGTAGAAAGCAATTAGTTTTGTATTCATTTCATAACCAAAGTCTGCCACATTCAGTCATCCTTCACCCATTAATAGTTATTCTTTCTTGTTCTCTTTTCTACATGAGATTTCCTTTTAGCAAACAAGTAATTCCCATGCTGAAGAAATGTATTAATATGTTTCAATATAATTATCAATGAATCTGGTCCTCAAGATTGTGATTTGTCAGTTCAAATGACGTAAGGCAACAAACAGTGAATAAAATCTCCTCACGAACCCCAGTGTGCAGTTACATTGGACATATACTAAATCTGGAATAATATTTGCTTCTACTTTTAAGTTAATTTTAATAAAGAATGACTTCAATTTCAGTGTAAAACTTTTGAAATTAAACAACTTTACCATATATATTTTCTGATAATAATTCAAAAGTTTTCCTCGGCAAGTCCTTTTATTGATTCATATTATTTACTCATCAGCTTCCATACTGTAGAATCCTGTTAATAATGCACTTTTAAGTTTGTTTTTTAGTCAAATAATATTTGACTAAATATCTACTAATGGCTAAGTTTCTAAAAATGATTAAGTTTTTACTATCGCAATAATGGCTGTTGGGGATTTAATAAATTTTCCCCAGCATAAGTGACTTTCCTGGATTTGTCCCTGAACACATGAAGATCTCCTATTTGGTTGTATCACCCAACTAAAAGTAGACTAGAAGCTTTTAAATGATTTTTTATTCATTTTTTGAGACTTTTATATACAAGTACTATATCCAGATCATTTTCCGCTAAATACTCCCTCCAAACCCTCCCTGTCCTCAACACTCATTCTTTCTCAAATCCATGGCCTCTTATTCTTTACTGCTGTTACATACATATTGTGTATATGAACACACATTCAATATGTAAGTATGTATTAATACATAATACATATATATGTATACACACATGCATATATTTTAAAAATACAACTTGAAGAGATAATTTATTTTTGTTCTCATGTGTACTCTCTCATTTAGGGATGACTGCTAGGAACTGGATAACCTTTCAGGAGGCTCAACCCTGGAGAAGACTGATTAGGCTTTTCTCAGCAACCATTAATTGCCTGTAGCTCTTCATCTACGAATGCATCCTTGTGAAATTTCTGCCAGGTCTGATTAATCTTGAAGACAGTAGAGCAATGTATCATTGAGCTGGCCTCCCTAGAGCATGGCATGTCAACATTTTCCTGTAACTAAAATATCCTCTCCAATTCTGACGAGTTCTATCTGTATTTTAGTGCCTTCACATAATTTGTGACTGCTTTCTTGTGGACTTCCTCCTTTTCATTTCTTAGCACTGCTGGCTCACTAAATAGCTCCTTCTTCTCAAAGGCTGAGGATAAACAATATACAATCTATGTGAGTCCAGGATAATGAGAAGCTGTCTCAAAAATAAGTTGAGGAGAATCTGAGTAACATCATTCTCCTGCCTCAGTTCCTGACATGGCATTCACCAAAAGCCCAGGGTACTTGTTATTTTTTTTCTTTGTCCCTCTGGATTCCGTTAGATGTTTCTCCCTCTAGATCTCACTCTGCCTGGTTCTAATGAATTACTTTCTACAACTGCTATCCCTTCTTTTGTTTTCTTATGTAATGTGCCAGTTTTCTAGGACTTATTTAACAAATTACTAAAAGCACACAGGCTTAAAATAGCAGAAATTAATTCTCTCACTGCTTTGAAGGCAGAAACCTGAGAGCCAGGTGTCAGCAGGGCCATGCTCCCTTAAGGCTTTGGAGAAATACTTGCTTGCCTTGGCCTCTGTTCTGGTGGTAGTAATTAATCCTTGGCATGCCTTAGCTTATAGATGCATCACTCAGATTCATACCTTTGCTGTTAAAAGATACTTGCGTGCTTCTCTCCCCCTCTTTAAAGGGCAGGTCTCTCACCCTGATTTTTGATGATCTCCTCTTAACTAATCATAATTCAGGGATCCTATTTCCATATAAGGAAAGATTCTGATGCTCTGTAGTAGCACCTGAATATATCTATTGAAGATCTCCAGCTAGGGGTCTCAAATCCATGCTCAGGTCACATTCCTCCCTTTCCAGATCCCAGCCCCTCAAAAAGCCCACCAAGCAGCAGTCCCTCACCTCAGAAAACCTGACAAGAGTCAGCTTCTCTACCGGGGCCTGTTCAAGACCACACCTGTTAGGCTACTTAAAATCTGGTAGCTGTGTTTGCTAGGTGATTCTTCTCTGCCCCTCTGAGGGTCACCCAGGACTTGCTTTGCTCTGTTCATTAAACCTGGAATTATTAATTTGGTTTGATTGGCTTATTACACTGATGATGGCAGATATCTAATAAACAGGGATTCAAAACTTACCAATATCTTCTAAGGATACACAACTGGAAATACATATGGAAACAACTGTTAAATATTATCAAATGTGTGTGCAGGTATCAATAAGAAGAGTATATATATTAATTATGTAGCCCTGGGTCTTGAGATTTTACTTCCAATGTGTTCTGACTATAAAGTAATTACATAACTACATTACTGAAAACTAATCCCTCCCATTGTGTATGTGAAACAATTGCTTTGCCTGGCTGTCTGGAGAGTCCCATTTTTGACTACACAGCTGTGTTGTGGAAGTGCCATGAAGCTTTTCTCTGCTACTATTATTGTAGACAATATTTTTCTAATAGATAGGGTAAGATCAGAATATCTGTATACCACCCATTCCACATGTTCAAACTCAACCCCCAAATGATGATTTATGAGAAGGCTCTCTAGGAAAAAAAAAATACTGCATTAGTGTGGGGCTGGCCTGAAGTTAAAAAGGAGTAGAAGCATGCCTATAATCCCAGATTTTACCATCGTGAGAGAGGCAGGAGTTTGGCTGCTCCCCCACCTTGCCCAGAAAGATCCCAGGACATGCCAGTGCAAGTAGCAACAAATATATCCAAGGATGAACTTATTGCCGCTTATCAGCCCTCCAGTGTATCCTGGGTTGGACTACCTATATAACCTTATAAAGTTCCTTCCCCTGGCCCCTGAGTATGCAAATGCAGCATCTTCGATGTTCCTGCCCCAACCAATGACATATCACCATATCAGTCCAACTGGCCATTCTTCCTAGGGTGTAAATTTCCCTAGCCTTTTCCAAATAAAGGAGCTGTCCACTGACACAGCCTCCCAGGTGCTCCTTCCCCATCAAACTCACCACCCCCTTAGAATCTGCCTTTGGCCCAACCCATGCTTGACCCCTTCCCCTTTGAAGGTCAGGCTAGTGCTCTATAGTCCCACCATGCCCGGAAAAAGCAGGGCTCAAATCGGCACATTAGTATGTGAATTATTTCATTCTCTTCTTGTTAGGGACAAAAATCTAGTGGGAAGGAACTTAAAGGAGGGAAGGCTTATTGTAGTTTAGAGTTCATCATGGTGCAGAAGAAAATGGAGCAGGAACATGAGGTTACTGGTCACACTGTGTTCACAGTCAGAAAGGGGAAAACAATGAATGTTAGCTAGTGCTTAATCTCATTTCTCCACATTTTTTTTTTACTCAATTTCCTTTTAATACAGCTGATGTGATAGCATCGCCTCCATGAAGGAGGGGTCTCCCCACTACAATGAAGTAAACATAGACGCTCCTTTATAGACACATCAGGAAATTTGTTCCTGTGGTGATTCTAGATCCTGTCACGTTGAAAATCCAGATTAACTACCACAAAGCCCTTATGAAAAAAGGGACAGGGAACCTGGTCACTTTCCCTTCCACGTTATAAGGATACTAGAAGCATCCTGTGGGAGGAAGGGACCTCCATCAATAGTCTTTGAACACCTTGATCTTGCACATCCCAGTTTTCAGATCATTTCATTCATACATACATATATATATAATGGTTTTTCAAGATAGAGTTTCTCTGTGTAATAGCCCTGGCTGTCCTGGAACTTGCTTTGTAGACCAGGCTGGCCTCATACTCATGGAGACCCACCTGCCTCTGCTTCCTGAGTGCTGGGGTTAAAGGTGTGCACCACAACTGGCCATACTTTTTTTTTTTTATAAATAACACAGTATATGGTATTTTATGATAGCAGCTTCAATGAAATAAGAAAAAATATTTTCAAGCCAATCCATACATTTTTATCCTGCTGTTTCCACTTTGAGGAAAATAAGTGTATTCCCCTCAGTCTCAGCCTACAAGTGAGTTTTCTATAGTTAACTTGGTTTTAAAACACCACACGCACAACACACACACACACACACACACACACACACACACACACACACACCACACACACACACACACACACACACACACACACACACACATGGATTTAGCCAAAATGAATGAATAGATATTTCATTATACAAGAACAAACTACTCCAGTACAAATGTGTATTCTTCTTCATTATCAGTTTTCTGGTCTTTTCACCTCTATTTAAACCCTGTAGTAATTGTACATCTCAGCTTGTCATGAAATCAGATGGGTACAGGTAAGTATGGTATGTGTGGCAGGTAGTCATATGCTACTGTGGATAATTCCCTGACTTCTCTAGCAAGGAAGCCCCTCACCATCACTTCTCTGCTTCAGAGGACAGCCTTAGGTGATTGAATTGCCCCTATGACTCATAGCTGGAAAGATAAGAATGGAACCCAAGGAGCATATACCTGTCAGAAAATCCTTGTATTTTAATGTTTATGACCTTTGCTTGTGTGTGTGTGTGTGTGTGTGTGTGTGTGTGTGTGAGAGAGAGAGAGAGAGAGAGAGAGAGAGAGAGAGAGAGAGAGAGAGAGAGGAAACAGTGTATATGTGGAAGTCAGAGGACAGTGTGTGAGAATCCATTTCTCTCCTTACAGTATGTGTGTCCCAGATATCAAACTTGGGTCCTCAGGCTTGGTGACAAGAATCTTAAATCACTAAACCATCTAACTGGTCTTATTTTGCAATTTTTCTTTCTCCCATATTATTTATTGGCATTTAAACAGTTTAAACAAAAATAACTTAAGTTAATCATAAATATTTTAATTTAAACATGATAACTTAGGGCCAGAAGAAAAACAATATTACGTCCAAAATCTGGATTTTGTTCTAAGTTTACTATTATGATACCAACTAATGGCAACAGAAAAAAAAAAAAAAACATTTATTATTGCTGTCTTAGTATAAAATGACACATATAGCTATATATAAATTTAAGTTTTATTCTCAAGGGATATGATAATATTTAAAAACAAATATTAATGCTTTCAAAAATGAAAGACATGGGCAACACCTCTGTATTTTCTATTTAATATGAACACGGGGTTACTTCACTTTAATAAAAATGGTCAGAACAGTTCAGCAAACATAAAGATTTCTTTTCGTCCCTACACTTCTAAAGCTTTAAAAGCAAAAGATGATTTCTTCTTGGGCCTAATTCTTAAAATCCTATAAGACTTGTCCCAGTCCAAGGTAACTTGGTTTCCATTAATTTCTTTATCTTCCATGGCATACCTGGCACCTTTGGCATGCTCCTCACTGTTGAAGTGCATGGTGACTGAGGTGGAGGCAGAGGATGTTTTGGAGGCCAAGGTGATGGCAGAGGAGGAAAAGGTGAATTTGGAGGCAGAGGCTTGGTAAGTCAAAGTTCAGGAGGCTTTCTGAAGGGCAGAGGAGGAGGGTCAAGCTTCAAGCCACAAGGAAAGAAGACAAACTTTGAATGGTTTCTTTCATTCCCAGTCTTCCCCTCTTCATTTTAAAGAAAGGATTCTGGGGCTTTTACTGTTACTTCAATGAGCCTTCTAAGGGCATTCCAGGACAGTATAGAGCCATGTGGTCTACTTGGAATCCATATAGATGAGACTTCAAGAGAGAACCCCATTGGTTTTGACTGACTAGTCATATAAACTTTTAAAGATGAGGAATAGAGCTAAAACTTATCTGTGAGTTTTGAATTTATATTGTTTCATTCTCTGTACAAAACCAAGTTTTTCTCTCAAAGTTTCATTTTGTTTTGTTTTTGCATTGGGAGTTGTAAAAGAATGTTTACCATGTGTTTTGTTTCAGTGACTTTAGTACAAATTAAAAGTTCTAAACTCTGGGGAAAAATAAGATCCTATAAGGATTCTGTATGACTATGGGTTCTAATAAAAGGTGAGTGGTTTCTTTTTTTTTTTCAATTTTCCTATGTAATTAATATTCATTTTTGAAGAGTGGAAATTGGCTTACTTATTTTAAGTAAAAATAAAGGGCACTGCTGTTTGTAACTAATTGCTAATTGAGCAATTACTCCATCATGTGGCACTGGTAAAACCATTACTTGAGGTTTTCAGCAACTTCTGATTTTAACTTAATAATCATCCGAGTTGAAATTATTTAGTAAATTAAGCATTTCTTTACCAGGCGCTCTTTAGACTTCAAGTAATTTCTAATTATGCTACCTAATGAAGTAATTATATCATTAGTTAGAAACTTGTCAGGGTAGTCTTTTTATGAAGAATAACAAAATGTGTGGTATTAGTGTTTTCCATGAAAAGACACTCTAATAAATAGAAAGCATCAAACATATTTGCCCAAATGTATGTCTATTCCAAGCCTTTGGACAGAAGCACCATACTTGGTCTTTGTCTAGCACTAATTCAAATGTAGGTTCCCAGAATGTTAAATGAGATGTGAAAAGACACTCTAATAAATAGAAAGCATCAAACATATTTGCCCAAATGTATGTCTATTCCAAGCCTTTGGACAAGGGATTCAGAAGCACCATACCTGGCCTTTGTCTAGCACTAATTCAAATGTAGGTTCCCAGAAGGTTAAATGGGGTCACATTCTCATTCCTCACTTGCTGAGTTTCACCTGTAGTCCCCTGACCTGGGGTTGCCTACACTGGAGAGTCAGGAAGAGCACAGACTGTTCTAGGCACACAGGCTGCCCTGACAGGCCTTTCTCCAAAAACTTTTGGCTATTGTCAGATCATTAATGTAAGGATGAAAACCCACCAGAGCTCATCACACCTGACTTTCAGGGGCCCAGAGGATTATTGAAACTTTGCTAGGGATCTCCTATGATGAGAACTTCTCAGCAAATAGAAATCCTCTCTGGCACGCCGCTCTTCAGAAGCACTGAACAAAGGGCGTTTGGAAACGGAGAGAGGCACTAAACCAATTTCCTCTGCTAAAGAAATGGTTGTATTAGACTGTATTGGAAATTGGCTCTCGCTGCTCTTCCTCCTCCCTCTCCTAGAAGCACTGCCAGTTCATTTAGCTCATCAGTGAAAGCTGAATTCGAAGCCAGTGTCATTTCTGCTTTTGCTTGTGCTGTCCCCAATATCATTATTACACAGCAGTGTCGCTGGCTGGACCTGCACTAGATTTGGCCGGTCATTCCTGCAGTGTGTGAACCCATCAGCTCAAACGGACTTGTTTTGTGAATTTCCAAAGCTGGAGTTTTTTCCCTGGCTTCCTATCTTTTATTATATGAGTATGATGGGGCTGTAATCATAAACACTTTAGAATTTCTACCTGTAACTACAGTTGTAGGCTCTGAAATATTATTGTGCCTAATATCATGCAAACTATCTCAGAAATTAAAAAAAAAAACTAAGGGTTAAGTTTAATTTTTACTAATTTTCCAATACAAATGAATTAATTGACCTAGAGAAGAAAAATTATTTATAAAATAATACATAAAGAGATTCTAGGACTTCTATTTTTTTGTGATAAATGCTGCTACAAAGACTTTAGGAGTGATTCAACTTTAAATTCTTACAATGAGTACCACAGCCTTAAACTATAGCTGATTCAAGAAGTCTTCTGCCTATTTTTTTCAAAATTATTATGTTTATTAATGCTTTCAGGATACTTAAAACTCCCATTTTAATTTTTTGAAGTGATTATAACTTGTCATTGGATGATTACTGATAATAAGAGCCAACTTTTCTTTTTTATTCATCTCTACTATGTTTGAATGAATGAACTGATTATAAATGATGCGCTAGCATGTTTGCATCCTCCTAACTACTGGGAAATTTCTGCTTTAAGGCAAAAACACATTTCTCACTCTACTGAATAGAAAGAAGAATACAAATCGGTGTATATTGCAGACTAGTAGGGGGAGCTACTTCAGGAAGGTCAACAGAGTAATATTTGTCCACAGAGGCAGGTTTATCTGCTGTGCTCAGGAAATGTAAATTCTGAGCTCTCACCTGATAGGGAGAAGCAGCCAGGCAAAGTAGAAAAAGAAAAAAAAAGACACAGTGATCCCAAGGCAGGAATGGACTTGTGTCTTTTAAGCATGTGATGGGTACAGTGCAAATACAGATGAGCCAAAGAACAGGGAACTGAAGGATGAGGTGGGAAAAGGGGAGAGCAGCACATGCTCTTGCTGAAAAGATATCACTTCAGACTCAATTCTATGACAGCAACAATCACATTTGCTCTGGCTGCATGCTTTTGTAGAGTAGGAAAGACAATCAGAACAGTCATTTCAGCTCTCTGTATTGTTTCCATAGGTTAAAGATATCCTTGTTCTTCATTCCCAGGAATTTAGTAAGATAAAAAGTTATCTGAAGGAAAACATTCATGAGCACTGGAGGTTGATGACTGTGGAGCGGAAGAATGGTGGCCAGGCACAAAGCCTGCAGAAAGATGGATTGCTTGGATGAGAAAAGTCTACCTAAAAATTATGTGACCTGTTGGAAACTTGATCCTTCCTTTGTTTGCTGATAATTACGCTATCCTAGGGTCGAGACAAATTCTCTATTATATATTTACAAGTCTGCAAGGATGGCAAATGTGTTCTGTTGCTCTCAATGCTATCATTTCTGTCTACAAAGTATGAGTGAGCATGGTAGTAAAAGAAATCACTATTCTGGAAATTGTTATAAAGGAAATGGATGAGAAGTTAACTCAATTGTGTTTCTGTGATGCAAACAAACTCTGTCTTCTGAAACTACATATACAGGATAAGGAAAATACCTTAGCAGTTAAGAGTACTTGTTGCTCTTCTATGGAACCTGAATTCAGTTCCCACTACCAGTATCAGGCAACTCACAATAGTCAGTAACTCTAATGTATGTGGGTTTTTCTGGCCCAGCATCCAGCTCCCAAACCATGACACAGAGACCAATTAATTTCAAAAGTTTGGCCAATATCTTAGGCTTGCTCCAGAAGCTCCTATAACTTAAATTAACCTATTTCCATACATCTATATGCTGCCATGAGGCTCATAGTATTTGCCTGTCCTCTTGCATGTCTTGCTCCCTCTCTGGCTGGCTGGTGAGTCTACCTTCTCAGCATCTTCTCTGTCTAGTAAATTGTACCTAGCTATTGGTCATGCAGCTTTTTATTAAACCAATCTGAGTGACACATCTTGACAGCATACGAAAAGATATCATTCCACAACACTCTTGATCCAGAGAATCTAGCACTTCTGACCTTTCCAGGTATCCACTCATACACACACACACACACACACACACACACACACACACACACACGAGCACACACACATACACACATGTTTTAAAAAAATAGTAATTAAAACTACATATATATATATATATATATATATATATATATATATGCACACTTATAGTATATATCCTTCATAATACTCTGATAATTAAACCATATGTAGAAATGAACAAAAACTATCTTTGTTTAGACCAGTGTTTCTCAACCTGTAGGTCAAAACCTCCTTTGTTGGTCAAAATGACCTTTCAGAGGAGTCACATATCATATATCCTATACACTATACATCAGGTATTTACATAATGATTCATAACAGTAGCAAAATTATAGTTATGAAGTAGCAATGAAAATAATTTTATGGTTGCGAGTCACCACAATGTGAGGAACTATATTACAGGGTTTCAGCATTAGGAAGGTTGAGAACCACTGGTTGAGACGATGCATTGTTACTATTATCTTAGAATATTACAAATAGAAGGATCTAGTAGTGTGGAGATATTGTGTCCCCTGATATATTATGCACCCTAATAAACTTATCTGGGGTCAGAGAACAGAAAAGCTTTTAGATAGACATAGAGGCCAAAAAATGGTGGCCCAGACACCTTTAATCCTAGCCTTCTGGAGGCAGAGATCCTTTCAGATCTCTGTGAGTTCAATGCCACACTAGAAATAACCAGACATGGTGGCACACACCTTTAATCCAAGCACTTGAGACCTCATGTCTTGCTTGGGAAAGACATATGCCTTTAATCCCAGGAAGTGAAGACAGGAAGCAGAAAGCTATATAAGTCATGAAAACCAGGAAATAGGGCCTCTTGTTAAGCTTTAAGGCTTTTGAGCAGGAGTTCAGCTGAGATCCATTCAGATGAGGACACAAAGGCTTCCAGTTTAAGGAAATAAGATCAGCAGAGGAACTGGCAAGGTTAGCTGTGGCTGTCTCTGATTCTCTGATCTTCCAGCATTCACTGAAATAATGGAAACTGAGTTTTTGTTTGTTTGTTTGTTTGTTTGTTTGTTTTTTTAATTAATGAGACCTTCTAAGATTCATCTACATAATAGTACTACTTTGATTAACATATTAAAAAGAATCATCCTTGGAAAATGGTGATCAAATATTCCAACAAGAATAGAGTAATATGTGTGAATGGAATATGTGTGTGTATGTATGTGTGTGTGTGTGTGTGTGTGTGTGTGTGTGTGTGTGTGTGTGTGTTTGTATGATACACAGAGAGAGAGAGACAGAGAGACAACATTCCTCAGGTCAGCCCATTGCTATTGCTGTGAACTTATCCCTGCTATCTCCATTGTAACCTCAGAGAGACTTTGCATCATTAGCTGTCTGTCTTTTATTCTTTCTACTGTGATATTTCACAAATGTATTGTGGCAAAGAAGGCAGAAAAACAATGGGATCAGAAGATGCTCCATCTTCCCTCATTCCAGCAAGTGATAGATATTCTTAAAATTGTGTTGGATAGAAGTGTGTCATTTTAGGGGAGTAGAGAAGAAAAATGCCCTATAGTTATTTTATGGGCAGTTCTTTCCTGATACTGGCACTTAGCAATAAATAGTTTGATGCATTAAAAAAACCAGCTGCATACTTGATGAATTATATCTATCACTTGCTGGAATGAGGGAAGATGGAGCATCTTTTGATCCCATTGTTAATAATGGTCCTGAACCCACTTCTGCAAACTGTGAGGATGAGTTGGAAGTCTATGGAGAGAGGTGAAAGCCCATCTTTTATCTTTGCTCCAGAGTGAAGAGCAGCTCAACTTTTTCACACACACACACACACACACACACACACACACACAAAAAAAAAAAAAAAAAAAAAAAAAAACCCAAAACCAAAACCAAAACAAAAACCAAAAACTCGGTCATGAAAACCAGAAACTAGGGCCTCTTGTTAAGCTTTACCACTATAGTCTAGGCTCTTTAAAACTTGTGTAAAAAGTTGGAATAAAAGGAAAAACAGTGAGGTTGAATTACATTTTCATTCCTACTAGCTGAGTTTTAAAATCAAACAGCACATTCACTTGTTAGTGTAAGAGAGGAAATAGAGCTCTCGATTTGACATGTTTATGAAAATACTATTCACAGATTATTTGAATAAAATCAACCAAATTTTTATGATAATCCAAAATCTCACCATAATCATTTGTTGCATTTAAAATCTAATTATTTGCTAGTTAAGTTTGTGGGTTTGATTGAAAGATACACACAGCCTTTCTTCTGATGTAATCCCATGGCCATAAAATTTAATCATTAAGCTCTTGGTTAAGGATGTCACTTGACCTCATGTACAACGTTTTTTTTTTTTTTTTTACATGTTCTTTAGTAGTAAATATAACTTAGAAAAAACTTGTCAACCAACAATATCACTATTTTATTTTTCTTTTCACATCCAATGAATGGTTGCACAGAGCTAAGCAAACAGAAAAGATGTAGAATCGTGAAAATGTAGAATAGTTTTAAATCTTATTTGGGTTTGGAAAGAGGGAGAGCAAAGTTGATTCAAATTTGTAGCTAAATGTGGTATAGAACAGTGTGTATCATTTACTCATGCTGGGTAAACTCCGACTTCATGGAAGATAGCAAAGAACTGCACTATGCCAATGGCAGAGAAGAGAAATACAAATGCTTTTACCCACTCTGTCTCTGTAGGAGTCACCCAAGCACCTGTGTGTTGGTATCTGAAGCACAGGATAGGAAAGCATTATATGGGATTGTGTTTTAGTTCATGCAGAGACAGGACTGAACAAGAACAGTTCCTGTAGTATCTTCAATTGCCCCATAACCAGCAGGGACTGCTATCCCGCCAAGGCAACAGAAACATATACATTTCACTCTTCTCCTAAAGAAGTAGGGTGTTCTGTCCGTTCCCACCTGCGGACCATAGACATGGGCAGGATGAAAATAAGTCCATTGAATTTGAAACAGTGAAGGATATTTCCCACAAGCCGATGGGTCACACATAGGCTGTAGTTCCTCATTGCCAGCAAAGAAGTACTAGAGTCCCAAGAACCATTCTTGGGATGTAGATCTGGGTTAAAGCATTACTGCATGCACAGACTGTGTTATCATCACCTAAAATGTGATATGATGTATTATACAATATTTACTTATTTTACTAGATTTGATTAATTTTTATTTCATGGGAATTTGTGGGAAACCTGACAAAGAGAGTATGTAAAAAAAGGAAATAGAGAATAATGGATTTAGCCTTAGTTTTGTAACACAAATTTTTCAGCCTCCTTTACGAATATCAAGCTAGTTTGCAATAAAATATAGATTTCTGACCTCTGAATTCTTCGAAGATATTAGTAAATGCTGTTTCCCAATTGGCTGTTGCATTTATAAAATCCCCCTAGTTATCTCAGTTCATATTGAAAACAAGCTACAAGGTATATGGGCCATGTTATACTCTCTACTTTTCCTAAACTCTCACTTATTTTGCTCTGAAATACCTTCTTCTTTCTCTGTAGCCACACCTAAACAGCATTCACCAGTGTGCAATCAGAAAGTGCAGCAAGTAAAACTAAATATTCAAAATACTAAAAAAGGAAGTGAAAGACCCAACTGGAAAGCAATTTAAAAATATACAAAATGTAATATTTCCACTAGAATAGAACAACTTAACTTTAAAATTTCTAACTAAAAGTCAAGGCTGTTCTTATTAAAAGTGAATTATGATTTGGAAACTCTTCAGTAGTTTATGTGAGACCTTTCTGAAATAGGCACACTGGAAATCATGTATGATTTTAACCACATCAATAAATGTGACACAATTGTGTCCCAAATTTTTATAACCAGTGATCCTGAACCTCTCATTTGTATGTATTAGCAACAGGAAGAGGCAACTAAAACTCTCAAAGCTATCTCCTACAAGCCCTATTCCTAGCAAAAGATTTCATTACCCACACAATTTCCATCTCTTGCCAGAAATCACTCAAAGTTCTTATAAATGTCCTGCATTTCCCTTCTCTATAAAAATACACATACAGGAAAACATTAAGTTGTAAATATTTTAGTAATGTACTTTCTAGTTTCCATCTGCTTTCCTTTTATCATAGCTTGAAGTGTCATTGTCTATTGCCTGGGCTCTTGGTAAACTCCCAACACATTTTCCACCTGGAAAATAATATGAATTGGAGGTAGCAGTCACACACTCTGTTATGCACTGGAGATCCAGGTGAATTATCCTAGTTCTTGCCATCAAATGGCTTCAGCCTAGAAGGTGGGGAAAGTGGTGGGGGAAAGAGAGTAGACACAGCGAGGTGAATGTGTCATCATCTCACTGAGTTGTATCACTTTAGACGCTTTCAGACTCCTACAGGTTATCATGGTATCTCGTCCATTCTCTACAATTTTTGTTCTCATTCACAAGGAATAAAATACAGAGATGTTGAAGTAAATGACTGAATGTTTAAACCTCAAACTGTAGCATAAGATATAAAGTTTTGGGAGAAATAAAATTAAATATCACTTACCAGATTTGTCTTTGGACAAAGTACTTAAGCTTTCTAACTCTTTCAGTGTAACTGGAGATATCTTTGTGCTTCCACAAAGTTATTAAGACAGAAAAATGATTAAAGATATGCTAGTCCTCCATATCTATGAATTATAAATTTCCAAGATCCTCAAAGAATGCCTAGAGCTCTGAGTAATGGAAAACACTAAATTTGCTGTTTTATTTTATATATACATATTTGTGATAACATTCAATTGATAAAATAAGCATAGTAGCAGTTTACTAACCACAATAAAATAAAAATTATAATATTTTACTATAAAGGAAATTATGATGTGAATATAACCTCTTATTGTCCAGCTTTCCCTCAGTCTTCTCTGCCTCTGTTCTTCCTAGCTTCTGATAGAAACCGTTTTATGCTAATTGCAATGAACTCAGCATTTTTTGATATCACATGTGAGATAATGCAATACAGGTCCAAATTTGGTGTATTAGGTTCTTTGAGCCTATCAATACTGTACTAAATGGAGGGATTTCTTTTTTCAATGCCTTAATAACAGTCTATTAAGTATATGTATCACATTTTCTTTATCTGTTCAATTTTTAGAAGCGTTTGAAAATTTTCTGGACTATGTTGCTTCAATAAACATGGAAAAATAGATTTCTCTTTGTTATACTGGATCCGTTTCCTTTAGGTGCATAAAAATTTAAACTCGAGACTTCCTGAATCATTCCATTTGATTACATTCTAGACAGAAAACCACAAAATGAAGTGTGGAGAAGAATATCTATGGACTCTAATGAAGTAGAAAACAATGTGCCCCCAGCTTACCTCTTGAAACCTGCATGGGAAAACCGCCATGTTTTATGGACCGGTCAGCAGGTATTCCTTTAAAACAGAATAATTTTATAGGTTTTACTGAATAATATATACAAACAAAGAAAAAAGAAACAGAAATATGAATGTCCACACCTTAAGAATTTAAACAAGGAATGAGAATCCCTAACTTCTGGTGGTTAACTCTGCAGTGGGCATCTGTGATGAATTATCTTCTACATTATTAAAGAATGATCATTAAGCAGTCATAAAAGGGGCAGTGTTAGTAGAAAAACAAAATCTTTGAACATATTAGAAAGTCAACTCTCATTAAAAGCCTAATCTTTGATACCTCATAACTTATGCCATTTCTACATGCAAGGCTCTGCTGACATTATAGACAGCCTCTCCTAACTCCTTTCTTCAGCAAGACTTCCATGAGTTTGTTAACACAGAGACAGTTGTAAGATAAGTCACTGAGCAGAATTCTTTAGGGAAATAGAGACAACAGAATGATTATAATTAGAGAGATATCTATTTGATTGGCTTATACAATCTGTTCTGGGGAGTGTAACAATGGCTGTATTCATTCTGGAGAGGCAAATGCGACTCATTTCCAAACCTGAAGATCTGGAGTACTCCTGGAGGGTCCTTGGTCTTCACTCAAAATTAGGCATAAAAAAAAAAAGAAGAAATCCTGGTTCTGATGTCAGTGGTGAAGGGAGGTGACAGCAGCCGCAGAGCCGACAGCAGCCGCATTCATCATCAAGAAGTTTAAAAAAAAAAGCAAAATCTTCCCCTTTGTCTCTTTCTGTGTCACCAGAGTTGCTGCTTACATTTAAGGTAGGAATTCCCACTTGCTTTAATCTAATCTAGATACACACACACACACACACACACACACATACACACACACACACCACAGATAGGTTTAGTGGGATTGTATTCTGTAGCTCGGGGTAACCTGGAATGCTCAGTTCTCTTACCTTGGCCTCCTCATGTGAGTACCTTAATGTGTTAATGAACAACTATGCTTATCTTCAGTCGTACTTGTGGTCTGACTTATCTTTGAAGTTTCTCTCATGAGTTCTATCACTCCCTCTGCTTTAGATAATCCATCCGTTTTCAGTTATATGCTTGGCTCATATCAGTTTTATATGTGCATTTATTATACAGTGTTCAACTATTTCTTGGATTATACTATTTGGGTAATTTATTTGACCAAAATAATATCCGAGGCTATCAGTGATTTTTGTTTAAATTTTTTCAGTCATGTACCTAAAATATTTTTCTCCAAGCTTTATGCTTCATTTTGTATTTATATTAGAAATCAATGAAAGTGTGCTTGCTGTATTCAATTTGAATATATTATGTGCTATTGTTAGTGAGTTGGGGGGTTTTAATTATCAAACTATCTGAAAACACAAAAGGTACACTTTTTAAAGAAAGTAAATATGTTCTAGAGTACCACAGATTCAGGTGCAATTCAAAACAATGTTCTTGGTTTTCAATGTGAACGAAATTCTCCCAAGGATGATTAGTGACTCTTTGACAAGCCAAAACACTACAGAAAACTAAGTGATCATTTATATTTTCAGATATGGGCTGAAATTAAGTTTATTTTCAATGCGTTATTAGAAATTCTCAAAGAAAGAAATTATATATTAACTAAAACATTAATGTTAAAAGAATCCATCAGTCTGATTGATGACCTATATTTGTAGTACTAACTGATTAAAATTCCTAAAATTTTTCCAACATTTTGAATCATACTTTTAAGAAATATGTAACCAAATGTAGTTACACAAAAATGATGCAGTGCCT
This sequence comes from Onychomys torridus, assembly GCF_903995425.1. NCBI lineage: Eukaryota > Metazoa > Chordata > Mammalia > Rodentia > Cricetidae > Onychomys > Onychomys torridus. The sequence goes on along the minus strand of NC_050451.1, from coordinate 73,525,855 downwards.
AAGAAGATAATTTAAGTATTTGAGAGGGAAATGAAGATCACCTGTTATAACCAAATTATCAACTCAATGTATTAATCTTAGTGAAATAGAATATTGAGATATCCAAAAGAGACGTTATAAAATTCACTAAATGGCAAAAAACATTTTTAGGCCTGAAACTCAATATCTAGCAATTCAGAGATGATTTTTAAACAACTACCTGAAAATGCTGTAGTGTCCATTGCAAATACCAGGCACAGTACAAGCCACTTACAGTCAGCAATCAATTTCATTAAGGTGTCTCTCAAAGGAATCTAAATTAAAGAGCTCACAGCCATGGTGACACTAGACCATTGAAGGGTGATGGAAGGGTTAACAGAGCTACATTGATTGTCTGACCTACTTTGAAAAGGTGCCATGCGCGTCATAACTCTACAGGGTACACACATTGATCACTGAAGGAAAAAAAGGAGAAAATATGCCATGGTTCACCTCTTGTTTCTATTTTGCTGCTTTTTCTTTCCCTATGAGTAAGTCAATAATGATTAAAAAGAAATTTCCTCTAGGAAATAGGGTCTCGATTCTTCCTTGATAACTCCAAGTCTCAAAATTAAAGCTCTAGTCAATGAAATATATGCAACTCAACATCATCCACAGGAAAATCATAAAGCATTTCACTAATATTATGTTTTCTTCTTCATATAGAGATTGTTGTGTATAACAAAGCATGCCTCTGTGAATGAACCTTTGTGTGTTTATAGTTACTTATTGCCTATGGAAAGAATGTGTATATGCATGCAATTTATATCTAATATATAATATAGGAGAAAACATGTACACATTTGACTTTGTCACTCCATTGATTAAAAGTCCAGATATATTCTGTACATACATATTTTCAAATTTCAAAAATGAATTAGCTAGGTATGTAATGAATTTTAGTTCCTTAAGTTATCTATTTTTTATAAATTAATATTAAAATGTATTAATCTCTTTTACCCTTGGCTTTGTCTTTATGAAGGGACAAAATTTAAGATTAAACACTTACCTTGCTTACTTAGGTAAATTGCTCAAAAATTTTTGATAAAATTGAATGAGATGGTCAAGACTGTGATTCCAATCAGGAAAGTATAAATCGGTATCAGTTTTTACACCTGTATCCTGAATGTAACGGGCTAATCAAGTGCTTTGATTCTAATGATGGGTAAGGAAAGTATGTCCTGAATCAATTGTCTTCAAAACTAGGATTTTGGAATAAAATTACAGAGGACAAGAGTTATTAAATAATGGTAGAAACGACCAGGAGACAGTAAAATGGCCTAAATTCTTATAGAAACTCAAGTAATGATCAAAACCTTGCATGACACTACAGCAATCTTTCCATTCTTCTTAAGGAAGTGATGTGCATATCTTGTCTTGTGACCATTAGTTGCTCTCTGTGGCAGATGGTGGTGGTGCTGTTAGGGTTGTTTGAGCAGCAGATCAGAGGGTTGCCCAACATGCCTCTTTTGTAAAAAATATATATATATATATATATATATATATATATATATATATATATATATATATATATATATTGTCTTCATCATTATTTCTATCCTCACTGCCTAACAGAGTATGTAAAAACATAAAGAATATTCAGGTGAAATATAGTTTTAATGTATGAATTTTATTGCAAATCACTTCTCTAAAATAGTTGTGTAAGTTTGCATCTATATTACTGGATAGTCCATTGTTAGAAATTCATTAACACATGACTTGCTGTTGTCATCCTTGGATGTATTATTGTAATTGCATATCATCTAAGCAATGAAGCAAATTACTTGTATAACTAATCACCTAGTGACCATTTTTTTTTCAGATGTTTTAGTATTGATTATAGGTACTGTGAGAGGCTAAAATTACTACAGTTAACTGTAGAAGTATATAAAGATGAGGAGGGTTTTCTAATTCATAAATCTGATAAGGTTACTTTTATGCACTCAGGTATAATTAAGAATATATTTTATGGGACTTGACCACTGTTATTTGATCATCAAAGTTTGCCAAGATTGACTTTGAACTTTTGTGAGAAGAGAACAGAAAGGGTACAATAATAGATATACCAATTCTGTGACATTACTCATTCTTACTTTACTATCTCTGGAAATTCATATCACCATAGTGCTGTCTGTTTATATTATTAATTACTTATTTTAAAAACTGTTTTGGCACACAAGTCCTCTTCATGTTTAATTCTCATAGAAAGTTGACACAAATTCAACCTTACTTATTTATTAACTTTGCTTTTCTGAAAATGTCATCCCACCATCAGATGCACAGAAGATTTAGCAAACAGGGTGACAGTTCATTGAATCTGAGAGTGTGGGCTTCATATATAATCTGAACAACAGGGAGAAATGTATTATTTTTTAGGAAATGCATTTGAACTAATATAGTAAACATTTCAAATTTCAGTAGAAAGAATGTGACTTTTTCAAGCTTTTTAGAGCACGACATCATGTGACAATTTTTTTTGCACCAAATTATAGATTCAATGCTATAATGTCATTATTGCCTTATCTCATTACATAGTCTTCTGCCATGTTTCCATATGCAGGCTCTTAATATAAACTCAATGGGAGCCTTGGGGGATTCAATTTTTTCCTGGAACAAACTAATAGTAAATGATTTCTGGAGAGGAAAACAACACATGAATATCCAGAAAACATCTATGCCGAAGATGATTTGTAAATAGAGTTGGTAGATAAACTCTTCCTCAAATAATAGCCAGTTAATTACTAATGACTAGTTTTTAAAACCAGGATAAAAAAACTAATATTTTAGTTATCAAATATCACTACTAGTTTTCTTAGCTGATTTTCTTTTCAAAATGGATAGCTTATGCCATTGACACATACCCAGATTTCAGATATACTTTTTATTTTATATTTCACTAAAACATTCACATGTATTTAAGGAGAAAAAGGATATCCTATATAGATTTTGGTGATGTCAGCCCAGAAATGTAAATTGAAAATTAATTATTCCCATCATGCATAAAAAATATAAAATAGTTCAATTTGAAGCTTGATGTTAAGCTGCACTTCTAGAATTGATTTTACACTAATTCAGCATTGATCTGGATGCATTTTCTTCAGTTTCGTTAGTTAGAAAGTTGATAACTAAATAGCACCCTTGACTTCATTTCCTCTTTTTTATTTTTTATTTTTTTGGTGGGTTTCTCTGTGTAGCTTTGTGCCTTTCCTGGATCTCGCTCTGTATCTGTAGATCGGGCTGTCCTCAAACTCACAAAGATCTGCCTGCCTTTGCTTCCTGAGTGCTCTGATTAAAGGCCTGTATCACCACCGCCTGGCAACATCATTCTTTTAATAAAAAAGTATTCATATCCAGTTCTTTATTAAGAGTACATAACAGGAAAATAATTTCCAGTTTATCATTATGTCAACTGTTTGATCATATTACTTCTCAGTACTTTCCAGTTCCACATAAATACATGTATATATTTATATACACATCTAAGTATTTCTATATTTTTTGTACATTTTCTCTTTGCTTTCTCACTGTGACTATTTATGAAGTGCCATGAAGGTACACAGCCATCTTTAGATATTCGATTAAATTTCATTGTCTGTTGATTTCATTGCAAAAATAATGAAATCTGCAGCATGTGATAGAATTTAATAAACTTTGCCCCTTCTGGTACTCTCAAAAGCATGGATGTGTCTGTTTCTGCTTCACCTGTTTACATTCTGACAATGTGGACAAAGGATGATATTATCCTGGTTTGACATTCCTTATTAAGTGATCATTGTTATTAAATGATTATACCTAAAAATAACAGGAGTAGTCATATGTCTTTACTGGTAAAATAAATTTCCTAGTAAAAAATGTATTCCCCCTTAGTATTTCAAAACCACAACTTGAAAACATTCTATAGACAGTAACCACAGCAAAATGTGTAATGGTATTTCTCTGAGGATTTCAGCTGTAGCAATTGTGTATCTACAATCATTCCAGAAAGTAAAATGATTTGTAGCATGTTAGATAGAAAGTAATAATGGTGCTTGATATATATAATTTCAGGAAGCTATCATTTTCTCTTTTCAAGTAGACACATATAAGAAGATATGAATATATTTTCTATCATAAGTGCATTTTATTAATAAACCACTATTGGCCAGTGAGCACACCCATGCAATATCATCAGCTACAGTAGAAAAAGGAGTTCAATGACAGTTATGGAGTCAATCATCCAGCTTTACATGAAAAGGAAAATTATATAACCATGTGTTTAGAAGTACACAATATGCATTAAAGTAAAGTTGTATATGTCCAAAAAGAAGATCTGATAAGAGTGGACATCATGGAAAGATGACAGATGTGCTATATTTTAGAATAATACTGAACATGATGGGTCATTAGACTTTTTTGGCTGGGAAGGTAGTATGAAAGGGAAGGTAGTATGAAAGTTGCATCTAGTTAAGGAGCTCAGCTCAGTACTGTCTGATTTTATTAGTATTCCTTTAATCTATAAAGCTGTTAGAGTGGTAAGTAGATAAAATCATATATATATATATATATATATATATATATATATATATGTGTGTGTGTGTGTGTGTGTGTGTGTGTGTGTGTGTGTGTGTGTGTGTATGCATATAAAATCATACACAGACACAGACACACACAGACACACACACACACACACACACACACACACACACACACACACATATATATATATGAAATCAGGCAGAATGGTCAGAATTTCAAGTTTCTATGCAATTCTAAGATCATTCTTTGGCTGCATTGTGACTTCTAGAAGCCAGAGTGTAATTCATATTTCAAAGCAGAGAAGGAGAAAAAAAATCAAAGAGTCTAGGAGTCTTGGAACAGACTTTTAGCTATAATTTGAATATACATTCCAAAATATATTTGAGAGACAGTGGAATAACTATAATACTAGACATTTGAACAGTTTTATTTATTTAGATTTTGTTCTATTATTCACTACAGAGGACTATAAAGAGATCTGTTATACATTAGTTTTGATAGACAACCAGCCTAAGTTACAGGAAATTTTATGCATATATGTTCTTGCTCAAGCCATAAACCTCTTTTTAAAAATTCACATGCAAGGAAAGTATGCCAGGAGTGTTGGTTCAAAACAGAGTGGGGTGTAGTTTGATCTCCATTTATTTTATAATTTTTAATAAAAAATGCAACAAGAAAATTGGAAAACTTTTGGTAGAGATTTTGGCAAGCAGTATAAATATCTTCTTCTTGATAAAGAGACACATTTATTTATTTTCTTTTCTTTTAATTTCCCTGCATCATTTGTTTTATTTGTATTCATTCACTTCAATAAATTAATAATTTATCAAAATGAGTGCTCAAGTTTGTGACTATAGTCATGCATTTGCTAGAAATTTCAGGAGGTCATATTTGATACTGTATTTTATGAAATAGTTTTTTTTTTAATTTTCCTTGAAAAATGAAAGACTGGCCTGGGATGTATTTCAGTTGGTAGAGCATGAACAAAGTACCAGGTGAAACCACTAGTTAGCACCATATACACTGGATTTGTTAGCATGATTCTGTTATCCCAGCACTCTGGAGATGATAGGCAGGAGGCTCAGAAGTTCAGGTTTCCATGAAATAATTGTTCTTAGGCTGCATAATGAGTTCTAGAATCCAGCCTATAGTTTAGATTGAAAGAAAGGAGGCAGGAGGTGGGGGGAGAGACTAGAGAGAGTGTAGTAGTCTAGGAACAGACTTTCAACTATGATTTGAACAAATAAAATATGATGTTTTTCCCCTTTTGTGGACACTTGGTGCTCATTTTCATGTTCATTTTCTTTTCTTTCCAAGAGAGTCTAACAACTGAGGACTGAATTCAATTCTGTAGCTCTTATGCATCTACTATACCTAGTTATATGGAATTGTAATTGTGTGTTTGCAATGACACCATGAATCCTGAAACATAATGGAAGTACACCAAAAAAGCTTGTCTCCAAACAAGCTATCTCAGAATCTCATCATTTCAAGCATTTCTGCTGAATAATTTCTGTACATATGGCAACTGAAGCAAAGAACTTATTTGATTTACTACATACCTTAGGTTTCTGGTTCAAATGTACAACATAACTTTCTTGAAACACTGGAGACAATATTCCTTTATAGCACTCTGTGTGTGTGGATACATTTCATGAACTAATTTTTTTTATTTGTTTATATGTTATCCCTAGCTTTTCATTTCCAAATTGTATGATAATTAAAGCTTGAGTTGATGGAAACACTTCATCTTTCATGTATTAAATTAATCATTATATTAATTTGCTTCATGAGAATATATACTGTGGTGATATTTTATTTGTGCTCTAACAAATAAATCTCGTCTGGAGATCAAAGGATAAAGCTAGCCAATATATTAAATATAGCACATGCCTTTAATCCTAGCATTCAGGAGGCAGAGATTCATTATGATCTGTGAGTTCAAAGGCACACTGGGAATAGAGCCAGACATAGTGGCACATGCCTTTAATCCCAGCACTAGTTAATCACAGAGTTCTGGAGGTCTATATAGACAGACAGGAAGTGATAGAGCTGGGCAGAAAGAGGAAGTGATGTAGCTGGGCAGAGAGAGGAAGTAAGATGCAGGGCACAGAAAAGTGTATAGGTGTGAATATACAGGAAGTAGTTTTCCTCTCTTGGGCTGAGGATTTCCTAGCATTGGCTTGTGGATTGCCTTGTTCTGTTCCTCTGATCTCTCAGTTTTCACCCCAATATCTGGCTCTGGGTTTTTATTAATAAGATTGTTAAGCAATCCATGTTATAATATATATAATTTCTTTCTGACATTATTCATGATTGCATGGCATCCTGTTATTATTAAATCAAACCAAAATAATGCCTGGAACAATTGTATTACACTCACCATCAGAAAACTCAAAAAAAAAAAAAAAAAAAAGGAAAGTGATCATTTTATCATTTGTAAATTCTAAACAAATAACAATAGGCCAATAATACACATTGAGTACATTTTAAAGATGTTGCAGTATTGATAACAGCTTCTTTGCTTCTTTATCTTTCTGTCTCTCTGTCTCTCTCTCTCTCTCTGTCTCTCTCTGTCTCTCTCTCTCTGTGTTGTGTATGTGTTTGAGTGAGTGTGTTGTGGGTGTTCATGTGGACCTGTACCTGTGTACATATATATGCCTGTAGAGGGTACATGTTAACAGTGGGTGTCTTGTTCAACCACTCACTAACTTAAGTTCAGAAACAGAGAGTACTCACCAGTACTCTTGATTCAGCTGGAATATATGGCCAATTAACTACAGGAATCCACTTGTCTCCATTCCCCACTGTGCTGGTGTTACATGTATATACTGTTGTACTTATCTTGGTAGGTGGTATTGGGCATCTGAAGTCATATCCCTATGTTTCTGGGGAAGGCACATTACCAAACCCATTATCTCTCCATCTTTTATGTAACTTAAAAAATAAAATAAAGACAAGAGAAACCATTGAAGGAAATAGGAAAGGATGCAAGATTCTTTATTTGTATAAATGTTAAAAAAAAAATGCTGTTGGTTAAAACTCATGTTAATTGCAAAAGATTGGTTCCCTCTCATTTTATATCTCTGTTATGAGAAATATTTTGTTTTCGAGACAGGATATCTCTGTGTAGCTTTGGCAGCATTCCTAGAACTCACAGAGATTCGCCTGCCCCTGCTCTCCCGAGTGCTGGGATTAAAGGAGTGTGCCACCACTGCCCCACTAAATATTAGAGAAATACTATACTTTCAGAAAAAGAGCCAAGATAGTGTAGAGACATATCCACTTTACCTTTCCCCTCTCAACTTTCAGTTTTCTGATATGATATTAGCTCTCACAACTGAGGTTCAATTGTCAAAACCAAGGAATCAACATTGACATATTACTATCAACTAACCTAAACTAATTCAGATTTAATCAATCATTTAATTCCCATCAGTACTTCCCCACTTTTAGGACCCAACTGGAGATGCCGAATTGCTTTCTATCATGACTCAGAACTTGTGGGAATGGCCAACCAATGAGTAGTCTAATTTGAGCCCCTCACCACAAGAGGAGCCCACGAGAGACACTGCATGGATAATCAGGAAATGGAGCCTGGGTAGCCCAGAGAAATCAGGTAGGACAAAACATGACCACTCCCTACCCCTCCAAAACACAGTGAATGGATTCCTACTGATATTCTGCTATCCTCATAGTGTCTACTCAAGTCGTCTTCAGAGAGGCTAACGGAAGTACATCTTGAGACCCACAGTCAAACATTTGGTGGACAGAGAGGCCAGGTTGGAGGTCTCCATTAAGTCCCTCCTCTGGGACTCAGGAAATTCAGAGAAAGAGGGGGAAGAGGAACTGTGGGAACCAAAGTGATTGAGAACACCAGGAGGCTGAGCAGGGATCCTGGGGGCACACAGAATCTGAAGTCACAGTGGTAAAGCCGGTATGAATCTGCAGTAGTGCTCTGCATATATGTTATGGTTGTTGGCTTTGTGTTGTGAAGGGATTCCTAACAGAAAAAGTAGGATTGTCTCTGACCCTTTTCCTCCTACTGGGTGGTCTTGATGTGAGGGTTTGTGCCTGGTCTTATTGTATTTTGTATTATGTTTGGTTCATGCCCTTGAGATGCCTGCTCTTTTGAGGGCCAGGAAGGGGGAGTTCAGGGCCCAGGAAGGGGAAGTGCAGTTGGAGAAGATGGGAGGTAAGGGGACTGGGAGGATTGTGGGAGGGGAAGTACAGTTGGAAAGTATTGTTTCAGAGAGAAATAAATAAAATTTAAAAATATAAAAATGAAATCTCCTCATCATATTATAGCATGCCATTTCCATTACATTCTTGAATATATAAGATTATCTACTTTTTGAAATCCAATATTCAATGAAGAAATTTTTCCATTCTCATTTTTTTTTTATTGCAAAGATACATAATCAAATCCAGTAACAATTCAGGAATGACAGTTAAGCACGTATGTACTCCTCAACGGGAAGCAAGAATACCTACAAACTAGTTGGAATTATTCTGCTGTGGGAATGATGGGTATTGACATAGATGATTAATTAAGCAACGCTTTTCTTTTCTCTGTCTTCTTTCTTTCTTTCTTTCTTTCTTTCTTTCTTTCTCTCTCTCTCTCTCTCTCTCTCTCTCTTTCTCTCTCTCTTCTTTCTTTCTTTCTTTCTTTCTTTCTTTCTTTCTTTTTGAGGCAGGGATTCTCTGTGTAGATTTGCACCTTTCCTGGAACTCACTCTGTAGCCCAGCCTGGCCTCCAACTCACAAAGATCCACCTTCCTCTGCCTCCCGAGTGCTGGGATTAAAGGCATGCGCCACCTCCACCTGGCAGCAATGCTTTTCGAAATGCATCAAATGAACATTTTTTTTTTGTCTTATATTTATCTGGTATTGATTCACAAATAGTAGAAAGGGTTATTTGTTCAAATCAGTTGTTATTTGAATATTTGTAGATTTGAATACTTGCACTTCCTTTATGTGTATCTCAATTTTATAAAATGAAATAATAGTATCACTTTGCATTTCTAAAGGTAGGCTTCTCTTTGAATATAATACTTTTTATCATTTCAATTCCAAACATAATTCTTCAGGTTGCTGATTGGAAAGAAGTTATTTATGTATATTTTTCCCATGGCCTTTTAGGACAAACAGATAATAAAATTAAATGAAGTCATGTGATGATGGTAGATGTTCTATGGCCTCAGCAGTTGGTGGCAGACAGCAAAGTGCATTTCTCAATTTGCTGGCAGTGTTCATTATATCTTGGGCTATTTCTCTTGCATTTCCTATCAGCACTGTGTTACAGGAATTGAAAAATAACATGTGTGTGATTAATACATATCAGCATAAAACTTCAATCTGTACCAATTAGAGGAAACGTAGCACAAAATTTTCTTTCTGATTAAGGAAGTAGAGTAGTTACTATAATATCAACCTCAAATTTCATGAAATAACAAGAATCCTTTCTGTCAATACCACTAATTTTCTGAGTAAGAAAATCTTGTGTTTGACTCTCAGAAATAGGTATTTCATTATGACGATATTTCTTTATATACATAGAAGTTTTTATTTCATTTAATAAATTATCAAGATAAAGATGTTACGGTAAATTACATGTGACTGGCAAATAAAATTTAATATTTACATCTTATTTTAAAGATACTCAAATTACAATGTTAAACAAAGTGAAAACACATAAACTACCTCAGACAATAGGCAATATTGAGCTAACATGTCCGATGTATTACTTCATGGTTTGAAACACATAGTCACAAGCTTTAAATCTAACAAGATCCAATGCAAGTGTTCATTGATGGCACCTGAAAACAATAATGAATTTAAATAAATGGTTTAAAACCTTGTAGAAGATGAAGTATAGGTCTTCACAGTTGAGGGCTTCTGGCAAAGGGCCAGGATAGGCACTGCAAGTTTCACCATGCTCCAGTGAGTAAGTGGGAAACAAAATTGGATTTGGTGTACTTTTTTTCTTTCTTGCAGGGGATACAAGGGTTGAATGGTGAACCTGAGAGGAATGAGGGTGAGTATGATTGGGGTGAATTGTACGAAATTCAATCAAATAATCAATAAAAATATTATACTGAAAAAAATCTTGGAGAAAACATGTACTGGAAAAAACACACTGTCATACAATTCTGCAAATCAATTGGGAGGTAAGAGAGTATGTATTTGTTTTTTAACAGTAGAATTCATTGGCTTCAACTCAATTGAACTATACCATGATGTATACAGTGACTCAGAGATAGTATGTTTTTCTCCTTCTGAAGTCCTTATAGCCAATATCAATGAAAATTGTTTTCTAACAACCAAAGTCCCATAAGCCTGTTTTTTTTTTTAATATATATGAAGTTTTGAGAGCATCTGGAACATCCCAGTATCCCATAGAGAAAAGTTTTCAGAAAACTGTCATCATAGTATTATTTGGTGAATATCTCCCCACAGAAATATTACTATGAACACTATCTGCACATGGAAACACCTGCCAAGAGCTGAGGGAATTGTATCACAGCAGCTGATCGGACATTTCAATAAGAAAAGATGTCATGTAGATAGTAGAGAAAGCAGTCTTACATTACCTATCACACCCCCCTCAGTGTCAGACAGAGCAGGTGGGAAAAAGCCACTTTTGCAGTTGGAAAAAGGAGAGGAAAATGAACATTCAATTCTGCTTTGAATGACAACTTCTGAATTAACTCAAAAAAGAAACAACAACAAACAAGCAAATAGACAAAACACCCAAAGAGCTAGCCAAGCTCTGAAACTAGACTCTCAGAAGAAACTCATAGCTTCAGCCTCTGGATACAGCCTTGTGCCAAGATTCACTTTGCAAATCCAAGATTGAGGAGTTCGTCTCCAGGCTGCCCTGCCACCTAGTTAGTAACAGTAGCAACCACCAAGTACCCAAAACTGGGCTGCTTGCAATCTACTAGTTCTCAATGCTTCCCCAACACACAGATTGTCCCTGAAAGCCTAATTATCAGGTTTCCTCACACTGATGTCGCTATTAAGCTTCCCCTTTTGTTTACAGACTTAAGGCTCACCTAGTGCCAGGACTGTTGCTCCATTTTCAAGTTTGACACTTAGGACTCCAAGCTATGTAGACTAACATTCCAGACCTGTTTCATCAACAGCCCACCTGTGGATAGTGTCAGGTAGAATGTCTGGATAGGGTGACAAATCCAGTTTCCAATAAATACAATTAGTCTATTCAATATATAAACAAAGTAAAAAAAAATGAAAAGATGTGACATGTAAGATCAACTATAAAACACAAAACTCTACAAGCAGGTGATACCAAAGAAGTAGAAATGCACAAATTGAATGAATAAGAATAAAAAAAAATGGAATCCAAATAAATGTCAAGAATATACGGAAAACAAGCAATCAATGAAATAAGAAAAATAATCAACTACCAAATGAGAAAACTATCAGTTAATAGAAAATATAATATAGAAACTCTGTACCTGTAAGTATGATAAAAAGTAAATAGAAATTTGAACAGAGATAATCAATAGAATTGACCAAACAAAAATATTCTGTGAAGGCAAAACCATATTATTTAAAAACACACAGTCAAAGGAGAAAAAAATAAAAAGATCTCTTGAAACTCAGAGAACCTAACAAAAAACAGTCAAAGACTAGGCATTTGATGCCATTGAAATACAAGGAGAAGAGAGCAATACAAGTGTGTGTAGAGGCAGTCAGCTTAACAAAAAATCATAGCAAGAGAAGTACATAAGAATCCCAGGTCATAAAGCATATCAATACAGATAATAGTATAAGAGCACATGAGCTGTAACTATCAAAAAACTCATAGAGAAATAAAATAACCAAGGCACAGTTCTACTAGATGAACTAAGGCCAAGTGAAAATTGCTAAAGGAAATCCTTCAAGCTAAAAAATAAAATGCAAAGCAAGATAAGAAAAGGTTTCTAAGCAGTAACAGAAAATGCATGAAAACACAAAATTCACAGGAAAACTACATAGTTCATACTAATAGTCAAGTACTTCAAAGGAGTTGTGTAAATACCTGATATCTGCTGTAGGAAGATTAAAAGATAAATCTTTTAAAAAGGATATTTACTATTTTAAAAAGACAAAACTGATAAAATAATAAAAAGCTACTGTTTGTATTTCTATGATATATAAGAAATGTGTACATGAAATGCAAATTACATTATTATTTAAATTATGGAAGGAATCAAAGTGCAAAATATTAGCGTGATCAAAGTTAAATCATGACTTTCAAGAATATTATACCTGTAATTGTGACATGCGAGCTTCATGGTAATCAGAAACATAAAGACTATAGATGATAACAATTTGAGAAGTAAAACTTCAAAGCACATCACCACAGAAAGCTCACCAGTGCATAAAGGAAGAAAACAAATAAAGAAGAAAGAAAGAAAGGAGTTGCATAAGACTCAGAAAATGATTTTAAATGGCCAGTAATTCATTAACCCTTAATAATTACCTTGAAAATAACTAGACAAAATTCAAATGTCAAAAATCAGTGTAAATAAATTTATTAGAATACAGTAATCACTATATAAATGTAAGCTACCAACAAGGAACTCTCTTATCTTTAAGAAAGCACAAATTTAAAAGTAAAGTCATAACAGGGAGTTTTTCCATGTTAATAGAAACCAGAAGTGAGATGGGGTTCCCAAAATCATATCACAGAAAAGAAATCAGGCAGACATGGTTAAAATGAGACAAAGAGGTTGACTATATTATTATAAAGGAAGTAGGTCATCAGCTAATGTAACAATTACAAATGTAAATATGCAAGCATTTAAGCATCCAAATACATAAACTTATTATGATGTACATCAAACTACAAATGCCTCTATACTTCATCCCCATCTCTTGAGAATTTGGCAGGTAACTAACATGTATGGCCTCACACCTGCTAGGTTATTAAAGTGTCCCATTATGATTTATGTTGATATATTTTTATCTGTAAAACAGGTATTTCATCAGGTGCTAAATGAAAGATATGCTGTATATGCAGAATCTAAGGATTAATAAACCTGAACAGGACCACACGTGGCAAAACTCTTTCCTAGACTTGACTCTCCTTAGTTTAAAAGTTACAATTCAGAGGTGTAAGAAGTAAAGGAGTACATACATCTTCCGAAAATTATGAATAGGCAAGTCATTCTTGATTGTCCATGATCCTTTGCCTATTGGACATATGACAATTTACCTACATACTTAACTGTGGAAGGTGCATACCTGGAATTCATTTTTAATGTTTATTTTTCTATTTTCCTACACACTCAATTGAATTGATAATAATAACCAAAAACATATATCAAGCAAAGATAAAAAGGTCCTTGCTTAAATATTCCATTGAGCATATTAGATTATTCCAAACATTTTTAAAGAATAAGAATCTAATACATGTTGTATAATAATCTTGTCAAAGTTTAAAAAAAAATGTTTTCTTCCCATTCATGGGTGCAACTTGTATCTTTTAGAACTAGTCTCAATCATTCCTAGTAGTGCAACGTCTCCTTGGGTCTAGGATAGAGAGGTTAACAGGTATCAGTTCAAAACACATGGACAACAACAAAAACAAGGTTAGTATTTCTGAGATACAGTGTGCTTGTCCAGATGTCAGTCCTATGCAGAGTGTTGTGTATATTTATGTGCATGTATGTGCTTGAGGAGAATCAAAGATTTGTGGGACCTACTTTTGCTCTCCAAAAACACGATCACTAGTAGATGCTCACAGTGTGTGAGGTGTGGGATTTGCTATTACTTGAAACAATTGGAATTATAAAGAGGGAAAGCTATTATTTGAATATGGTTTGCAGTCACCAAAACGCTTGCTGCATTTTGATGTCCCATGTTACCGTATTGAGAAGAGGTTAGATCATTAAGAAGCCCTTTGGTCCAAGAAATATTCACCTTCATGAGGGATTGCTACTGTCACAGTACTGGGCCAGTTGTCACTGTTGAAAATCTGGTGACTTAGGTGGGAGAAGACTGTTACAAACCAAGCTCCTATTGAATGTCCTTATTTTTTTCACAAGTGCGTGCTTGCCCGTCTGCTTTCTATGAGCCAGACTTCTAGACATGAGGCCTCCTGATCTTGGATTTATCCTAGAACCATAAGTTCAAATAAACCCCCTTTTTTCCCATAATTTGCCCAGTCTCAAGTATTCTGGCATAAGAATATAAAGCAGGCCAAGACACAGAAAAAGAAAGATGGGAAGAACTAATTAGAAGTTTCAAAGTAAACCAGACACACTTTCATGACAGAGAAGTTAAGAAACAGTCTGAACAAGAAAGACATCTCAAGTCTTTAAAAGTAGCTACCGTTTTAGAAAAGGGAAACCAGGTTGAACCTAGAGCTCCTTTCAAACTCCAGTTAACCCCAGGGAAGTGGTGGGTGAAGTGAAGTCCCTGGCCTCCTACCAGGATTCTCAATGTAGAGGTTCATTTCCATATGAAAGGATTTTTATAACAACCTTTGTGATCTGACTTCAAGTTTTGGGTGAACACAGTCTTTATGTCATTCTTAATATTATCTGACATGTTCTTGATGTAACTAGCAGCTGCTGCATTAGCAGAAACCTTGGTTGAACTGTAAGTGATCTTTTGAGGATTTTTACTCCAGAAGTTATAAGGAACACCAAAACTCTATACTATGAGAGATCTTGATTTTTGAGTAGCCTTTTCTTCAGAAAACTCTAGAATAAAATAAAGCCAATGACAACCTTAGTCTCACACAGGTATCACCTGATTTGAATTGCAGAATGAAGTAGATTTTGAGGCCAAAGAAGGGTAGAACAAGTTTTCCATATTGAACAATATGATAATTAATAACCACCTTTATCCTGTCCTGTGAATCAGGCACTGAAATAACTATAAATACCTGTTTTTGAACATTCTATTGCCATTGAGGTGATTGACCAAAATATTTACACTACTATCTGATAATAGATATTTGACTTACAGTATGTCCATAGCAATATGGAATAGAGAATTGAGGCTGTGTTTGCTTTATTAACACATTTGAAACTTTTCTCTGTCAATAAATTTGGACATTTTAAACAAAATATTCTAAACATTGGTATAGTTAGTTGATGTGTTTTCCTTAAGTGTGTTTTGACAGTGTGCAAACTTTTTCTTCAGTGATCAAGCTCAAGATCTTCAGCATATGCATTTCAAAGGAATTCTCTAGAAACTTCATCTGCGTTTATTTTCTTGTCATAAACTGAACATTTTCTAAGTCAAGAATACGTTGTGTTATAGGCTTTTAACCAAAGCTGAACATGTTTGCTTTGTTTTGTTTTCTTAATTGTGTGGAGAATTGCATTCATATTAAGCAACACACAGAGGGGATTAATGACTGCTAAATGTTCCACAAATGCCATCAAACAAAGTGACCAGAAATCAAGAAACAAACGAAATTATGCAGAAGAAACAGCCAAGGACAATACACGCTTAGACAAATGAGGCTAAAAGTCAGAGCCAGGAAAACAGATGAATAGGCAGAGGAAGAAACAAATGAGCAATAATACAAAGCATGCTTGCCACAGATGCATGCTGGGTATAATGCGGGCCAGCTGTATATTCTGAAGATATGACAAGAGAAGAATTGTACATAAAACTTCAAAATAGCCTCAGAATGATTACTATAGTCATAGAGTTCAGAACACATTCACTGGTATCATTATCACCCATAATAAACATTTGAGGAAGATGTATGACATACTGAAAGCTGTGATAGTCATGCTTTTCAAATGTATTTGTCTCTACCTCACTGAACAAAAATATATGGTCTGGGCTAGTAAACCTTAATGAATTACATACAAATTTAACACACTTATCTGGAAGTCCAGAGTAACCCCTAACTCAAAAGGAAACAACTGCAAAACTCAGAATTCACCAGGGATGATTATATTCATTTGAAAACACATTGGTAAAATTCTGGAAAAAGGTCTTTTCTCCACATTTACAGATATACATCAAATTGAACGACTCTTAGTAGGTAGAGGAGTCACAGAGATTTTGTATAATAATTTCAAAATAATTCACAGTAATGACAATGGTAAAAATAAGAGTTTCCTCTTCCTAATTACAAGTGGTGTGACTGGAAGAGCTGAACTTGATGTCTAGTGACCTTGGGACTATCGTAGTAACGATAGCTTTGTCAAGGAGAAGAACACTTATTATTGTTTCCCAAATATTGAGTCTTATATAAATTGCCCATACTTTATTATTTAATATTTACAACAGCCCTTTTGTTTCTATGTAGAGTTTTTAAATCTTCATTTCACCAAAGAAAAAAGGCTCAGGAGTATCAAATTACTGGCACAAGTGCACACAAAAATGATTTCTACAGCCAGATGTCCTCTGATCTTCCATGGCATATTTAGCCCACAGCACACTGTTATGTCTTCCATTAATTAGTGTGTGTTGTTCCAGGTTTTGTTTATCATTCTCATATTGAACCTTGAAAATGTAAAGAAACTTTTCTAATATCTTCATAATACTGTGACCTGGGTTTATTAGTTCATCTTGGGTCAGATAACTTGGTTTTACCTGCACACATTAACTTGTTAGAAATTTTCCATCATATCCTTTAAAACTTTCCGCCTCATTCCTTGAACTATTAGTCTCCTAGTAAATTTAATCACATCCTCTTAATCAACTAAGTTCTTCAGGCCATTCAATCTGATTGTCTGGAAAAGATGGAGCTTCTGAAATCACTTTTCCACAGATTGAAATATTTACTTTTTATAGTTCTTGCAATTAACATCTGTACATGAGCATCATTGTTCCATGTTCATTTTATTTTTATTGCTTCAGTATCTCAAAGGGGGGAAAAGGATGAAAATATGGTACAAAACATGGGAGAAGCATTTGGAGAGTGACTTCAATCACTGCTGGGCACCAGAAAATTCTTTCAAAGGTTTAACATGATAGCATCAGAGGGTGCAGGTGAAGTGATTACCCCATTTGGGATTATCTGTGAAGAAGCAGAGACTATTTTGTAGCATCCTCCTATTCTGTAATCTTTAATGGCAAAAATCTTGTTTATCAAGAACTTCTCGGTGAGCAGCTGCAAACAATTTGCCTTTATTGATTTTATGGCTGTATCTAAGTGACTGCTTTACACTGCATCCCCACTACACATTGCCAGCCACGCCTCCACTCTTGAGGCACATCCAACAACTGAACTGGAAGTCATTCACCCTGTCTGTCATCTCAGTTAAAAAAAAAATAGAGACATTTAATAACTTCCAATAATAAGAGATTTCTTACATTCCATTTACAAAATGTCTAAGACAGAACAGAAAGTTAACATTAAAAAGTGTTTTGTTTCTAGAAGTCTTAGCTGGGGTTATCCTTGTAGATTCCTGGGATATTCCCTTGTACCAGGTTTATACCTGACCCAGAAATATCCCACCTTTCTAATAGTCTCTTTCAGTAAACTCCTCCTCCATTTCCTCCCACAGTCCACTAACAAAGTCCTAGCAGTAGCAGATACATAGCCCAAACTTGCCATCTCCTGGAGGAGGGGTAGATTGGATGTGCTGTGGGAACAGAGGGGACTGGGAAAGAGGGACTGGGAGGATGGGGGGTGGGGGGACTTTAGCCAGGTTGTCGAGTAAACAAGCAAATAAATAGTTTTATTTAAATAAAAAGACTCAAAATGTTTTTAAAAAGAGACTATAGACTACAGTGGATTATAATGTCATATGGTTATTATTTAGAAATAGCTTTACAAAAAAATTGAAAAATTAACCAGGGACATTTGAACATTGACTAAACATTTAACAACATTAAGGAATGATATTTTATGACCACTCTGACAAAAGCAATCTACAGATTTAATGCAATCCCCATTAAATTTCCAACACAATTCTTTACATACTTTGAAAGAATAATCCTCAATTTCATATGGAAAAATAAAACAAAACAAAAAACAGGAAAGCTCAAACAATCCTACCCAATAAAAGATCTCAACCAACTCCACATAGGACAAAAGGCTAACATCCAAATTTATAAGGAACTAAAAAAAACAAAACAAAAACAAAAAAGCCAAAAAACAAAACAAACAAACAAAAAAAAACCCCTAGATATCAACAAGCAAATAATCCACTTTAAAAACAGGACAAGATCTCAACAGAGAATTCTTAACAGAGGAGTCTCAAAATGGCCAAGAAGCACTTTCAGAAATGTTCAATATCCTTAGTCATCAAAGAAATTCAAATCAAAATGCTTCTGAGTTTCTATCTTACACCTGTAAGAATGACCAAAATAAAATATACAAGTGACAGCTCATGCTGGTGAGGATGTGCAGCAAGGGGAATACTTCTCCACTGCTGGTGGGAGTCCAAACTTGTACAGTCACTTTGAAAATCAATATGGTGGTTTCTGAGAAAATTGGGAATTGATCTACCTCAGACCCAGCTATAGCACTCCTCAGCATATACCCAAGAATAGTCTATCCTACAGGAAAGACATTTGCTCAGATATGTTCACAGCAGCTTTATTTGTAATTACCAGAAACTGGAAACAACCTAGATGTCCCTCAACCAAATAATGGTTAATGAAAATTTGGTATACTTACACATGGGAGTATTACTCAGCTGTTAAAAACAAGGACATTATTAAATTTGCAGAAAAATGGAAATTAAAAAAAAAAAGTCCTGAGTGAGGTAACCCAGACAATAAAAGACAAATATGGTATGTATAAACTTAAAAGCATATATTAGCTCTAAAGGATAATCATAATAAGATCCACAGGCCCAGAGTGGCTAAGTACAAGCAGGACTTAAGGGGAGAAATAAGGATCTCCCTGGGAAGAAGATATAAAATAGATTTCCTGGGTGGCCTGGGGTTGGTGGGGTAGCAAACAGGAGAGATCAGGTAGGGGTTAAGGGAAGAAGAAATTGCTGGGAGAAAGGACTGGGATTGAGGGTCAGTTTGAGGAGGAGGTAGAAACATAGAGCAACGAAAACTCCTTAAAATCCATGTGAGTCACCCTTGCAAAGTCTCCTAGTCATAGGGGACATGAAGCCTGAACCGGCTCTCTTCTGTAACCAGACAAGGCCTCAGATGGAGGGATTGGTACACCAACCCAGCCACAAAACTTTCCACCTACATTTTGTCCTGCCTGCAGAGTGTTCTGGAACCAGAGCCCAACAAAATCCTCATCAAAGGGACCACAGATCCTTCATCCAGCAACTCATGGGGGCACATGAAGAACCCTACAGGTAAACATGAGGTGGAGTTCAAGGGGTCCTGCAGAGGAGAAGAGGACGAATCAGAGGAACCAAATGGGTAGGAGACATCATGAGAACACAGTATCAAGTCATTGATTGGGGTTTACATAGATCTGGAAGCCTGTAGGGATCTGGGTAGTTTAAATGTAATTGGCACCCGTAATCTCATAAGGAGTGGTACTATTAGGAAGTATGGCTTTGTTGGACTGGGAATGGCCTTGTTAGAGGAAATGTGTCACTGTGGGGGAGAGCTTTGAAGTTCCGATGCAAGGATACTGCCCAATGTCTCAGTCAATTTCCTGTGGCCTGCAAAATTCAGGACTCTCAGCTACTACTACAGTACCATATCTGCCTAAATGCTGCCATGCTACAGATCATGATATCAGTGCACTGAACTTCTAAAACTGTAATCAAGTCATCCTAATTAAATGTTTGCTTTGTAAGAGTTACCGTGGTGATGGTGTTTCTTCACAGCAATAGAAACCCCTAACTAAAACAGAATCTGACCTGGGTTGTCTACACACATGTTATGGCTGAGTAGCTTGGTGTTCTTGTGAGATTCCTAACAGAGGGATTGGAGGGTTTCTCTGACTTTTTTTGACTACTTGTAGGACCCTTTTTCCCCTACTGGGTTCTCATGACCATCCATCCCTGATGTGAGAGTACATGCCTGGTCTTATTGTAGTTTGCTATGCCATGGTTGTTTGATGTTCCTGGGAGGCCTACTCTTTTCTGAGGGGAGGCAAATGAGGACTGGATGTGGAAGACAAGAGAGGTTGGGGATAGAGACTAGGGGGAGGGGAAAAAAGGAAAATTGCATTCGGGATATAATGTGTGAGAGAAAAAATTTTAAAAAGGAATGCTATTTTAGCTGAAAGAATAGTACTAAGAATGTGTTATTTTAAAAGGATCCTCATTGTAAAGATACAAATGTTGAAATATTTCTGATTTAAGTAATAAGAGGATAGAAATTGGTTTTATGGAAACTCCTTAAAGAGAATAAAGATAGTGGTTGTTAAAAAATAATCACAAAATGATATAGAATTGTCTCAGCTTAAACTGGAACACATGTGGTAGCCATGAACCAAGAAATGGGCTACTGGGATGAGACATATTCCAGGAGGGTAGACATTCAAATGTGGAGAAAAAGAAAGTACAAAGAGAATAATGGAGGCACAAAGGTCCAAGCATGAAGGGTGGTGGTTGTCAAAACCTAGTCCTTATTAGTAAATTCCAAGAAAAAAAGACGAGGAATAGTCTTGTGACCTCAGTTTCTTCAAAAACAAGGAATTGTTCTTGGACTATGTGTGTGTGCTCATCATAGGCATAGCAAGTAAGAGTAAGTTTGCTTCAGATGTTGTTATTTATATGCTTCTATGAAAAAAAAATAGTTTTTGGCATGTGTGGTTTTCCTTATGATTGTATAGAGTTTGAACTTGTCAGAACTTTACTCCTGTGATTTCTCTTAATCCTCAGAGTATAAATTGCCTGATGCTTTGAATAAAGTTGGCTACTGCATGAGACTATAGTCCATCTCATTTTTAGGTTCCAGTCTCCCAGGTCCATGTACCAACTAGAGCAGTGAAAACTATTGAATGAGACTGAAGGGTGTCAAAGGTTTCAACAAAATACCTATAGAGAAAGCTATAAACCTACAATCTTCCAATCCAAAGAATATATTTAATTAGAGAGGATATTAAAATATAGCCATAATAAAAAGCAGGGGATTATAACTGGGGTTAAAGATTTAGTGAGGATAGCAAGATTGAAGAGATTACAAAACTGGGGCTGTTTAGCCAAAGCTAAGGTTACATAAAGCAGCCTTATGGAAGTACACTTATTTGTAGGCTAATTATAAATTTGACATGTAACTGACTGGACATGCAGCGTATGATTTTAACTCCAGAACTCACTGGGTGGAGACAAGTGGGTCTTTTTGAGCTGATGGCCAACCTGATCTACATAGTAAGTTTTGGGCCAGTCAGCAGGATTACACAGTGAGATGTCTCAAAAGATATATATATATAGTGTGTGTGTGTGTGTGTGTGTGTGTGTGTGTGTGTGTGTGTGTGTGTGTTTATATACAAAGTATACTTTAGGAGGCACTAGGGATAAAAATTATCAATGATCTGATACACTGCTAAATCAGCCTGTCAAGATGTGCCCATTGGTATAGCGGTGGCAGAACAGTTGTGAGGATAACCCAAAGTTTTCTGATGGGATATAAAACTTACTCCACAGGAAGCATATTATGCTTAGTTGTGAACTTGATCAAAAGCCCATAACTGGATAGATCATAGGCCCATGACTTGAAACAACTCATGTTGCTTTCCTGAATAGCCATGTTGTAAAAATACCTTCTAATTATTTATGTTTATACCCATGGATTTACCTGCTCTCAATACTGCTTAGAGAAGTTGTTTTTTTTTTTTTTTTAATTGTTAGTGGCTAAGGCAGAGCCAAAGTTCTTAATGTAAATAATTATGAGTGTTCAGCTCTCCAGGGGTCATCTGTATCAACTTCTCCCCATCTCAGACTGGGGGAACATCATGGAAGTGAGGGTTAAAAAAAAAGGTAAAAACTGGTAGACATGGAGGAGAGCTGTAAAATACTACTTCTGGACACAAATGGATGCTGCACACAGCTATTTGGGTATTTGCACAAAAATTGTACAAAATCAAGCCAGTCAAAATTTCAGCATGAATCGATAGCCCCATTGTCAGAGGAACTATTGCCAGGGGACAGCTATGGAGGAAAAGTCACATTTATTTTGTGGGGCTGAACACTGGTATGTTGTCCATGATCACATGATGGGTATATGGGCATCACTAATTGTATTCAGATGGTAATAATAACAACAACAAAAGAATAGAAGACATGAACTTCTCAGAGACATGGAGTAGGTGGCCCTAAAAAAGAGTTATAAGGAAGTAGTACTGGATGTATTTGATCAAAATACATTGTCTAAATGCATGCACTTTTCAAAGAATACATAAAATTGATTGATAAATATACAAGTTGTTGTATACATACATATATAGATGTGTAACACTAATAATCACGGAAGAAGGAGACAATGAGAGAGTGGAGGAAAGATGAAAAGAGTTGTAGAGAGGGATATGGAAGGTCCTGGAGAGAGGAAAGAGAAAACAGAAGGCAATGCAACTATATTTTAATTAAACATGCATGCAAGTTTTAAAATAAAACAAAAACAAATGCAAAAGGAATATTTGTTCCTCCATCTATATAGAGAACCTTATGTGCTAAAATAGGTATAGTTGCAATAAATGCATTTGGCTCTTTCTTAAAATAAAAAGATTGATAATATTAATTAGAAATGTTAGTATTACACTTAACTTAGTAAAAGTATAAAAATGCTAACCATTAAAATAACTGAAGTGTTGAACAGTAAGCGCATGATATTCTTCACATATCATTTAGTCACTATAAGAACACCGTTAGGTGTATAACTTCCTCCTTTGTACGAATTATGAGGAGATTAAATAGCTTTCCCTGACAAGCTGTTGGTTGCCCGACAGGTGGCAGGCTCTATTTCCATACTGTCCTCCTTCACAGCTGCAATTAATCTGCTGGGCTTCCCCTTACTTTTCCTCTTCCACAAAGGAAGAGTCTGAGCTGTGGTTTTTCAATGAGATGCTTTTTGCATTGGATTCTGGCTAAGATTCTAAGGCAATAATGGAAATTTCATGTTCTTAAGGACATAGGATTCCATATTTTGTACTGGTTGAGTGTGCTTTGTTGTTTGTTGGTGTTTAAAATGCACTCTCCTTGTTTTATACAAGGCTGACCTGGAACTTGCACTCCTTCTAACTCAGACTCCTGACTAGTGGCATTTGAGTATACATATCATTGAGGTTCGGTTTTTCATTTTGAATAATTGGAGGTGGGGTGGTGTTGTATAATTTAACACGGAGGAATTTTGTATACTCTTGGTCATATCATGAGAATGTTTTATTTCCTGATATGATCTAATGAAATTGATTCTAGTTGACAATTTCTTCTTTCTTTTTTTTCTTTCTTTCCTTCCTTCCTTCCCTCCTCACCTCTCTCCCTCCTTTCCCCCTCTTTCTTTCTTTCTTTCTTTCTTTCTTTCTTTCTTCTTTCTTTTTTTCTTTTGGTTTTTAAAGACATAGTTTCTCTGTATAGCCCTGGCTGTCCTGGAACTAGCTCTGTATCCCAGGCTGGCCTCAAACTCACAGAGCTCTGCCTTCCTATGCCTCTTGAGTACTAAGATTAAAGGCATGTGACACTACCCTGGCTTAGTTGACAATTCTTAGCAGAAATAACAGATTGTACTAATTATGAAATTCCCTTCATATTAAAAATGTACTTTTAATCTACATAAAGCATCAAACTCCCATGTTCCTCAGTTTCCTACTCTGAAGAAGACAGAATGGGACTTTTGATGAGTTCCCACATAATGGTGTTCTATGGGAAACATTATCTCCTTTTCTCTTTTCAGGCTTTCTGTAGAAATGACATCATTTAGTATTTAGTTCTCATCTGTAAGATTCACATATTGTGTAATTGATATCCATGTCTCTGCTTTCCTATATGTCTCTGTTCAGAAATTCCTTTATCAGACATCATTTGCTTTGCTCATCATCTCAAAAGGAATGCACATTTTCTCTGAGTCCTTATGCTGCTTTAGTTGGGCTTGGTGTTTTTGTTGTTGTTGTTGTTGTTGTTGTTGTTGTTTTCTCCCAGAAGTAATGCTTGTGAAAACCAAATTACGTGGGTAAAAGTTTCACAGACAAGGAAAGCATTTTTTTCCTTTTATTATTATTTTTATTTATTTTTTAATTTAATTTAATTTCACATAGATTTTAATGGCTCTTGTCATTAAGAAAGAGAAACTGAATTCATCTGAGTTGAAATCTGTTGAAACAAGACCCAGGGATTATCGTAAGTTGGGGTGAAAAGAGGGGCTTAACTACTGATGTTTATTCATTGATTTTCCTCCAATTACAATCATTTTCTTGGCAAGGGATGGCTTTTAGTTTCTCAGGAAGGAACCTTATTAAAGAGTTGGGAGATTTGAGGTTAGGGTCCTATCCCTGCAGATAAACGTGGAGGTTAGGCTGCTCTCTCCTTGATGTGCACATTTCATATGTTCCTCTCTGTTCCTGGGAAAAGGACATTCCTGCACTGTGAAACTGGCAAAATGTTTTAAAAATGTTTGAGTTTCAAAAGGGCAGGCAGGTAATTTACAATTGCAAATTTTATAAAGTAAATAGTGGAAGAAAAAGGAGACCAGGAGTCTAGAGTCAGGAAGAAATCTGTGTGACTTTAGTCAAATTGAGAATAAGTTCTTGTTCAAAATTCATATTCAGAAATCAGAGGAATCTTCAACCATTTTTCATTTATAGAAAATATTTAATATGTTAACCCAACTGCGTTTTTCTATTGATAACCATCAGCAAACTAGAAAATTATTCTCAGAATTCACATCCATCTGAAAACTGCTTAATACTAAAGTGGATACTTGGGCCACATAGTTTTAAAAAATAAATAAAATAAGACCATGTGTATTTGGAAATAGTTCTTCAATTCTGAAAAGGGTGTTAGTTATACTTTTATTCTGTTTATTTTTAATATTTAATATCTCCAATAAGTATTTTGTACATCATACCAAAGATCTGTAGAACACTGCAGAGTCAGTGGACAGCCTCTGCTACTCTATTATTATTGTCTACTTTCTGCATGAAAACTCAAATATCAAACATTCTTTAAAAAATCTTATTGTCAAACTCTTGTGACACTCAAGCTGAAAAGTCCCAAATTCTAGGGAAACTCCTTCGTATTCTGAAGTATTTGAAATAGATATCAGACTGATGGTGAGAAAGAACACTTTTGGTTTCAGTTAACAAGCTCAAAGTTATTTTATCTATCTCAGGTAAATTTTTACCTAAAATCAATCATCGCCACTAGAAATGATTCATATTTTAGCTTTGTACTGCTGTCATTTCTCAAATTGTCCTTAACCCCTTGTTGCTGTTTGTATAGTTTCATTCACTTTGAGGTAATTGGCTACTCTAGGAAACCATTTTGTCACTGTTTAAAAATATATATTTCTTCTGCTGGGCAGTGGTGGTGCATGCCTCTAATCCCAGCACTCGCGAGGCAGAGCCAGGCGGATCTCTGTGAGTTCGAGGCCAGCCTGGTCTCCAAGGTAAGTTCCAGGAAAGGCGCAAAGCTACACAGAGAAACCCTGTCTCAAAAAAACCAATATATATATTCTTTATTTACATAAAAGTGTTTGTTTCAAAAATATAACTGCTATATGTTTGGAAGTCTTATTTTCCTATGTTTTAGAAAATGAAGGATTAAATAATGTTTGTAGTATATTGGTTAATGAAGTAAATGCATTGAATATTTCTATAAAGCACACATGACCTAATAGAAGAAAATGCTAGTCAGTTATGTATATATTAAATAAGCACAGGTAAATTATTTCTATGTAGTGAAAATTCCTCTGTGGAAGCATAATTTTCTATGAAAACAGAACACATGGAAGTCTGAAAGAACAAGGATGGCAGCAAAAGGAAGAGTCAGTTTCCAGAAACAGCAATAAATCGTGTCTTGTAGAAAACCTGTCTGTGACTACATTATAGTAAGAATTTATAGTTAGCAAGACTTAATAGTACAATGACAGATTTAAGGAAAGCTAAAATGCAACCAGGGGTGGTGGCACATGCCTTTAATTCCAGCACTTGGGAGTCAGAGGCAAGCGGATCTCTGTGAGTTAGAGGCCAGACTGGTCTACGGAGCAAGATCCAGGACAGGCACCAAAACAACACAGAGAAACCCTGTCTCAAAAAAACAAAAACAAAAACAAAACAAAAAAAGGAAGTGAAAATGAATAATGTTAGATATGGTATGGATTTAAAACTGATCTCTAACGATTTGATTTCAGTTACTTAGAACAGCTGTGAATCACTGGCTACATGGTTACAAGTAGGAAAGATATACAAGAATTCAAAAACAGTGTTATGGTTTTATGGTTACATGAGATTTGATATGGAATTAACTCACACCTAAAAAACATCAATAGCTCCTGGGTACTAAACAGGCTTTTAATATTGTCTCCTTTTAAAATGCACATTTTAACCATTCATCATCTATATTACTCTTCTTAGCTTCTTCAACACATTTTTAACATCAGTGACACCCACAGAAAGTCCCTATCTTTTAGACACTCTGACATTTACCTTCCCAAATACTGGTTGAAAGTACACACAATAATACTCAAGATCTGAAACCTACTTAGGGAAAATCAGGAACATGACATACAATTTGGCAATATCTGGGTCTGCATAGTGGTCTTGAAGTGGAGCTGATGGAACCAGTCTAGAGAATGTGACTTCATTTCCCTCATCAGAATCCTATGAAGCAATAATCCACTATGAACAGCATATATAGACAACTTATGAATGATTACAGAACTTACATTGAAGTGAGAATTTATTTTCTAATTATTTGAATCTTACAGACTCTTTTTTTAAAAGTACACACACACACACACACACACACACACACACACACACTCAATAGCTAGATAGGTGGATAGATAGATGATAGATAGATAGACGGATAGATAGATAGATAGATAGATAGATAGATAGATAGATAGAGAGAGAGAGAGAGAGATAGACAGATATGTGTCTGTGCTGAAAGTGTGTGTATTCAGATGCCATTGCCTCAAGACCAGAATAGGGTGTCAGATCCCGTAGAGCTAATATTACAGGCAGTTGTGAGCCACCTGACATGGATGTTGGGTAGCAAACTATTTCCTCTGAAACTTGATGTTAATTACTAATCCAACTCTCTGGCTCCTGAGCTCAAAATTCTAAAAGAAGCTGTTGTCAGAGTCAGGTGAAATGGTGACAGTGGCTATTCCATAATGATTCATGTTTTTTTGCATATCAGCTAACCATACTGAGTATGAACCTGAACACCAGGTTGTTAGCACTTCAAAATAAGCCAGTTTATGCTACAAAGTGAAGGATAAAGTTCATTTGTATAGGCATTAATATAAAATTGGCAGTGCTGAAAATTCATAGTGAATAACAAACTGTAAATAGGAGTATACCAAGTAGACCACAAGAGTAGGTAACTCACTTAGAGCCATGAGAAATGAAGCAGAACTGCCAAAGTGACCACTCTATCATTTCCAATATAAACTTGTTAGGTCTATCTACATCCCTTTACTTAAAAGGTTGTCAGTACCAGGAAGAGTCCTTTTTTACCCATACTAAAAAATTAAATCTTCTCAACAATCAACAATTATCTGATTCATGCTGGTGCTGGAAGAAATTACTGGTTCAAGGCAGCCTTTGGTCAAATGTCCAGTATCAACTAATAGAAAATAGAAGATTATGGCTTTTTCACAAATATTTCTCATTCTACAACATTTCCACAAATAACGGACATTTTCTGTGTCTGTACTATAAAAATAGGATGAAAGCATCATCAATATAACCTGCATAGAAAGAGATAGGTAAGGTATGAATATAATGATGATATACTTATCAAAGTTAAAGTAATTTTATTGGTAATATTAAAACACATTTAAAAAAAACAAAAAACAAACTCATAATTGAAAGAAATTTAAACTACAGAGAACCTCCATATTTTAAAAGTCAATAGACAAGTTAAATTTAAAGAAATGCAAGGCAGGAAATACAGCTCAGTGGTTAAAGGCACTTGCTGCTAAGACTAATAATCAAATCAGTGACACATACTGTAGGATTAGTCATCTCCTGGAAGCTGTCCTCTGACCTCCACACGTGGGACATGGCATGCACATATCTGTTGCTGAGTTTTTCTGTGTCCACCTGGATCTTGCAGCTGCTTACACCCAAGTAAGTAAAACACACAGAGATTTACTTACTTATAAACTGTATGGCCGTGGCAGGCTTCTTGCTATATAGTTCTTATATCTTAAATTAACCCATTTCTATCAATCTATGAATTGCCACATGGCTTGTGGCTTACCAATACTTTTACATCTTACTTCCTCTGTCTCTGGCTGGCAACTCCTGATTTAGCCTTCGTCTTCTCAGAATTTTCTTCTCTGCTTATCCCACCTATATTTCCTGCCTGGTTATTGTGCAATCAGTACTTTATTTATTAACCAATCAGAGCAACACATTCACAGCATACAGAGCAATATGCACACAGCACATACCCACACATTTATATGTCACACAAAACACGCACATACACACTAAATAAATAAATTAATTGATTAAATTAAAAATAAAAAGAGTTGTTGGATAGTTATCACATGGCCTTATATGAGATGCTTAAGACCACAATGTGCTCATACATAACATGTGGACAATGATAACTTCTCACATTGCTTCAGACTTTTAAAATAAGGTTATGATTAGAATACATAATGGGCAACAAAGTGTCTAGCATATCAAACATGCAATATTGGTTTTTCTTCCTTCTGATGGTGTTAGGAAGAGTTGACATTTTATCAATCTGGCTCTCACATTTTTAATAATGAAATAAAAGCTAAAATGATACACTGTTAATGACTTGATCATGAATGAGTGTGGTGGTTTGAATGAGAAAGGCCACCAGAGACATAATTCTGAATGTTTGGTTAGAAGATGGGGTCTTGTAGAAAGAGGTGTATTGCCAGTGGTGGTGGCACATGCCGTTAATCCCAGCAATTAGGCAGCCTGGGCTACCAAGTGAGCTCTAGGAAAGGCACAAAGCTACACAGAGAAGCTCTGTCTCCAAAAAACAAAAACAAACAAACAAATAAATAATAAACAGATAAATAAATAAATAAAGAGGTGTATCACTGGGGTAGACTTTGAAGTTTCAAAAGCCAACACCATTCCCAGTGTTACTCTCCCTGCTTTCTGCCTGTTTGTGGATAAGGATATAAGCTCTTAGCTACTGACCCAGTGCCATGCCATGCCTGCCTGCTTGCCTGCTGATATGCTGCTCCCTGAAGTGATGGATTAATCCTCTGAAACTTTAAGCCCCCAAAGACTCCTTTCTCTATAATTTGTCTTTGTCATTGTGTCTCTACACAGCAATAGAAATGTAACTTAGACAATGACTAACCTATGTCCAGTTTCTTATTTATATAACCTTATCCAATTTGTATTCACTAAAATATGAGAAAACATTCATTAGTGTTGCCAAAATTTAATTAGCCATAATAGTGAAGAGTTGGTGATGAATAACTAGATGAAAGTAGCATGATAATGGTAGATCATGAAATTTATAGCTGTATTTCCCCGAGAAGTATGTTTGTGTAGTTGTATATTTTGGATAATTGTTAAGGTTTTTATTTACGTATTTATGCATTTTATATTTTCTAGTCATTATATAGTGCTATAAAAGTTATTAGCTCTTTTTATTCTTTGTCTTCTTTCATGTTTCATTTTCAAGAGGACAGATTTTTTCTTTAGTCTTCTCCCATATGTTACATCTTGACCACGATTTCCCTCCCTCATCTTCTCCCAGTGCCCCCATTCACATCCCTTTCACCCAATCTACTCCTCCATCCCCTTTAGCATAGGGCAGGCCTCTCAGGGATATAAACCAAATATAGCATATCAAATTATAATAAGACAACCACATCCCCGCATATTAAGGCAATCTAGTAGTAAGAAAGGGGTTGCAAAAGGGAGCAAAAGTGTCAGAGACAGCCTCCACTCTTTTAGTAGTTATATAAGAACACCAAGATACACAATCATAACATAGATACAATGGACCTAGGGGAGACTCATACAGGATCCCTGATTGTCAGTTCAGTCTCTGTGAGCCCAAAAGCCCTGCTTAGTTGATTCTGTGGCCCATTTTCTTGTGGTGTCCTTGAGCCCTCTGGCTGCTGAAATCCTTCCTCTCCCTCTTCCATAGGCTTCCTGAGCTCCACCTAATGTTGGGCTGTGGGTCTTTGCATCTACTCCCATCAGTTACTGGATGAAGCCTCTCTGAGGATGATTATGCTAGACTCTGGTCTATAGGTATAGCAGAGTATCATTAGAAATCAATTCATTGATTTTTTTTTTTTTTTTGTCAGTCATGTTTGGTTACACCATAGGTCTCTGGGTCATTCAGACTCTGGATCCTGGTCATTAAGACAGTTTCAGGCAAGGACTCCCTCTCAAGGCATGGGTCTCAAGTAGGAGCAGTCATTGGTTGGCTACTCCCACAACTTGCAATTGGGACAAATTATAGGTTGAAGGTTGGTGTCCTAATCCCTCCACTGAAAGACTTACCTGGTTACAGAAGATGGCTGCTTTAGACTCCATATCTCCCATTACTAGGAATCTTCACTACAGTCACCCTCATAGATTACTGGGAGTTTCCATTAAACTAGGTTTCTACCTCACTCTGAAATTCTGTCCAATTTCACCCTGTCTTGTGGTCCTCTCCCCCTCTACCTCCTACCTGATCCTTCCTATTCCCATCCCCAGCCAACCCAAGACTACTCATGAAATCTATTTCCCCTTCCAAGGGAGATCCATGCTTTACCTACCTTGAGTCTGCCTTTTTATTTAGCCTCACTGTGTCTGTAGAATGTAGCATGGTTAATCTTTACAACTAACATGAGTACATACCATGTTTGTCTTTTGGTGTCTGGGCAACTTCACTCAGGATTATTTTTTTTCAAAGTACCATGGTATGTGATATGCTTTTATATTTTTATTTTTTGTTTTACAGGCGATTAAAGTTAAGAGATTGCATGAATCTCAGAAAAGACTGTGAACTTTGGACTTTTTAATACGTTTGGGACTGATATAGATTATTGGGAACTTTTGAAGTTGAACGGAATTTATGATATTTTTATGGAATGTGGAAATTTGAATGTAATTGGCCCTTATAAACTCATAGGGAGTAGCACTATTAGGAGGTCTGGCTTTGTTGGAGTAGATATGGCCTTGTTGGAAGAAATATGCCAATGTGGGGGTGGGCATTGAGGACTCCTTTATACACAAGCCATGCCCAGTGCCTCAGTCCAATTACAGTTGCCTGCAAGATGTAGGACTCTCAGCTATCTCTCCAGTACCATTTCTGCCTGCATGCCACCATGTTCCATCATGATGATAATGGACTGAAACAATGAACTGTAAGCAAGCAATTCCAATGAATGATTGCCTTTATAAGAGTTACTGTGGTCATGGTGTCTCATCACAACAATAGAAACTATAACTAAGACACCAAGCAATATAAAAAACTATAGTATTCTATAATGGAATGTCTGGTCCCTCAAGAGATTTCTTTTCCCAAGGTCAGACATTTAGACAAAAGCCCCCATTCCCTCAAGGGTTTGAAGAAAGTTACTACATGCTAAAAAAGGAAGTAATTCTCTCTGGCAAAAGGAACATATGAACCATCCATTAATATAAGTCTTTGTTGCATGTTAATATATCAAGGTCAATAGCAACTTCCTCAGTCCCTGGCAATATCCTGGGTTTTTTGTTTTGCCACCTGAATATGAATATTGTTCTTTGATAATCTGTAAACTATTGTGTTAGAATTTTGATAGGGATTGCGTTAGATCTTTTAGCAAGATGTTCATTTTTTTTCTTTTTTATCAAGAAATTTTCTATTGATTTTACATACAAAGCATAGATCCTCTTCCTCCCCCTTCCAGCCTTTCTCCCCATCCCAACCCCCATTCCCACCTCCTCCAAGGCAAGACCTCCTGTGTGGAGTCAGCAGAGCCTGATACACTCAGTGAGGCAGGTCCTAGCCCCTCCTGAAGACCAAAGCTGTGTAAGGAGTCCCACCATAGACAGCAAGCTCGAAAGCCCACTCATGCCCTAGGAATGAATCCTGATCCCACTACCAGGGGCCCCCTAAGCAGATCAAGCTACTTAACTGTCTTGTCTATGCAGAGGACCTAGTCCAGTCCCATAGATGCTTCACAGCTATTGGTCCACAGTTTATGAGTTCCCACTAGTATGGTTTGGTTGTCTCTGTACATTTCCCCATCATGATCTTGATGCCCCTTGTTCATCGAAACCCTCTTCTCTCTCTCTCTTTGACTGGACTCCGGGAGCTCGAACTGGTGCTTGACTGTGGATCTCTGTATCTGCTTTCATCAGTTACCAGGTGAAGGCTCTATATTGACATTTAGGGTATTCACTAATCATATTATTAGGGTAAGCTAGTTAAGGCACCCTTTCCACTATAGCTAGTTGTCTAAGGTGGGGTCATCCTTGTGAATTTCTGGGAACTTCCCTAGCACCCAGTTTCTCCCTAACCATGGTGTCTCCTTTTATCATGGTATTTTCTTCAGGGTCTGATAAGTCTGAACCAGGTTCTCTGTGTATATATTATAGCTTTCAGTTTAGTGTTTTTATGGAACTCCTGACAGTGTGGATAAGTGAGTCTTTGATTTTGTGCCTTCTCTTGGGCTCTTTTCCTTCTCTTGGTTTGCTTTGTTCAATTTCATGGGATACCTTTTGCTTTATCTTATCATATTTTATTTTGTTGTGTTTTGTTGTTATATCTTAAAAGCCTGTTCCCTGAGAGACAGAAAGGGGGTGGATGTGGATAGAAGGGGAGGTGGTTATGAACTTGCAAGAGTAGAGACAGAAGAAACTATAATCAGGATATGTTGTCTGAGAAAAAATTCTATTTTCAATGAAAAGGAAAAATAATAGCAATGTATCTGAACTGTGATACAACTAAGACAGTTATAGAAAGTATATAATCACAAGTATTTATGCTAAGAAATCATAGCAATCTCATATTTTAATCATATACCCCAAAGTTTTAGAAAAATCAGAACAATCCCAAATTAAAACAACAGATACTAAGAAACAGTAATGATCAGGAACAAAATGAATAAAATGGTGACTAAAATGACACACAGACTTTCAAAAGAAAAGGGAGCTTTTTGTAAATATAAAAGAGATTTTAAAGCATCTGTCAAAACTAACCATAGGAAAAAAAGCCAAAACAATAAATTTAAAGATGTAGAAGGCAGGGTTACAATGGATCCTAATGAAATCCATAGGAGGCTTAAGGAAAGCTATGAAAACTTATTCCAACCAAACAATTGCCAAAAATAAAATCAAACAATCAAACCATTCATAATCTAAGAGAAATGGATATATTCCTAAAGAAATATGAAGTATTAAAGCCTAATCAATAAAATAAAACAACTTAAAAATGTCAACAGCCAGAAATGTATTATAAAGAAGAATAAAAATCTTCCCATGAAGGGAACAAAGACTGGATCTTTAAGGAAGAGAAAATACTACTTTTCAAAGTGTACCATAAGACTAAAAAGAAAAACAAAACAAAACAAAACAAAAACTCACTCTATGACCCATTTATTGCCTGATGCAAGGATCATATAGGGGTTTGGTAATAAGATATAAAATAAAATAAAACACTTTAGATCCCTGCAGTTGATCAATGAAAACAAAAATATTCCAACAAATATCATCAAACAAAAATGAAGAACATAGCTGGGCAGTGGTGGCACACACCTTTAATCCCAGCACTCGGGAGGCAGAGGCAGGTGGATCTCTGTGAGTTTGAGACCAACCTGGCCTACAGAGTGAGTTATTGGAAAGGCTCAAAGCTACACAGAGAAACCCTGTCTTGAAAAAACAAAAAACAAAACAAAACAAAAGGAACATAAAAGACAATGATACTGCTGAATGTAGTGGTTCACATATTGATCCAGAAAATGAAAAACAAAAGCTGAAAGCTTTCCATGAGTTTAAGAACATTCAGTTCTACATAATGAGTTCCAGAACAATCAGAGGTATATTGTGATATATTAAAAAATTAATTTTCTAAATGATCATTGATAATAATGAACTTGGTTTCATGGCACAGATTCCAGAGACAATTTGTTGGTCCAATACATAAAAATAAATAAATATAATACAATACATGAATCAATTTAAAGGAAAAATTACATGACCAGATCAATAATACACAGAAGAAATCTGTTAACTAACTTTAGAATACATTTTGGTATTATAAAAATCACTATATTACCCCAGACTATCTATAGATT
Source organism: Onychomys torridus (assembly GCF_903995425.1). Lineage (NCBI taxonomy): Eukaryota > Metazoa > Chordata > Mammalia > Rodentia > Cricetidae > Onychomys > Onychomys torridus. The sequence goes on along the minus strand of NC_050451.1, from coordinate 73,491,016 downwards.
CAGTGAAATCTTCATCAAAATCCCAGTGGCATAGACTGAAAAAAAAAAAGTGTAAAATTTATATGGAATAGCAAGGAAAATAAATTAATTTCAACAATTGAGAAAGAGGGTTAGACAAAATGAAGTGTCTGGACAGTAAAAGAATCAATGAAGAGATAGCTTATAGATTTGGAAAACAAGTGTCGCCAACTACGCCTCAGATAGTGGATTCATATCTAGAATGCCTAAAGAAAAATTATATATCAAAAAACAAATAATTGAACAATGAAAGGATTAATGTACTGCATAAAGAAAAACACAAACGGCCAATAAATACATTAAAAGTATTTAACATACTAAGCATCACAGAACTGTGAGTTTATAATACTTTGAAATTTGATCTAGTCAGCCTGGACAATATCAAGAAAGCAGATAATGGTGAGGATGTGAGGAATACAGGAATAAAAGCTTGGACAGTCATCACAGAAATCAGTATGAAAGGTCCTCAGAAAACTAAAAGCAGAATATATAAGCCCATGGTTATGTACTCAAAGGTTATATATCCAGGATATCTCAAAAATTATGTTAGTGTGCACAAAGATACATGTGTACAAATGTATATCGATATAATATTTACAATAGCTAGGAAAATGAAATCAGTCTTGATGTTCATCAATAGATGAATGAGTGAAGAATTATTATACTCACTTAGAATTTTGTTCAGCAATAAACAAAAACAAAATCAACATTAGCAGTAAAGTGGAAGAAATTAGAAGTTATTATGTTTAGAAAAATAAATCAGTCAAGTCCCATGCAGGCTCCACAATTGTTGATCCAAAGTTCATGAGTTCTCACTGACTCAGTTCAGTCATGTCCATAAGTTTCCCCAACGTGGTCTTGATGCCCCTTGTTCTTGGAATCCCTCTTCCCTCCTTTGACTGGACTTCCAGAGCTCATCCTGGTGCTTGACCATGGCTCTCTGCATCTGTTTCCATCACTGGATGAAGGTGGCCAGACAGTTGTGTAGCTTGGTCTGTTTAAGGGGCCCTCTGACAGTGGTAATAGGATGTATCCCTGGTACATGAACTGGCTTTTTGGAACCCATTGCCTATGTTGTGACACCTTGCACACCTTTGAAGCAGGGGGATGGACTTGGACCTGCCTCAGCTGAATGTGCTGGCCTTTGCTGACTCCGCATGGGAGACCATATCTTTTCAGAGGAGGGGATGGAGGGTGGGCTATGGGGAAAGACTGGGGAGAGAGCGGGAGGAGGAATGAGGAGTTATCTGTGGTTGGTATGTGAAATGAATAAAACATTTCTTTTAAAAAAGAGAAATAATTCAATCAGACTGGACAAAGCAAAAAACGCAGAATCTGTATTCAAGTGTGTGTGCACATGCCTGTGCGCGCACGTGTGTGTGTATGTGTGTGTGTGTGTGTGTGTGTGTGTGTGTGTGTGTGTGTATGATGAAATCAGAGGACCATGAACAAGAAGAAAGAGACCTTCAAGGGGTGGGAGTGCTGAGAAGAGACATTATCATGAAAGCGGAGGGGAAGGACTCATTCATATTAGGAAGGTGCCAGCAAGATGTCCACAAGGGAGATGAGATATGATCAAAGAGGAAGATAATGAGTACAGATAAAAATTATATGTATGCAAGAAAACGCTGTAAGGAATTCTATTAGTTTACATACTAACATAAAAAATTTAAAAAATCTACCCAAACCATTAATTTTTCAAATTACTCAACATTTGAAGAAAACTGATGAGAGATTTTAAAGACAGGCATAGTAGATCCTATTTTTACATCTATCTGTCTATCTATCTATCTATCTATCTATCTATCTATCTATCTATCTATCTATATATCTATCTATCTACCATCTCTCTATATATATCCATCCATCTACCCACCTATCTATCTATCTATCTATCTATCTATCTATCTATCATCTATCTATCTATCATCTATCTATCTATCTATCTATATATATATCATCTATCTATCTATCTCAGTGTGTGTTACACTTAACACAATTATACTTTTCTATAGCAAAGTTATTTGCTAGCTACTGCTATCAGGGGAAAGAGTACATTTCTAACACCAGATGCAATGGTGCACATCAGCAATCTGAGAATTTAGGAGAAGAAAGCAGGAAGAAAAGAAAATCAAGGATACACTTGGCTATATAGTACATTTGAGACAAACTTGGAATGCATGAGACTGGGAAACACATGCACAGGTGCATGAGTGCAAGCGTATACACACACACACACACACACACACACACACACACACACACACACACCAGAGCTCGTGTACATGTATTTCTTCTTCCTCAACCTTCTCATCCCTCTCTTTTCCTTTTCTGATCCTCTTCTTATCCTCCTCCTCTTTCCTCTTCATTTAAAATCAAATAAGTCTTACTTTGTCCCACTGTAGCCCAGATGGTTTCAAATTCGCTGCTCTCCTATCTCAGCTTCCAGAATGCTGAGCTTGCAGGTGTTTATCACTATGGCAAGCACACATATTCCTGCTTCCAGTGCAATATAAATATCCTTCCAAACGCCAGTCATGACAAGGAAGTAGGAACATATTTTCAATTGAGTACATCTATCACCATGGTCTTTTAATAGAGATGTAATACACTAAAATCTCATAGATGAGACATGGCATTCAGAAGCAACACACTATTCGCTTTTATAATTTGAAGTCTTAGTCATTACAAATAATTCATGAGTTATTACTTAAGTCAAGCAGGAAAAATTTTTGCAGCCCAAAAATGGGGGAAAATCATATTTTTAATAACAAATACTATTTTTCAATAAGAATGTGGGAAATGTGACTAAATTGATAAGGAAAACAGGCAGGCAATAATTAAATGCAAATTAAACAGATAATGAAACATCATTTTTCATCTTTCATTTTAGCATGGATTAAAAGAATGAGATACTATCATGTAAGTGAGGATAGACGAAAATAATAGTTTCATGCATTGTTTATGTGTGTAAATGGATCAATGCTCTTGTAGAACTACTTTGGTATACAAAAACACACAGCTTCCACCTTTTTTATAACAGCACATTATTTTATGAATATCATTAAGTACTGTCCCAATATATGGCTGATGGATGCATGTTTTCTCATTCACTTACTGTCATAGCGGATGCACTAATTTACATATGCTCACATGCATTTTGTGTATTCATAACTAAAAGTATATTCTTATAATGTAATATCCAGGTCTGTTGCATTTTTATTTCTATGGCAAAATAATAATGTAGTGTTTTTCTGACATATTTAATATTTCTATCTTTTTAAAATCTAAGTATTACTGAAATAACGTATTTTTACCAAACAAAATCAGAGACAGATCACAAGATATAGACATAGTATGTATATATATGACCTTTAGTCTACTATAGGTTATTAGATGCTATCTTAAAGGAAACTCATAGCTCTGTATTTTTTTTTTAATGGAAAGGGTCTGTGCAACAATACAAACACACATCTATGTCTGTAAAATGAAACAATGATACTGGTTCCCTTTGAGAATGGAAGTTAAGGAGTTAATGTGGAAATATATTGAGTTATGCAAGATTTCAGTTTTTAATTGTATATCATGTTTTTCATATACTTCATCATTGCTACAATGAAAAAATGCAACAAGTAAAAAGAACAATGAACAATTTTGAGCAGGAATTAAATAATGGGAGATATACTACAATTTAAGAATTTTGAGACTATTCTTTTTTTGTCTGTGAGTATTAAACCTTTCTCTATAGCTTTAAAGGCTGCTTTTCAATCTTTTGATCTTCTATGGAAATACAATGTTTCAGAGCAGAGAGATTTTGGCTTTGAAGCTCCACATGCAGTGTACAAATAACAGATTTGTTGAAGTTATATGATCTCTGCAAAAAAAAAAAATTATTTAATTCCTACCCTCACTGCATCCTCTTTAGTTATCTACAATTTTAAAGAAATATATACATGAAATGAGTTGTATTGAATTGTATGAATTTCTTAGCAGCCTGTGAAATTTTGCACAATTCACTATGGTTATTGGATATGAAAAGTTTTTGACTTACATGACAATCCCTTTGCTTTTTTATTCACATTTTCCCCTTTGTCTACATGGCTCTCCACAGTCCAGATGGTTTAGCCTTGTAGCTGAGTTTCATCAGCTCATAAAATCACATCCTCTAATCAAAATGGCTTCCTTTCCTGGACGTATGAAGAAGACAAGATAAAGGCACATGACTAACAGAAAAACAATTCTAGGTTGGTTAATGTATCAACACAACTTCATCATTTTCACCCAAAAAGCAAAACATGTTTTATTTTGCTTATTATTCCCTTCTCAACAATTTACCATTTTAAAAAGTAATTCATGTTGTTCTACTTTACTAAAAAAAATCCAGTTGGAACTTTGAATACAGGCAAACATCTGTTATTTAGAAACTGATCTTACAACATAAAGAGCTAAATTTTGACAGGATACTATAACTTTGGGAAAGTAGTAAGGGCATAGCATAGCAGAATTAGATGAAAGGAGCCGTACAGCTCAGAATTTTAATTTAAAGTATTTCATATCCTTTCTCTCTTTTATAAATGTATGTCTTACAACCAAACCAAACTAGTGGGAACTCATGAACTTTAGACCAACAGCTGTGAAACCTTTATGAGACTGGACTGCGCCCTCTGCATAAATGAGACAGTTGTGTAGCTTGGTCTACTTAAGAGGCCCCTGGCAGTAGGATCAGGATCCATCCCTGGTGCATAAGCTGGCCTTTTGGAGCCCGCTAGCTATGGTGGGACACCTTGCACAGCCTTGATGCAGGGGGAGGGGCTTGGACCTGCTTCTGCTGAATATTCCAGGCTTTGCTGACTCCCCAGGGTAGGCTTGACCATTTTGCAGGAGGGAACAGGGGTGGGTTGGGGAGGAATGCTGGGGGGCCCAGGAGAAGAGAGGGGGATATGTGATTGGTATGCAAAATGAATAAAAAAAGTTTCTTAATAAAAAAAGAAAAAATATATTTCTTAGCTTTTAGTCTTAACAATAAATGAGATAACAACTGTCAGCAAATGTCTCCATGTACACAAGAGTATAAGATAAACTGCTGCATCTGCAACAGGGGCAGTAATTTAGATACATATTATATATGTATATTTACATATTACATATATAATATATGTATATATATATATATATATATATATATATATATAATTGAAAATAGATTCTTCTCTTATATGCATCCCAACCAGAGATTCCCCTCCTTTATGCTGCCCAGCTCCACCCCACCTCCCCTCTTCTCTCAGATCCACTTCTCCTCTCTTTCCCTTCAGAAAAGAATGGGCCTCCAACAGACAACAACCAAACAGAACAAAACAAGATACAATATAAGAAAAGGCAAAAGCCCTCACTGAGGCTGGACAAGGCAACCGAATGGGAGGGAAAAAGTCCCAAGATCAGGGGAAAGAGTCAGACACACATCTGCTTCCACTGTTAAGAGTTCTACAAAAAGACCAAGCTTACAACCACAGCATATACTCAGACAACATGGTGCTGACCCAAGGAGACCTCCTGCTTGCCACTTCAGTCTCTGTAAGTTCATAGTAGCCCTGCTGAGTTGTTTCAGTGAGTCATGTTCTTCTGGTGTTCTCCATACCCTCTGACTCCTATAATCGCCTCCCTTCTTCTGTGGGGTCCCAGCCCCAAACAGAGGCAACCAATGGAGACTTCTAATTCAGACTCTTTTAGGCTATTTATATTGTAGAAAGTTTTCCTTTCTCATTCAGTTTTAGTGGATAATTTGCTGTGTATATTAGTTGAGGCTGTCAGTCATATTCTTTTATGACTGGGAATGCATTGCTTTATGATCTACTGGCTTTGAAGGTTTCCATTGAGATGTAAGCTATTATTTTGATGAGTTTTCCTTTATATGTGACTTTGGTTTTTGTAGATGTAACTGTCCTGTTAAATAAGAAACACAGAACCAATTGCAGAGTTAAAAACCACGAGGTCAGAGCAAGAGCGGAAGACCTTACCCTTCACTGCTTCTGCTGTCCTTCCTATCTGCAAGAGACCTACTTCTGTGTGTCCTGTCTTTTTTTATAGACTTTCTGTTCTGTTTTCTCATTGGTTGTAAACCCAGCCACATAACTTCCTCATCACTGCCTGTTTGTACAGACCTCCAGGTCTTCTATGGTTGGTATTGAGATTAAAGATGTGTGTCTGCCATGCTGGCTGTGTCCTTGAACACACAGAGATCTACCTAGCTCTGCCTCCCAAGTGCTGGGATTAAAGGCATGCACCACTACTGTCCAGCTTCTGCTCTGGCTTGCTCTGACCTCAAGGCAACTTTATTAACATACAAATAAAATCACATTTCAATATAAATAAAATGTCACTATAGTTCTTCTTTTTCTTTTTTCTTTTCTTTCTTTCTTTCTTTCTTTCTTTTTTTTTTTTTTTTTTTTTTTTTGGTTTTTCAAGACAAGGTTTCTCTGTGTAGCTTTGTGCCTTTTCCTGGAGCTCACTTGGTAGCCCAGGCTGGCCTCCAACTCACAGAGATCAGCCTGGCTCTGCCTCTCCAGTGTTGGGATTAAAGGCATGCACCACCACCACCTGGCCTGTGTCATTTCTTAGTTTGGGTATGTTTTCTTCTGTGATGCCATTGAGGATCTGGTCTGTTCCATCTAAGGGGTATGTATTTATCATTCATCAATGCCTATAATTAAACAGTTAGGTTTTTCATGGTATCCTACATTTTCTTTATGTTTCTTTCCTGTGAGGAAAAGAACACTCTGATTTGGTCTAGATCCTTGAGTCTTGATATTCTATTTTCTCTTTGATTCCCTTTAAGTGGATTCCCCGATCTCCTAGGGGAGGGACCCAATGGAGACCACTAATTTAGATTCTTTCTCTACATAATGTCTAGCTGTTGGTCTCTGCAACCCCTCCCATATGCTACCAGAGGAACTCTTCTAATGACAAGTGGATAGCGTTCCAATCTACGTATAGTAGAATAAAATGAGGAATTATTTTATTGATTTGCGGGGGCAGTTATGTTTGGTTTCATCTTAGGTCTCTAGGCTACCCAGTCTGGTTCCTGGCCATCCAGGCAGTGTAGGCCATGGGCCCCTTTTGTGGTGTGTGCTTCAATTTAAACCAGACATTTATTAGCCATTCCTGTACGTTCTGAGCCACCATTGTCCCAGCACATCATGCAAGCATGATGGATTTTAGGTCAAAAGTTTGCTGGCTGAGTTCGGGTTCAGAATTCTCTTTTCATATTCTGCTGGGTATCTTCCTGCACAAAATAGGCCAAAATATAGGGATGAAAACTCAACCTTTCTACATTCAATGAGCTGTTTGGGTGATGTTTTTAGCAATGGCAACCTACTGTCAATTTTGGGGGAGTGACCATCTGTCCTAGCATCAGCCTGGGATCTATAGGGATCTCCATGGGACCTCCTAGCAAATTGACTCAAATGAATACAATCCAGTCCCACCACTGGCAGCCTTTTCTGGTTACAAAAGATGGCTAGTTCAGACTTTATATCCCCCATTACTACTAGTCCTCATGAAGGTCACCATCATATTTTCTAGGACATTTCCATTATACTAGTTGTCATATCCATCCCCCCAAAGCTCCTCAATTACAGCTATCCCTTCCTGCCCTCTCTCCCTTTCCCTACCTCGATTCCTTATCCCCCAACCTGATCCCTCTTGTTCCTGTCCCTACCTAATGTCCCCAGTCATCCCTCAAAATCTATTCTATTTCTCTTTCACAAGGAGGTTCATGCATGCCCCCAAGGACCCTATTCTACCTAACCTCTCAGAAATCATGGGTTATGGTTTGATTAGCATCTACTTAAGAGCTAATATCCATTATTAAATGAACATATGTCATGTTTGGCTTTTTGGATCTGGGATACCCCACTCAGGATGATTTTTTTTTCTAGTTCTATCCATTTGCCTGCAATTTTATGATGCTATTTTTTTAATCAGCTGGGTGATACCTCATTGTGTAAGTGAACCACATTGTCTTTATCAATTTTTCTGTTGAGAGGCATCTAGGTTGTTTCTAGCTTATGGCTATAATGAATAAATCCACAATGAACATAGATTTACAGTTTCATGGGGTCTCATATATTAATTGTTGATCTGAGTGCCTGCATTATAGGTGTTCTGTTCAGAAAGTTGTCTCCTTTGTCAATGTGTTCAAGGCTATTCCTCACTTTCTCTTCTATGGTATTCAGTGTGTCTGGTTATATGTTGAGGACAATAATTTATTAAAAAACAAAAAAAATTCCTTAAATGCTCACATTTTACTGTGTTCTTATCTCCACAGATAGCTTTAGAAGACCTGAAGATCATAAGCTGAGCTAAGACCATGATTGACACTGAGGGCCAAGGATTCCCATAAGAATAACATAAAGTGGATAGAGGTTTAGAAAAATATTTCAGAAGGGATTTTAGCAGACTTGAGATTTTTGAGCTTTAAAGACATTTATTTATATCACACAGAATACCCAAAAACAGCCTCCAAATCCTGCCTACACCTAATGCCTTAAATTTGTGAATATGACAAAAAGGATTTAGCAGCTCTAAGTTAAAAGTGGGATATTATCCTGGCTTATTTTGCTCAACCCAATCCAATAGCATCAAACCTTTCAAAATCAAATTTTCTCTGTCTTGGATGAAAGCTAGTGTCTACAGAATATATAGGCAAGCAATAAATTGACAAATCATTGAGTATAGGACTGAGAAGAATCTAAGTGTCATTTCTGGCTCTGAGTTATACAGAGCCCTGGGTATCATACAGTGTGTGAGGCACACCCTATCTCACGGGAAGTTAATTTACAGGAGGAGGCTTCTTCTAGTAGCCTGTATGTCCTTTAGAGTATGTGCTAAGCCTCAGCAGAGTAGTTGGAGTGAGATGATACCTTGATTATAATTCTGTGATCCTTAGAAACCCAAGGAAGTTTCAGCGTGCCCAGAGTCCTGGCCTACAGAAACTGTGAGACAGAAAATTGGTGTCATTTTAAACTGCTAATATGTGGCTGTTGTTACAGCAACTCTAAAATACTAATACAATCATCTGTCATGAATTTTCTTATCTTTGGAGACTGTAGTACTAAGGGATTTACCAGGAAGTTTGGAGAGTATAGAAAAGAGGAAGGGCAAGTAAAATAATCAAAAGTGAATGATAAAACATGTATACATTTTGAAAGGCTATGAATTGCTCATCCTCATTCTCACTCATGGTATTGAATAAATCTTCATGTACTTAAGCATTACAGAGAACCTTCATACAAGCTCAAATTTCCAAGCCTTGGTTATAGAAATTTACATTCAAAAAGTCAAACCTTATTTTCTTTCTAATATGAATTCAGTTTGCTTCCAAATCACATTTCAAGAATTGATTTCTAACTATTTATATTCTCAGAATTTCCTGGAATCCATTTGTGTTACCTAATGTACATGTCTATCATCATCTCTATGTATGTGTTATTGTCAAGCACACATATATACGAGAGAGTGAGTGAGAGAGAGAGAGAGAGAGAGAGAGAGAGAGAGAGAGAGAGAGAGAGATCACAAAAGCAACACATGCCACTGGAGGATGTGAATTGCATAGTGTTGCAGGTGAAATAAGCTGAACTTCTGTTAGGTTTCATAATGACAGCAGCATGGAGACTTGGAGATGAAGAATGACAAAGGCAAGAAAATGGGTGTGGAAAGAGACTTGCTGCGTTTTCTGACTGCTCTGGTTGTAGCTCCTCCGGACCTACTGCCTACTGTGAGTCCTGTAGAGAAATTTATATTAGAAAAAGCTCTATTCATAATACGGAGCTTTAAATTTAAGGTTTCCTTTAAAATCCTACTCTGATAAAGTTGCAAACATTTTTAAACTCTTTTTTTTTTTCCAGATCAGAGAGATCCCTGTGACTTACTTCAGGATGAGTTTTCACTTCTATGCTTCTTGAGCATACTTAATATTTATTCTTAATACTTATGTTTATACTTAATACTAATCAATATTTATTCTTATTTTGTGTTTATATTATAATATCAGTGTAATGTCAGTTACTTTGAAGGCAGGTCAAGGTCTGTAGTGGGTAGCTGTTCCAGGTTTGACCTGGAAGTACTACCCCCATTGAGGCTTCCAGTAACTATCATGCCTAACAGGCAGGGCCCAGAGAGGACCCTTAAGACCTAAGGTCCAGATGTGCCAGCTCTCCTGGTTCCTGGATCCTGGATGTTGGAGGTAGATGGGGCAGAGTTCTCGAGATAACACCGCTGGACTGCACTACCCCTTTCCTGGACCCGGTAACCTATCCCTTTACTTGTAAGTTACCCCACAAAATAAATCTCCCTTTTAACCATGTGCCTTAATACTTCCACCAATAAAGGTCTACCTGGAAAACAGCTGTGGAAACCTGACCTGGATGGTTCTGGCTTCGCTACAGTGTTTGACCCAATTATTTTAAACATAAACAATGTGTCTGCAGGATTCCAAGTGTGATTGGATACATGTGTAGAAAATACAGTAGAAAACTTATTCTCATTTATATTTAATTAATATATATAGCCCCTTTCATCTGTGCATTGTTCTCTACATCTATAAAAATCAATCTATATTACATTCTCATTGACTTCTTTTATCCGAGAAGCCAGACTTCATAATGTTACTTCTCAACATTCTCTCCACCCTAGACTTTGATGAAGTGGCTAGGTACTTTGCTCATTGTGCTACACTGTCTATGCCATGTCATAAGGAAATATAATAATCCCTTTAAAGATGTCAACAAGAATACCCAGGTCATTTCTATGTTAACCATTCTTTCCGCAATGACCTCCATATGTTTGTATTCTGAGTTTTCTACATATTTTGAGTAGGGATAAAAAATGATTTTTTTCTTTTACATCTCTAAAATCAAGAACTTCCTGCATACATTAGCTATGAGTGTTAAGGTGAGTATGAAATTCCATAAATTTGATTGTATTCTTTCTCAAAATTTCATTTAATGTTCATAATATAAATTCAAAGGCTTACAGAACATCAATGGATAAAACAAACAAATGAACAAACTAAAAGGCATAATTTTTGCTTCCACTAACTTAGCTTAAAGGTTTGAAATTAGAAAATAATAAGCAGATAAAAGAATATAGTAATGTATAAGCCTGCTTTGCTAGAAACAAAACTGTATTCTTGATGTAAAATACATATAAATTTCTTCCCAGTTGAAATTCCAGTTTTAACTGTAACTTATGTTCTTTGAGGGAGAAAAAAAAAAAGATCACTTCACATAATTTAGTCTTGTGTTCCACTAAGATGTTCACATTTTTAATGCTAAACTATACAAAAAGTATGACTTTTAGCATTAAAAATGTGAACATCTTAGTGGAACACAAGACTAAATTATGTGAAGAGTCCTACTTTTTGTATAGTTCTTCAATATGTATCCCTATTAGAGATTTCATTTTAGTGTCTGCATGAATAGTTTGTACATAAATGGTACCAAGTCTCAATACTCAGTTTGTAAGTAATCATAGTACCTTTTGTGTCCAACACCATTTTATTCTGGGACACTCTGATCATTTCTTCAATTCTGACAGCACAATGAGAATCAGTTCCATTTTAGAAGTCCTGTTATCTTCAAGTTTGTCTTTTTCTTCCTGCAACTTCATATTCTTGTCTGATCAATTTTTAAGCATTTAGATTTTAGATATTTCCCTGAAGTTAGACATGAGATAATAGCTTGCTAGAATCATAAAATTTTATTAAAATTGTAAATTCTTTGTTTTTATTTCATTGTAAAACAACACAGCACTGTAAATGTCCCCTTTGTCTGCTTATTATTATAGAGATTTATGCTTGTATATGTAGCATAGCATTTCACACCTGGAGGTTTTGTTTTTTGCTTTGAAAAATTATCATCTAAATAATTAAGCAATAAACATTTTTTATACACCTCCCCTTTGCAAAGTGTAGTCTGTTGGCTCTAATTGGGTGAATTTATAAAGAGTTACAGTCTGTAAATTTAATTGTGCTGGTCTTACCTTTTAAAATTATAAAGACTGTCATTATTCAAAGATATAATTTCTTTATGCTTAGTATCCTTCCCGTTTCTTTTGTCAAATAATTTAAAACTGTAACCAATCTCTGGTCATTTAACATACAGATAAATGCTTTACAAAAAAATGTTTTGAAGTGAATAGCATCTTTCCCTTTGCATATCTTGTCTTTTGGGAAGACAGTTCTGAAAGTGTACCACTGGGCATATAAACTTCTGAATGAGGTTTGCTGTGCTGTATTGTATAGCAGTAGAAAGCCTTTTCTTATTTCAGAAAAAACATGTGCCTTAATCAATGTGATTAAAATGGTCCTCAGCTCAAGGCAAAAATAATTATATTATAAATATATCTATTTAGAAGTGAGAACAAGAGATATAGTTTCTAATATTTCACAGAAAGGAAAATGTCTAAATTCAAAAGATACATGTTGATGGAAGACAGCCAAGCTCTGTCTTGGCTTTGTGCCCTGGGGCAGTGGCCATGGGCACCACAACAAAGAACAAATATGTGATGGAGAGGTTGGAAACATAGACAAACAGAGCAGTGTGTGTGTGCTATACAGAGAGTCAGTACTGGAGACATGATGTTGGTATCTGGAGTGAGAGAGAGAGAGCTGAGATCAACATGCTGTCATTGCCCAATAGGGTTGGTGGGGTGGTGTACAACAGCCTGGAGCTTAAGCAGATACAGACTCAACTTCTGAAACTGACCCCACATTCTCTCCACCTATCATAGCAACAGAAAACTAGGATAGCCCACAACTTCATGTCCTCTTTTGTTTTATTTATTTACCTTCAATAACTCACAAAGTCTCATTTGTGCTACCCATATATTCCTAAGTGTGGGGCCATCCACTAAAGTATGGTTGAGTTATCAGAGGCCCAAAATAAAGCTGAATCTCTCTTTCATTGCAACCATCAATTATTATTATTCCTCAGCTAACTTCTGATGTGATTATCTATATTATTCTATTATTAAATAATACTCAAGAATCAGATATTGGGGTTAAGACGTGACTAATCAGAAAAGTGGCAGAGGAGCAACCAGTGACCCCCTCTCTCTTTCCTCTATTCAAAAAGGCCCATAAGTCTTTCTAAGCCCCTCCCTACTACTTCCTGTGTCTTTCTATATGTTCTGGATCCTCCAAAACTTTTGTAGCTAATTCTGGTCAACTTGTAGCTATTTCTGTCCTCTGCTTCAATGAAACTGTCCTCTGCTTCAAGGTAAAAATAAACTTAATTGACATTCTCAGGAGTGTTAGAGTGTGATCACAATAACTTTCCTCCTCCATGATGGGGTTTCTTCTGGCTTAATCTTGAATGGGTGTGCTGCACACTGTTACAACAAGAGGAAGTGATGTAGGGCATGTGAGGGCAGGAATAAGGAAAGAACATAGAGATGGGTAACTAACACTACAGCCCTTTGAACAAAGTCATATGGAAACTTAATATTGTAGAAACTTCCTAAAATATATACATATGTACAAATATTTTAAATGTAGTTACACTCTAATGTGTATGTGTGTGTGTGTGTGGGGGGGGGGTAACCATTGTAGATAGACGGCATATGAAATAGAGAGCCCAGTCCAGTAAAGGGTTACATATTTTGCTGTTGTCAGTCAGTGATGTTCCATTGACTCACAAATGTTACAAATGATTACCCTTGATTTTAATTACTCTCTAGAACTTGATGACAAGATCCTATTGCTGAAGTCACCATGTACTTCATTTATAGAACATGGAGAAATCAAGCTGGTACTAACTAGAAAGCTCCATTCCTCCTGACTAAGATGCTATGCATATTACTGGAGGAGAAATGCAATCATAATTCTTATACAACTGTAAAATCTGTGAGCTACAATAACAACTTGCCTGGGAAGAAATGCTTCACTGGTGAAAAATGGTTTCAATGCTATGGGGGTAACCATTTTCTTTTTAATTGTGTTGAGGTCTACCTCCACAAGGCAGAACCCATGTTTATTACAATTATCAGTGCTGTAAATTTGTGGTGAGATAGGTCATAGGCCCTAGGGAATAACCTAATATTAGTATTCTAATAAGTGGACATAGCATTAATTGGACTTCTCAGTTCTCATCATTATACCATATATGAGTGCATCTCTCAACCCTCATCAGAGATGATTAACAAAGGCCAACAACTGGTCAACATAAAAGGCAAAAGACTGTGGAATGTTTGGCCCTAAATGGGTCATTTGATAAGTAAGCCCTTCTGCCAAGATCATTGCTAATGGCAGTAAAGATTGTAGGAGACAGAGCAGAGAGATGAGTGCATCCAAACTGGTTTTTGTTTGTTTGTTTGTTTTTGACACAACAGGGTAGCTGTACATATGAAATCTTGCTTGGGGTTTTGTTTTGTTCTGTTTCTGTTGCAGGGAGAATCGCTTGTGTTAAAAGGGAATAGTACACTGTGGAGGGTAGATTCCCCTTGATATCAAGTTGTTCCTTCTAAATTGTATTTCTATAAACAGAACTGGCAACAGGAAAGAGACAATGTGGGCTTTGAATTCAGTTTGCTCTGAGCGTTTGCTGTATTCTTTTGCTGATTTAGAAACCATGTAGCAACTAATTAAAGACCTGTGCAAAACATGGCTCAAAGACAAATTGCCCATCTTGGGTGGCACACCGCTGGCTTAGACCTTATTATTGGAAAAGAAAAACCCAAGAGAGATAGAGACCAAGGGGTGAACTACTCAGTAATCTTGTCATGTACCGTCCGCCACACATTCATTAGAACTCCAGATTTTTAAAGCTGAGCACGTAGATTGCTACTTGCTGAAAGATATTGGTTGGTGAATGAGAACGGTTGTAGCCTCTTATTGCACCAGTATAAACAGTGAAAGACTTGGCTGGATTAAAAACCTGTTGTAGATAAAGCAGAAGTTGGTAGATTTGGCGGCATGCTCTAGATCATTTATATCCTTTCAGTTTATGGCCTCAGATCTTTGGAAATAATTTCTGCTTATAGTTGTTGAGGCTGCTGATTCCCCAGAGAAGATATGATGACTTCTGCCATTAGAAATGGCTGTGCAATGCTTTTTTGCAATATTTAGGGCAAATTCATGGTAAGTATGTTAATTATAAAATATTTTTGTTATTTTTTTATCTCTGAAAATCCTATAGTATAAGGTTGTAACATCTTTTGAACAATTTGCCAATATTTTCTCCTTTGTTTTCTATAACTCTGGATTGCTTATAATTTAGGGAATTTCTGTGATTATATAACTCTGGATTGCTTATAATTAGAGATTTTTGTGATTCAAAAGTTCTTCCAGCTTGCAACTAATTTCAGTGTTTTCATTTCATTGATCTGTTCCTTTTCACCTTTTCAGGAAAGCAAAATGCTGAAATCATATTAAGTACATAAAATTATGCATGTAAACATTATTTTTACATACATTGAAATGTATACACATAATTAAGATGATATAAACTTCATATTGTTAATCTCTAACTGAATACAGCTATTCCACTCTTCATTATTCTGTATGAATTAGGAATGTTATTAAAATATTTAATAGCCTATGTATCAGGGAACTCTCAGTGGTTATCTGCACTTGAACTTTGCATAAAGGCTGGAAAGTGACACAATGTAATTTGCAAACAATAACCAATGTGTCTTCCTTAGTATGTTTAAATTCTCACTTTCAGCTGAAGACAGGAACAAGATAATTATTTAAGGACTTCTTAAACAACAAGTATTAGTAAAAATCAATATGTTTTCAATGTTATTTACTCTTTTATTAAGCTTAGAATATGCATAATATGAAAAAAAATTAATAACCTTTTTTTCAGTACATTGATGCTGAGAGGATAAAGGTTATGCAGTAGGGGATTTAGACTAGCACCTACAATCTGCCACTAGGCCTTGGTACCACCAACATCTAATTATCAATTGTGGATTCTTTTAGTTTCCTTACTGAATATGAAACGATACAGGTAAAAATGTTGCACTTCTCTAAATATTCTAAATATTAATTCTTGTTCAGTGCCTAAAAAAATACCTGTATAAAAGGGAAAAAAAGGCAAATCACTCTTTCATTAGAGCAAAAAGACATAAGCCACGCACAAATGTTAACATAGGAGAAATAACTTTAAATGCTTGAAACTGTCTAGAAGTCTGTGGAACTAGAATTCATTAAACAAGATATACCAGGGAGTTTTATATGGATGAACTGAGAAGTCAATGTTACCACTCCAGTTGGCGGCATGAACCTGGGAGAATGGAGCTTAAAAATGAGGCAGACTAAAATCTTATACAATAGCCATGTTTATTCAGAGATTCAGACAGTTTATATTATGAGGATACTCTAGGGGTTATACAAAGTCATTATTAGCAAAATTCACTTGAGTTTAGGCTGTACACAGTAACAAGGACAATACATGATTGGAAATACCATTTGGAATAAAAATGGGTAAGATGACAGGTAATCTAAAGTAAACCCACTCCTATGGTTACACCTGGGAGGGCATGGAAGCACATTCCAAGAACACCCCATGTTATGGAGGAACAGAAATTATAAGACTCTTGTCTTATTCACTTGGAGTTTTCTCACAAGCTCTCAGAAATCTCCACACATGGCTTCATCTATGAGTCCACAAAAACATACTCTAAAAGATCAGAAGGCCACTGTGAATTGCAAATTTTGTAGGACTGAAATGTAACAGGCCATAATAGCTAGGGTATATGTTCAGGAAAGGTAAAATGAATAAAATGAATGGGGAGTGTGTAAATAAATGTTTCTAGGAAAGTTTGAGTAAAGAAGGTTAGATGTAATCCTAAGTACAAAATAAAAGAATTCCTATCAAAATTTCATGCCATTTCTTAAAATTTATTAGTGTAGTGTGTGTGTGTGTGTGTGTTGTGTGTGTGTGTGTGTGTGTGTGTGTGTGTGTGTGTGTGTGTGTGTGTGTGTCTGTGTTGTGTGGGATGTCTTTCTGTACACTGTGAATATGTGTTGCTCTGATTGGTTGATGAACAAAGCTTCACTGGCCTATGGCAGGGCAGGATGGAGCCAGGTAGGAAAATTCTCCCACGTCCTGCTGTCACTTAGACCCAAATAAATACACAAAGACTTGTATTAATTACAATATAATTATATTGTAGTGAAAGAAGAAAGGAGAGGCAGGAGACACCATCCCACCATCCAGGGAGCAGCATGTAATGGCACACTGTAGCTAGAGTTTTTCTCTCTGGGTCCCTCCAAGACCCAGCAGTCCTGTAGCCCACTTATAAAATAAACATACAGATGTTTTTTTTTATTTAAACTGCTCAGCCATTAGCTGTCTAGCTCTTACACTTATATTCAGCCCATTTCTGTTAATCTATGTCGCCACATGTTCTGTGGCTTTACCTGCTGCCTTTACATGGTGCTCTCTGGACGGCAGGCTGGCGTCTCCTCCTCTCTGCCTTCCTGTTCTCTCAATTCTCCTCTCTGCTAGTCCAGCCTATACTTCCTGCCTGGCTATTGGCTAATCAATGCTTTATTTATCAATCAATCATCCACAACAGCACACAGGTAAAACCATGGAACATATGGCAATATATAAATTTATAGAAATTGTCTGAGTTTAGTTATTAGAGCTAGCTAGCAAGAAAATTGAGCTGTAGGCCATGGTCATACAATTTGTAATTAATATAAGTCTCTGTGTTTTACTTGGGTCTAAGTGACTGCAGGATGTGGGAGGGAGAGATTCCTCCCCACTACAGGGTTGGGGGAAACTGGAGAAACATGATGATGATGATGATGATGATGATGATGATGATGATGATGATGATGTGTGTGTGTGTGTGTGTGTGTGTGTGATATTTGTGTGTGGGTTTCTGAGAAGACCAGAAGAGGGTGTCTAAGTCTGTGGAGATAAATACAGGTCAATGTACAACATAACATGAGTGTTCAGAATGGAACTTGGGTCTTCTGGAAGATAAGCAAGAACTCTTAAATGCTTTACTGAACCAAGCTAGTGAGAACTTATGAACTTTAGATCAACAGCTGTGGGACTGGACTAGGCCCTCTGCATAAGTGAGAAGGTTGTGTAACTTAGTCCCTGGCAGTGGGAATAGGATCTATGCCTGGTGCTCATTTTTGGAGCCCATTACCTATGGTGGGACACCTTGCACGGTCTTGATGCATGGAGAGGGGCTTTGATCTGCCTCAACTGAATGTACCAGGCTTTGCTTACTCCCCACGGGAGGCCTTACACTTTTGGAGGAGAGGATGGGAGGCTGGGCTGGGGGAAAAGGCTTGCAGGGGGATGTGAGGAGGGATGAGAGGGAGATCTGTGGTTAGATTATAAAATTAATATGAAATTTCTGAATTAAAAAAGAAAAAACTCTATATACCTTGAAATCTAGAAAATGATGATTACTGGTTGTAATAGTCAATGAGGTTCTTACCCAAGTGAGTATTGGGTAAGAATATAAGGTATCCTGAACCTAATTTTCTTCAAGGAACCAAATGTAAATCTGTAGAGGAATATCTTAATAAAATATGAAGGCAGAATTTTGGAAACATTTTCTGTCTGTGTTAAAAAAGAAGTCTTTGTATTAGGGAACATGGAGGGCCATATAGTATGTCATCAGTCTCCATAATGCGAAAACCACAGCAGTTCCAGAAATGCCCAGCCCATTGCATGATTAGCCACTGAAATGATTCCAGTACATACAGTTATATAAAAACATAGAAACATTTTAAAATACCTTACAAAGGGAAACATGTTTAATCTTAAGAACATTGTCAACGTTTAGAACAATGTTTATGATGCTTGATGAATTCTCTCTGTAAAATAAGAGTACAGAATAAAAATATAAGAACTCAAGCAACATAATGGTATAAAAATAAAGGAAAATTTTAAATAGTAAAACAATAATAGAAAGTAGAGGGAAAAATAGTAGAATGAAAATTAATTGAATAAAGGGGAAAAGAAAACATGAAGCAAAACAGTAAGAGATATGAAAGATAGATATCAAGGGCAATATGAAATTACCTTGGGTTCAAGGTTAAAGTGTGTACTCCACTGTGACACAGGAGATGAGACATGGCAGCTGGAATGGCAGTCTTCAATGGTGCGAGTTGCTGTTTCCCAAGCCCCCCAGTTGACAATGGCAGGCACAAAGCAGAGAACTCTAGTGGGAATTTAAGCCAAGCAAAACCCCTCACATGCCTAACTCTATGACCCAAATCACCAACCGTGCCTCTTGCCCCAGTGCTTCCTTCACGTCCTAAAACAATGCCATCAGCTAGTGACCAGCTGTTCAAACAGGTTAAGGACCCTGTGGGTGGGCTTGAGGGGATAATGAATTCAACTATGACAGAAATGGAAGGGGAGACAATGGGAGAATTTATAAATTTGTTCTTTTTGTATGTAGAATTCAAACATTGTAACATGAAAGCTGCACTGACTGAGTAGAATTAAAACTAGTTTTAATTACATAAAATTCACATGAAAAATAGTAAACTATAGTCATAATCTGTCAAGAGAAGGCATAACTTCATTATTTTATAGAAAATTAAAAAATTTAAGAGGATATTTTATAAGAAATATGTTATCACAGATACAGAATTAAATGCATGTTTGAAGGTATTATATAAAACAAGTAGCTAACACGGTAAACAAGGCTTTGTAAAAAAAAATAATGATGATGACAAGGCTCTGGCCTGACACACAGAAAGGCAGAGGCTGGAACAGGAGCTTTACAGAATTAACTTACATAGCTGTGGAAGCTACTAATTTTAAAACATGGAGAATGAGGAGGCAAATTGGAAACAGGAAGAATTCACATCAAAGCTAAAGTCTGGAGTTTGTTTAGGACAGAGATCCTTCTAAATTAGAAAATAGGTTGCTTTTTCTTAAGGGCTTAAGTACACTCATATTAAAGTACTCTTTTATCTAGACTAACAATTTAAACATGGATGCCTTCTAAAATTATATTCAAAGCAATATCTGTAATAGGACTTAAATTACCATAACCCATTCAAGTTAATATCACATATAGATAAACATATGTCTACATTAACTACCATATATAGATGATTTACTACACCATCTGAACATATAGATAGGTACATGACAGATACTCCAATAGATAAACATGTGCTTATGATGCATTCATAGACACTTGTGTGCACATTAAAATAATGTCATGCTTTTCTGTTATCAATTCTTTGGTACAGTTACTTTCTGCACATTTCTATACTGCCTTAAGTAAATATTTCATAATATATTGAGCTCAATCTTTATCTTTTCTTATTTTA
Organism: Onychomys torridus; assembly: GCF_903995425.1. NCBI lineage: Eukaryota > Metazoa > Chordata > Mammalia > Rodentia > Cricetidae > Onychomys > Onychomys torridus. Next base: position 73,470,675 of record NC_050451.1, on the reverse strand, counting down.
GATTTTATGTCTTAGATCTTAATCTCATATCTCCATGTTTCTGTGTATGTGAATGTACACATGAGTACAAGTGACTGTGAAGGCCAGAAAGAGGGTGTCAGATGCACTGAAGCTATAGGTACAGAGATTCTGAGCCATAGTACTAGAGTGTTAGGAAATAAACTAGTATCCAAGAGCAGTAAGGGCTTTTAACCACTGAGTCATCTTTAGCCCTTCCTTATCATGGCACTATCAGATTTTATGATGCCATTAACATTGTCAATGTACGTCCTTCTCTGTTCCATTTACAAATGATGTCATTGTCCTTCCAACTTCTACATGAGTGCATAGTTGCCTACAAAAAAGCTCCCTGTGTAACCAGGTGTCCGAGGTGACTAAGTTCTGTCAATGGCATTGAGGGATATATGAATTTTCAAGTCTTCATATTTCAGAACATGCAGATGCTACTGAAGCTCATTTTCCCCCCAGTTTCCTTAGCCTTCATGACAGAAATTATAGACACTCAAGAAGCACCTTCTGCTGAAGGAGTTACAATATGTAAATGATGTAGATAAAAAAGATAATGAGCTTGGGTCTTAGAACCTTGGGCAACTGAACTATCCTGTTTTCATAACATAACCCAGCTGCTGCAGGCCACAGGAATATATCATAAGAACTCAGCTGGTTATGGCAAAGTCACTACCTAGAGGAATCAGAGAATTCCTACAGAGGAAGCCAAATTCCAAGGAATTTTTGCTGTTATTTGGTTTGTTATATATCAACTGTATTCTGTTATGAAAATCATGTGTGCCTTCATAGTTTTCCCAATTGACTTTCCCTAAGAAGGGCTAACAGTATGGACTGATCACTCTGTGGACATATACATTTCAGGTATTTGGAGAACAGCCTCAGGAAAGACTTTCTCTGAAATCAGATATCTCCCTTAGCCACTTTCAAGGACTAACAGTGATAACAGCCCACATACAACTCTCATTATTTAAGATAAATTCCACAAGGAGACATCACCTAGGTCAGGTGGACATTAAATAATAGCTTTACACAGTTGAGCTTGGACCCTCCTTTCTTATAAAACCTTGCTAATAGACCCCTAACTTCTTTCCTAACCACTTCTAGGAATGAAGACTGAGAACATAGATCCCCTTTTTGATATGCTAATCAGTCATTAGCACTCAGTTGACCTTTTCTTTTACACTCCCATTTTGGATTATAAAAGAAAGTCTGGTGGTCACTGCCTGAGAAAAATTCTTACCTGCCTTTATGATTCTGTACAATTCAAACCTGGTGACCTTGATGGACCAGGGGCTTCCTATAACTGGATTCCTGGAGGAAATAGATAGAACATGGAGAACAGAGGATGGAGAAGAGAAAAGAGAATGTGTAAGGATTATGTCTTTAATTATGTCACCAGCCTGTGACAGCATCCCAGCCTAAAAAGCAGGCAAGCTCTCTGTGCCTTCTCTCTTTCTGCACCCTTTCCTTCCATATTTCTTCCTCTCTGGTGCAGCCTCTCTATCTATCTATCTATCTATCTATCTATCTATCTCTCCCTCTCTCTCTCCATAAAGCTCTACAAAGGTAGCCATGGCTTGTGACTCTCCTCCAGCACTCTCCTCCATTGGCATGGCTGCCGTGGGTGGCCAGCCAGGAGGGCTGCCATTTAACCAACATTGGTGCCATGACTCTGATAGACCAACAAGGACCTTATGTGACCACTGCCGCTTGCCGCCTCCTCCCCCATCCAGTGAGACTTCAAGACCACAAGTGTGCACAGGCGCATCCCTCACCTCTGCTGGACCCCAACACAACTACCACTACTGCTACTGCCATGATTCTTCACCACAGTGAGTGAGTCCACCATTGTTGTGGTTGTAGTCTGAGCTATATTCTTTGCGACAGACTGCCAGGGGGTTGTCCTGACAACAGCAGGCACATTTTCACTCCTGACAAGGGGGTAAATGCTGTCTCGGTTCCACTGTGGACCAACTGCAGTACAACTGCAGCCCTTCCCATCCCTTGACAAAGAGGATGGTGAACTTGAGCTGATTCTTAGATCTTTCTCCACTCTCAGGTATGCCTGAGATTGGAGTCTGATCCCAGTTTGTTATTTTAATTTTTATTTTTTCTCTCAGCTACAGCCATGGTACAAAGAGGTGGATACATTTATCACTTACATTGGCGGATAGGGGTAGGTACCAATAAATCTGGCCACAAAACAGCGTTTCGGGAACTTCTGCCAGCAAACAGGCAAATAAAAGAGTTACTTTATCCCCAAGCTTTCTGCTAAAGCTCTAAACCCTTCTCCCTCCCCACTTCTGCATCTGCCAAGTGCAACATTTTCTGTCTGACATCCACGGGCAGTGGGAAGACTCAAGTGGGCGGGTTTGGGTGGCTTCTATGGACTCTCATCCTAACTCACCTTAATTCCACCCACTAATTCTCAAATGCCTTGAGAAGCACAGATGGGTCTGGTAGCAGCTAAGATCCATATAAATATGTTTGCAATAGTCAGGATAGTTCTTACACCAAAAATCAGCCTACAGCCTCAGACAAGTCTTACAAAAGGATCGGTTTATAGTCTGCCTCCTGGAAGATCTTCCAAAAGCTGTCTTTAAGCCATTAATCATCAGAAAAAAAATCAGGACATGGAGTAAAATTTGAATCTTGTTCCCCAGACCTCCCCAACTAAAACTTAAGCATCTAGAGAGCAAGGATCCTGACCCCACAGGCAAAAGAGTCATCTGTGGCATTTAAGGTGTGCCAGGGAAGAGATAAAAGCCCCAAAACCAAATTGCACTCACTCACTCCCAAAAGCTGTTGGGTCCCTGTTTTAAGTGAGAAAAAGGCCAAGGGCTAACAAATGCCCTGCCAGGCGATCAAAGCCTAGAAAGACAATGAGTCAGCTGACTGCTCCAGGTGCCAAGACACATGGGCACATCAAGCTAAAACCTTCAGCAGACCTAGGCTTGGCTACAGACATGGCAGGGAACCCAGAACGCAGCAGGGAAGTGATCCTTTTTCTGTCCTTTTAGACACCAGAGCCACTGACTTGGTCCTGGGACTTTTGGGATGTCACCTCTCTGTAGTGGATAGCTATCCCAGCATTGGCCTGGAAGTTCCAACCCCCATTGAGGCTTCGGTAATGGTCACACCCACAAGGCAGGGCAGAGGAGGAAGTGGAAGGCCCAGGATTGAGAGGAGGTCTCTCTCTTGGTTCTGGGACACTGGACACAAGAGGTAGACCTAGCAGAGTTCTCCAGAGAACACTGCCAGACTGCGCCATACCTTTGCCACACCTTACAACCTATCCCTTCGTTTGTAAGTTACCCCACAAAATAAACATCCCTTTTAACTACATGGAGTGGCCTTAATAATTTCATCAATATCTGGTGCTCACGTGGGGCAAATTCCAAAGGCCTAGGTGGTTCCCTCCCTCAGCCTCCTCCCCGGCTGGCAGGTACCTAAACCCGCCAGCAAAGTTCCCTAGCTTAGCCCCTAGACCAGCAAAAACTACTGTGAGTGAGGCTGCGTTCCCACTCCTCCCTGAGTGCTGGCTCCCCACCATCTTGGCTCCTGACTTCAGCTACTGCAAGCCAAGGTTGCCAGCAGGTCCTGCTTTGGAGCTATAGCAATGCCTCCTGCTGGCTGAAAAGTGCTACTGCACCCCCCAAAACCACAGAAAGGTAAGCTTATTTCAAGTAAAAGTGCTTGATAATTTTACACCTTAAACCTGACTAACAAATTTTGAGTAATTCTTGTAATATGGCTGACAACATCACCTCACAAGAATTTAAAAACCTTTTTGCCTGTATGATGAATGACATTTTCCTGGAAATATACGACCTCCCTAAGACATATCTGGCCTGTACCATTTTGACATTCATTGTAATAATTCACACAGTGTTCAAACACTGGTTTAATAATAAGAACAAAGATGAGTCATTATTGGGACTGATACAGGCTTTAAAAGATAGCAATGTAGGTTTACAGGAAAAGATTCTCTTTCTGGAATCTGCTAACCAGGATTTACAGGCTTTTAAAGATAGCAATAAAGGCTTACAGAAAAATATTCTCTCTCTGGAATTTGCTAACCAGAATTTACAAAACAGGCTTGTACCCCAAATTGCTTTTATTGATAATAAATATAAGTATTTAATGGCTAGAACACTAACTTTCCAGAGTGAAGTTGTAGCTACTCAGACACTGTATAAGGAAGAAAAATTATCATTACTTGATAAGATAAGGTCCATGGAATCATGTGTTTCAGAAGAACATTAAAAACTTCCATGATTCCATGAAAAATCTGGAATCCCTTACAAGAGAGGAGGTTTACTCCCTGGAACAGACCCTAGGTGCTCGTTTACAAGCCCTGGAGGAAACTCTCAATAAATATGACAAGGGACCTAATAAGCAGAAGGGCAAGACCATACAGGTTGTAACATCTCCAAATGGCTCTCATACAATGGCTTATCCTGTTATCATCCATGAGAAGCCAGCAGATGACACACACCCCAAGCCATATACGACATATACATTACAACCAATTTCAACAAGGGACTTTAAAAATATAAAGGAGCAGTAGTTACATATGGGATACACTCCACATATGTAAAACAGATGTTAAATTCATGGTCTACCTCACATAGAATCATTCCTGATGACTGGCATCAGTTAATCTCAGCTGTTCTAGAATATAGCCAGCAGTTACAGTGGAAAAGCTGGTTGAGAGAAGAAGCAAGAAATTTAGAACAACAAGGTAAACTCAGAGGTTTTGAGATCTGCCAAGATCAAATACTTGGTGAGGGATGTTTCGCTGACAGGAATGTACAAGCCATTTATGATGAGCATACAATATCCCTATGCTGTACAGCAGCTCTAAATGCTTGGGAAAAAATTCCAGAACCTGGAAAAGCAACTGAGGTATACACAAAGATATTTCAGGGACTGCATGATCCCTTCACTGATTTTTTACAAAGGCTGAACACAGCTATAACAAAAGCTGTATCAGATAAAGAATTAAGGAAAGTACTAACTGAGTCCTTGGCATTTGACAATGCTAATACAGAATGCAAAAGAATACTTACACCATTAAAGATCAGATCAGCTCCTTTGGAAGAATGGATTCAGTATACTAATGGTGTTGAGTCTCTTAACTACAGTAATGAGGCTTGGATAGGAGAGACAAATCCCAGAGGTGAAAGACGGCCCCATGGTACCAAATGCTTTAAATGTGGTACACCAGGTCATATAAGTAAAAACTGTACATGGGGTAATCCTAGAAGTAATACGCCTTCTAGGAATAGCCTAAACAGGAGACCCCAACCACCTCCTGGATTCTGTAGAAGATGTGGCAAAGGCCGACATTGGACCAGTGAGTGCAGATCAAAAATAGATATACGAGGCAACCCTTTACTGGCGGGAAACGCCTCAGAGGACCTCTTGCAGGCCCCCAAATCAAATGTGGTAAGAACATTCCCAGCCACTGTGGAAGACATTCCTCTCCAGGACAACTGAATAAACCAATGCTTAATGTAAAAACCAATACTGCATTGGATGATAAAACAGCTTTGATAGATGAATCACAGTTTACAAAAAACACAATAAAACAAATATTTTGGCAGACTTCCATAAATGAACAAAGGCCAAAGCTTAGAATTCGAATTAATGGCTTGGTTCTAGAGGGCCTGGTAGACACAGGTGCGGATGTGACAATAATTACACCAAACTCATGGCATCCAAATTGGCCTCTTCAAGAGGTGGATGTCCAACTTTTAGGAATTGGCACCCTATTTCAGATAAAACAGAGTTTGAGATGCATTGAGTGCATAGGGCCAGAAGGACAGAAAGGAAAGCTGAAGCCATATGTAGCAAATGAAGCAGTAAATCTATGGGGCCAAGATCTGTTACAACAGTGGAATAGCCAGATTAGAATTCCTACACTCTCAGAAAAGGAATACAGGCCAATGCATGTTTCTAGGAATAATATCATAATATGCTATAAAAACCAGTCACCAACCATTCAGGCTGTACACAAACAGAGCACAACTGCTGCTGAATTCTCAGAAGTACCAACTGCCTTACCTTTAAAATGGCTAACTAATAAACCTGTCTGGGTTGGACAGTGGCCTTTGACAAAAGAGAAGTGACAAGCTTTAGAACAGCTGGTTCAAGAGCAGTTAAATGCTCAACACATTGAAGAATCTACCAGCCCTTGGAATTCTGTATTTGTTTAAAAAAAAATCTGGTAATTGGAGTATGCTGACAGATCTGAGAGCTATTAATAAAGTAAGTGAGCCAATGGGCTCCCTACAGACTGGGATGCCCTTGCCCTCTCTGCTACCCAAAGAATGGCCTATAATAGTTATTGACTTAAAAGACTATTTCTCTACCATACCATTACAAGAAAATGATAGAGAAAAATTTGCCTTCACAGTTCCTAATTATAACAATTCTCAGCCAGTCAAGAGATATCAATGGAAGATCCTCCCACAGGGAATGTTAAACAGCCCTACCTTATGCCAATTCTTTGTGCAAAAACCATTGGAGATATTTCGTGTAAAGTTTCCACAATCCATAATTTATCACTATATGGATGATACCCTATTAGCTGATCCAAAGTTAGACACATTAGAAAGCATGTTTGAAGAAGTAAAAAAAGTTTTGCCTCACTGGGGACTGCAAATTGCTCCTGAAAAAATACAAAGAGGAGATTCTATTAATTACTTAGGATATAAGATAGAATTACAAAAAATTAGACCCCAAAAGGTACAACTGAGAAGAGATCGATTAAAGACTCTTAATGATTTTCAAAAGTTGTTAGGAAGCATTTCCAACTTATTGGGTATCATGGGAATACCCAAAGATGGACTACAAAATTTGGCTAATACTCTAGAAGGGGGCAAAGAATTAAATAGTCCTAGAGAATTATCAGCCAAAGCTGAGAAGGAATTGGCTCTAGTAGAAAAGACAATTTGAGAAGCACATGTGGATCATGTGGATCCAGAACTTAAATGCATTCTTGTCATATTCCCCTCCAGACATTCCCCCACAGGTATTTTGATGCAGAGGGAAGATATTATATTGGAATGGATATTCCTACCATATAAACCAAATAAGAAATTAAAGACTTATATAGAAAAGATCTCTGATTTGATTTAAAAAGGTAAATTAAGACTTTGTCAGTTGACAGGAATGGACCCAGCAGAAATTGTAGTACCTTTAACTAATGAGGAAATTTCATCACTATGGAAAGATAATGAATACTGGCAGAGAGCCTGCAGTAACTTTTTGGGAGAGATTAACAACCATTATCCCAAAAGCAAGAGGATAGAATTCATAAAGAAGACTGAATGGGTCCTTCCTCACATTGTACGACACAAGCCAATTTCTGGAGTCCTCACATTCTATACTGATGCAAATAAATCAGGGAAAGCAGGATACAAATCAGGAGACTTAAGTAAAGTGGTACAAAGTCCATATAGCTCTGTACAAAAGGCAGAACTGCATGCTGTTCTTATGGTACTGATGGACTTCACAGAACCCCTCAATATAGTCACTGACTCTCAATATGCAGAGAGAATTGTTTTACACACTGAAACTGCTGAATTTATTCCTGATAATACAGAATTAACTTCATTATTCATACAATTGCAGGAAATCATCAGAAAAAGGGAACATCCTATATATATAACACATATCAGATCCCATACAGGTCTGCCAGGACCTCTAGCACAAGGTAATGAAGAGATTGATCAGTTACTAATAGGTAATGTGCTAGAAGCCTCAGAATTTCATAAGAAACACCATGTAAATAGCAAAGGTTTGAAGAAGAATTTCTCCATTACTTGGCAACAAGCTAAGGATATTGTGAAAAAATGTCCTACTTGCTCCTTCTATAACCAAACTCCATTACCTGCAGGGAGCAATCCAAAAGGTATACAAAGAAATGAAATTTGGCAGATGGATGTGTTTCATTTTGCAGAATTTGGAAGATTAAAGTATGTACACCATACCATTGACACCTATTCAGATTTCAGTGGGCAACTCCTATGAGTTCTGAAAAGGCTAATTCTGTGATTACACACCTATTAGAAGTTATGGCCATCATGGGAATACCTGTACAAATTAAGACAGATAATGCCCCAGCGTATGTCTCCAATAAAATGAGGCAGTTCTTTGCTTATTACAATATAAAGCATGTTACAGGTATACCACACAATCCCACAGACCAAGCAGTCATAGAAAGATCCAATCGAACTTTAAAGGATATGCTAAATAAACAGCAACAGGTAACAATGACTCCTAGAAATAGATTGCATAGTGCTTTATTAACCTTGAATTTTCTCAATGCTGATGAAAAAGGAACAACAGCTGCGGAGAGACATAGGATGACAGACAAAACTCCTGAGGTAAACCAACTGGTTTATTTCAAAGATGTGTTGACCTCAGAATGGAAACCTGGATATGTTCTACATTGGGGAAGGGGTTTTGCTTTTGTTTCCACAGGAGAAGAAAAGCTATGGATACCAATAAAATTAATAAAAATTCGACTTCTTTAAATCCAAACCTTCCATTCTGACAAAAAATAAGTTTTTTTTTTTCCAATAGCAATCTCTGAAGTCTCCAGAAGGAAGATGGGGCCCCAACAACAACTCTACCCAATCCAGAATGATGACATGGTAATCATCATCATACTACACTTCTTGCCAGAATTTCAGACAATCTTACCCATTACTCTGAGAGTTGCTGCAGAATCTACAGTTAGTCTAACTGAGATTTAACTATCTGAGCTTTCTCACAATACCCAATAGAGATACCATTGCCCCCTAAACAGCAGGAAACAATTCTAAGAAAACGACACCCCTTATCCCTAAGGTTTCATATTTCTCAGGGTTATGTATAATGGTTCTAGGGTTGGGGGTGGAAGAAACTGTTAAACTCAGTACTCTCCTTAAGGAAAGAAAATATGTCTCAAAAAAAAAGAGAAAAGAAGAAATGGAATGGACAGGTATAAGATATTATGGTAGACTATCATATACATTAGTAAACAAATTTAGTAATATAGCAGCCTTTGCATTGTTATGAATTCTTATATGTTGATACAAATATAAACTTTTTATATTCCTATTTAAGATAATTTGTATATTGATACAAATACAGAACTATGATTGTTATATTGTACACATATTTTTACTCTTATTTGAAATATTTGTATATTGATACAAATGTGAATTTATATCTGTCATACTGTATGTATATTCTACTTCTGTTTAAGATATTCTGTATACTGATATATATTTAGGATTATTATCATATTGCATATTGCACCATACATTCCTACCTCTGTTAAAGATATTTTGTGTATTGTCACAATTTAAAGTCATTGTCCTTTTACTGTACATTGGCTTACAGACTGCCTTATTTATAGGAAGCCTTAGTCCTTAGGTTGTTTAGGTAGATAAGACTTATAGAGTTATTGTCACCTATGCTTGTCATCTCTATAATTATGTTAGTTAGGTTATCCAGATTTATAAATACATAGGTCAGAGGGACAGGTAATCGTCAAACACTTCATGGACCTAGAGAATATGCCATTTAAATAACTTAGCATTATGTTGACATGAGACACAATTGCTCCTGGCAGCACCAATTTGATCCCGAGAGAATGTTTGGCTTCTAAGACATTTCCATTTGGAAGTTTGTCTTCTTGGCACAAAATGGCCTACTGGGCAAAGAACTGCCCTTGCCTCAACTGCAGACAGTACAAATGCTGTTCTTTCTGGACAAGAGGGACACAAGGAAAGCAACCACTATACTTTGCCAAGACAGGGTAAGATGGTCTTTCAGAATTTCTGCTTTTGAAAATGGTCTGTCAGATATTCTAGGCCTGTAGCCAATTTGAATGCACCAATGATGCTGAGAAACATCAGGTGACTGTCCAGGCTGTGAGCTGTCTCTGTCTACTCTTGCAAGACTCCCGAAAGTTGCTTGCATCCTTCTCCCATTTCTTGGGTATTATATTCCTTCTCAGGTCTTTGATGAGGTTGAAGATTAGCAGTTATAGTTACAACTTAGTATACATACATATATAATATCTTAGATAGAATTATTAAGTATTAGACTCAGGTTCTTTAGGATAGGACACCTTTTGGAATGATCTTTGTAACATGCTATCTACCCATGCTCTAGACTTCCCTGGATTTTACTATGTGTTTTTGCTTGATATTGTTTGCAATTATCTAGGTCATTATCCCTCATTACTCCTGGACAATATTTGATAACCATCTCTTTGTATATAGTCTTGTATTAGGTTAGAACTTTCTTATTCAGACAAAAAGGGGAGATGTAGTGGATAGCCATCCCAGCATTGGCCTGGAAGTTCCAACCCCCATTGAGGCTTCGGTAATGGTCACGCCCACAAGGCAGGCTGGAGGAGGAAGTGGAAGACCCAGGATCGGGAGGAGATCTCACTCTTGGTTCTGGGACGCTGGACACAGGAGGTAGACCTAGGAGAGTTCTCCAGACACTACAACTTATCCCTTCATTTGTAAGTTACCCCACAAAATAAACCTTCCTTTTAACTATGTGGAATGACCTTAATAATTTCACCAATACCTCTCCTTTTTCTATTGTTTCGTATAGAGGACAACCTTACCCACCTCACCAGATTTAATTGAATTTTCAGAGTTACTTAATAAAAAAAAGATTTCCACCTAAAATAGCAGCTCATTGTCTCACTCTGGACCTACTGCCTGTGTTTCTCACATGCATACAGACAGGGCCCTGATCTTTGCCTTGTCCCTAATTTCAAAAAATAATTTCTCATGCACCACAAGCTTTTCTCTTCCCAGTTTCCTGTTCTAACTCACTGTTCAGCCAATGATACAGGACCACCACAGAGCCAGAGTCCAGAGATCATCAAGTAAGAAACTATAACAGCTAAGACCCAAAAGCATCTGTCTGGGTGCTACAAAAGAGACTTAATGTAAACATCTATTACTGTGAGATGCTTTTAACAGTTGATCATCTGTCTCTTGGACGCCAAACTAGTAAAGGAAACAGGGTCTTTAAAATAATCTGTCCCTGATAAAGCTTAACATGTTTCAAAATCAATCTGGACAGGCCAGATCTACCAACATAAAATAATAATGATTCTTTTCTCTCTAGGCTTTTTTATGTCACCAGCATCATGTTAGACAAAAGGTTCTTAGCCACAGCCAAGAGGGATTACATGTCTCCAGAGCAAATGGATGGCAGATAGTATCCCACAACATCTGTCTACCTTGTAAGACTCCCCTTCTCCATTCCTTCAAGAGCCAACCAATGTCCAACAGTCAGCTGGAAGCAGCTTTTGAGAGGAACGACGCCCCTATTCCCATTTATTTGTTTATTTTTTTATAATAAGCAAATGTCTGGGATGTAAGGATTATGTCCTTAATTACATCACCAGCCCACGACTGCATACCCAGCCTAAAACGCAGGGGCGTGCTCTCTCTGTGCCTTCTCTCTTTCTGCACTCTCTCCTTTCATATTACTCCCTCTCTGCATCTGCATTTTCTCTCTCTCTCTCTCTCTCTCTCTCTCTCTCTCTCTCTCTCTCTCCCTCTCTCTCTCAATAAAGCTCTAGAAATGTAACCATGGCTTGTGACTCTCCTCCAGCACTCTCCTCCATCAGCATGGCTGCTGCATGCTGCAGCCAGCCATGAGCTCAATCGCTTAACCAACAATGGAAGAACTAGATGGGTAAGAACTTGAGAGGAACCAATTGTGATGGGAAGAACTAGATAAAAGGGCTAGAAGAGAGGACTAGAGGAATGAGATGGAAGATGAGGAAGAGCCAGATGGGGAAGAACAAGATGAGAGAGAAGGAGATGGGAGAGGAGCTGATATGGGAAAGAACTAGATGGATGAGAACCTAGAAGGGGCAGAACTCGATGAAGGAATTAAGGTAGAACCTGGAGGGGACAACAGGTAAATGTAAAGAGAAGTTGTGCAAGAAAGGAGCTAAAAATGAGAGCAGAGTATGAGCTTGTACAGAGAAAACTGACAGAATAATAAAGTGTATGGACTAAGGAAATTCATGTACATAGATTCATTTCTTTTCATCAAAGATTAATTATCAACTGGTTGTAGATTCTTCCCAGACCCTGGGAGGGGACTATTAAGGGGCTGGACCCCCATAGTCCACAATACCTGACTCTTATGTAAGATACAAATAAGATTCTCTGCCATATAAGCTTTATCTGCTGGCTGTTTATTATAATAGTGTAATCTTTGAAAAGACAGTATTTTTTCAGTACAACTTTCATTTTACTACTAAGGCTGTGATGCTAGACATGTAAGGTTTCTGTCTGTTGTTTGAAATTTTTAGGCTGTTAATTTTCAGTTCACTTTATTAAAAAAAAAAAAAAAAAAAGGGTTGTGCCAATCTGTATTGACATTCTCTGTGTAGGCTAATACTGGTATCATTAAAGCTTAATTTCTTGTGACCTAAGACAGATCAAAGATAACTTCTCCTTTATGTTCAATAAGACTTTTCACATATTCTTTATTCAACCCATTGCTGAGCCAATGCCTCCCTTAAATCTTAGAATTACTCAAAGATAGAAAATAGAACTAAAGTTGAAAGGGCTGGGAAAGAAAACTGCAGTTGATTTTCCTTTGGGGCTGAAAGCAAGAAATAATCATTTTAATTACATGGTCCTTTTCATCTTTAACCTGACTTTCAATAATTAAACCTCTAATTACATTAATTAAAAAGAATATGTTCATATTAATGATATTGAGGGGGACTATTAAAGGAATTTTCTTTTGAATTTTGCTTTGACTTCCAATGTGACTTACTCTCCCGTCTGTTCAAATTGCCTTCCCATGCGATGCTCTGATTACACTGACTTCACTCCGCTTCAGATGAAGGCAAGCTGAAAGCCCATTTGAAGCTTTTACCTTCAGACCCTCACTCCACCCCTCACCCTTTTGTTGCTTTGACATTCAGTCAATTGGACAATCACCTCTTTGTAAATGCCCTGCTGATAACACAGAACTTAACCCTGTTTTACTTTGTTTACATGAATATTTTCCACAAGATTGCCTAGTGTCCCTCCCAGACCAATTTAACAGTGGCTGAGGTAAAGAGGAATGGCGGGCAGGCTTTGATTAGGGCACCTTTCCATTGCCAGCCTGGGGAACTCCAGACCCGCTTTCCCTTGGCCAGTGTTGCTCTCTGAGGAGGAGCACAGCAGGTTCCCTGCCATTTGCTTATGCCCAAACTGTCATGACAGAGGCAATTAATGTGGTAATGAGAGTTTGGCATCTAAGACGTTATTTCCTGCAGGGCTTGTCAAATTTTTCAGAGAACATTAGGAGCGGACACAAATCTGCTTTCTCTTTTCCCATCCCCAAACACTTGGACCTTGAAAAATCTTGTACATTAGCTGCACAGAAGGGAAACAGAATGACCGAACAGAGGCAAAGGGGAAGACTTGAAATCCCCCACCTTGAAGGCCAGCTAGCTCCTGACAGATTCAGTGAACCCGGAAGGGAGGTAAAACCCAACCCAAGCCAAAACAACAAAAAACAAGTTCAGCATGTGCCAAGTGTGTTAGGCATTGACATTTACATTTCTTTAGTGCAGAATTAACCACATGTTTCCCACCAGAGACTGGCATCCATTCTGAGTTTCAGAAGGTCTCACCTTTTTTTTTTTTTTTTTTTTCCATAACACTGGAAAATTGCATTCATCTCGGGGAAATAGTGCAGAGACTTGTGAATCAATCTGGACCTTAAATTCTGGGGCTAGATAACAAATGTGTGAGTAGAGAATCAGTACATAACTGAACTTGATTTGGTACATTGAAGTGTTTAATTTAAATTATGAGGTGAGAAAAAGCTAAGAAAAGTTCTCTCACCTGATAGTACCTGAGCAAAGCTGCAAAGGAAGTGCCACCTTAACAGTCTCATTGCACTGTGAACGGTGCCTCTGTGAAACAAATACCACAGACATGTCCGATCCATTACCCCAAGGGTCCCCAACCTAATGGTTTAACACTCTTCAGGAACAGATAATTGTTTGAAAGTGTTATCTCCACATAAATGAAGGCCCCTGGATGCTGGCATAGCAATATGGACACTCCTAGCTCACTGTGTGGGTATGGCAGGTTAAGATGTTTTTCACTTTAAAAAAAAATGTTCCGTGCATGGCTATTTGTCTCTATGTATGTCTATGCACCATGTGCATGCAGTGTCCACAAAGGCCAGAAGAAGTCATTATGTATTCTGGGACTCTAGTTACAAATAGTTTTTAGCTATAACAGGGGTATTGGGAATCAAATCAGGGGCCTCTGGAAGAGTAGCTGGTGCTCCCACCTGCTGAGCCATCTCACCAGCCCCTTGGGTGTAGTGTTTTTTGGTGTGGTTTCATAACTGTGATGCGATGGCTGTGCAGACAATAAAAGACTATCTCCAATATGTTTAAGTTTACATCATTTTAATAGATTTATAACCTAAGAAACAAGATATGCTGCAGCTGTCTAGCATCTCCGTGCATATCCAGAGACTAATCCTTGCTTTGTGTTAAATTAAGCTTCACTATATCAACACCTATGGACTGGAAGCCAGTCTCCTATTTTCTTCAGTCTCAGTGGGCCCTTGTATCTTAATGAAAGACCCCACAACAAATGTGATACTATACATAAAAAGAAATATTCCTATTGTGAATATCACAGAAAGAAAGGATTACTGTAATGCTGAAAGGGAGGTACGTAAATGGTGAAATGACAGATCGTGATAAAACCATATTATATTGCTGCTACCCCAAATAGGGTCCTAAAGCATAGCTTAGTGCTCTGTGTCTATGTAATGACGTATATGGGTCTAGAATCATACACTTTGAACTTGGAATTGGCTATTGATTGGGAATATAAAACAACTGGTTCTTGGAGCAGTGCATCCTTCTTGCTCACCTCCAAACTGTGAGGGGTTTCTTTAGCATGGCAGCACCAAAGATTTCCTACATATGGTTTCTGATTTGCAGATGCAGGTGTATCACAAAGAAGAGAGCTTTTTGTAGGGAACTAAAACAGACCTAACAATCTCAAAAGGCACACAGCACCTGCTGCCACATTCTATTGTTAGAAACACAAGTGAGATTCCTATAGTTAATGAGATGATAAAGCATCATGTGATTGCACAAGTGTCAAATAACTAATTGACATGTTTTACAACCACCACAGGTTAAACTTAACATTCTATTTCTAATATTAATAATCACAGTAACTTATATAAGGGAATCTATAATTTTCAGCTGTTGAATATTTTCCAGGCATACTGAGTTTACCATATTTAATACAGCTTCTGACAGAGTTACCTCTATTGTCCTAGGTTTAAAAATGAATACTGTGATTTAGAATCTTCATTTGTGCCATGGTCTTACTACTAACGGGGATGAGCCATTTCTACCAGAACATTTGTCAACTAGAAGACTCTCTTTAGCAACTCTATGTAACTTGAATGTCTCTGTGATGATAATGCTTGGTGCCAGGTATCTCAATTTCCTGTGGTTGTTAATTTTTTTTAAATAAGGCCATTTTATGTCTTGTTGACTTACAAAACAAACATGTTACAGAAAAGAGAGATGTGTCACTTCTGTACGTGAATTCATTACAGGCTCTCAGAGAAGCATTGAGTAGTAAGAGAAATTAACTTGTAAAGCCACTATTAATTTACATTGACATAGAGTAAAACTGAATATAAGGAGGCATTTGTAGTTGATAGGTAACACCTGGAAAAACTGCTGAGTGGCTTTCTCTTAATAGGAATATTCAGAAGCATTGTATGACAGATGACAGTATTGTCCAGTAATATCACCTCTTCTACAACAGGAATTATTTAAAGAACCTATGAGCCAAGTTGTTTAAATCATCAATAATGTGAACTTCTAACATGGTACAACCAGATTCAGCACTCGGCAGAACTGTGAAAATCAAGTCAAGGCATAGAATATATTAAAACTGGCCATTAATATATTCTATATAATAATAATTGAGAACAAAAATATAACAAACCTCTCAGAGGTTTGAGTTATATATATATATATATATATATGTATGTATAAAATAGTCTCATGTCATTTCAATGACTTATACACTAATAAAGGATGTTAAAAACAGTCACATATGTAAGAAATTCTTAAATATTACGAATGCTATAGTTTTATTGTAATTTTAGCTTAATAGATTAATTAATTAATTAATTAACACATAGTACTGCTCAGTTTGCTTTCTCTCATCTCATACAGTTCTCCTGGCCAAGGGACAGTGTCATCTACAATAGTGAGTAGTCTTTTCTGAACTCATTTGACATAATATAGATGATTCTCCACAGATTTGACCATAAATCATATGACATCAATAATTCTATATTAACACTCCCTTCCCCAATGTTTCTAGATTTCATCAAGTTGACAATTAAAACTAACCACCACAAAACACCCTATATTTTAATCATCATTTGCCAATTTAAAGTTAAAATTCAAAAGGAATTACTCACATCCAACCTTATATATACTCAAAGAATTCGAGATGATGAATGTTTTAGAAAAACCATATTCATGTCGGTTTCATTTGTTATTAACATCTTTATAATTCCCAATTGTTCTAGTCTTCAAAGATTTTCAAATTCTCTCTTAAATATGAAAAATACCTATACCTCCACTCATTGATATTTAAAGATAGAGTGTGAAAATCTAGTTATTAAAACATGAGTTTTGTAAAAGCAGTTCAACAATTAGCATAAATGAGGAATTTTCATTTAAGAGCTCAATATATAAAATTGCTTTATGTTCCTTGGCTCCTTATCCTGTGCCACATTTAGGACAAATCTCTAAATCCCTTAGTAGTTCAATTTCGTATCCAAAGATTAGAATATTTGGGATTGTATTTCAAATGTACTTTTCTCTAGAATAGCTTACACAGGATATGTATGATTATCTTTGAATCATGGGTAATGAAGGGACATCATTACTCTGCAAATTGGGAAATGAGATGCAGTGTATAGGGTCAATCATACAGCTACTTAATCAAACATTTCTTCTATGTTATATAACTATTACAGTTAAAATATGTCTACTGACTTCCAGTCTTGATTTCTCTTCATAGAACCATTTTCATTAAATAATGTAAGAAATACAAAAGTAGCAACTGACTCTCAGATCACTTCTACACAAAAATATTTTAAGAGAAAAGTAGAGCATTTTGTTTTATTCCCGATTAATACCACTTCTAATAGGACATGTAATTTCATATCCTTATTGTCTCCTCATCTAATCACATTTTAGGCAAAAATGAGTGGCGCCCAACGTGTTGGCAAGAGTTTCCACCTAAAACTTGACAAAAAAGATTCTAAAACAGAGCTAAAAACAGCTTCCTATTTGTCTCTCTCAAGTTATGGCAGCCTGCCGGTTTGAGCTACTATGGCAGGTTCCTGGCGTGTGCATCTGACCTGCAGTATGGCGGGAATGAGGAGTCTACAAGTGGCACTTTACTCTGCTGTGTGGTGGATTTAGCCTTTGCTAGTTAAAAAAAAAAAAAAAAGTTTCTGGGCTTTGCACTGCTTTGATAGAACTGCTTCTAATAGTTGATGGTACACATGACTCCAGACCCAGAGCTCGCGGTAAACTGTACCACTGCCATGTTGGGAAGCTGAGGTGGGCAGAGCCAGCAGCCACAGTGGCGTTTCAGTCTTACAAAGATAGATATTACACAGAGAATCTGGTTTATGTTGTCTTTGGGATTTTTTAACTACAAAAAAAGATTTGATTGTAAAACCTGTTGAGTTAAACAAATATATAAATTTTAAAGACACCTTGATTTCAAAATTTGGATATAAGAAAATGTTGCTTTGGAAAAGAGGCTCTGCTTTTGTTTCCACAGAAAGCCAGAGGCTATGTATTTGTTCCAGATTAAGATACATCAGGTTTGATCAGCCAAGACCAACTAAAAGGTTTCCAATGACACCATGGCCCAGATGATCCGACATCCAGAATGGTTTCAAGGCAACTGGCTCAGAAGTTTACCCTCACAGACTATTCCATAATCCTAAAATTTTCTTTATGTCCCCATAAGATACAGCAGCCCCCTCCAGCAGAAAGTAGTAAGAAAAACTACTCCCAAATTCCCAGCTGGCTTTGGAAATGGAATTGGCTCACTCCTTCTCTAAACCCAACCACATTGTTAAGAGATTCTTGTGTCCCAAATCAAAAGAGCCCTCTGGTGTGGGACAAAAAAACAAAACAAAACAAAACAAAAAAAACCAATATTTTATTTAAAATAGGTTGATTATAAATACAATCTCTTTCTAAAGATAGAAAGGGGATATGATATAGATATGATAGGATGAAAGGGTAGATTAATGAACTTACTTCTAAAGAGCAACAACTCATTTAAAATGTTTTACATTGGTATAGATTTTAGTCTATTGATACAAACTTAAAGTTAATTTTGTTATACTGTGTGTATATTTCTACTCTTATTTAAGATATTGTTTGTACAGCTCAATTAAAATTGTAATGGATAATTAAAAATAGATTAATAACTGGTCATCTATGATAATCATGCTCATAGTCATGTTAGTTAAGTCTTCTAGGTATACACAGAGATATTTCAGATAGACAGGTAATCTTCAAACACTTCAAAGGTCTACAGAATATGGCATTTAAAATATTTTTAAAATATAGACTTTCTGGACAGTGAGACATGTCTGCTCCTGGCAGCACCAAGTTACTTCAGAGAGGAGGATGGACATTAAAGACACTTCATATGGAGTTTACCTTCACCTTGGAAAAAAATAGCCATTTGGGCAAGGAACTGTTCTTGCCTGGACTGCTTGATCGACTGGACTTGCAGGGCCCATAGAAAGGTGACCACTAAACTTTGCTTGACAAAATGGTCCTTCAGGTTCCTGCTTCACAGAGGAAACTGCCAGACATTCTACAGGACACTGAGAGAAGTGACCGAGAGACTCTAACCTTGTGGGCTAAAGACAAATGCCCCAACTTTACAAAGGAACATTAGGTGACTGTCCAGGCTGCCAGCTGTCTCTGTATACCCTGCAAGACTCCTGAAAGTTGCTTGCATCCTTCTCCCGGTTCTCAGGTAATATTATATCCTTCTAAGGTCTTTGATGTGGTTGAAAACTAGATATTTATAATTTCCTCAGTTATGATACAAGATAAATTAGATATAAAACTTTAGACTCACAAATATAAGATAGATAGGATATCTTCTTTAATGTTGTAACTATAATTCTTGCTTGATAATTGTTTTGTTATCTGTAATTTTACTATGTAAAAGTTAACCCTCCTTTTTTAACAAAAAAGAAAAGGGGAAGTGCTGTGGAAATCACTCTGTATAAATAAAATACTGATTGGCCAGTAGCCAGGCAGGAAGGATAGGGTAGGTGGGATAAGGAAGAGAGGAAGGCTGGGAGGAGACACTGCCAGCTGCTGCCTTGAGAAGCAACATGTAAAGACACTGGTAAGCCACAAGCCATGTGGCAAAGTATAGACTAACAGAAATAGGCTAAATATAAGAGTAAGAGCTAGACAATGGTAGGCCTGAGCTAATGGCCAAGCAGTTTATATAATGTGTATGATTATTTTATACATGAGTTGGGGGACTGCAGGGGCTTTGTAGAACCTGGAGAGAAGCTCTCCAACTACAAGTGAGCTTAGTCTTTATTGAGGGCAGGGTTAGACTAAGAAAAACAGGTTCTAAAATGGTATACAAATTATAAAATTACATACAAAAATGCTTAATAATAACCTTATTAGTGAATAATCATTGAAATAAAAATTCATAGCTATTAAACTGGTTCGAAATCCAAAACTAAATAAAATGTTTCAGTATCTGTGCACAAACTTATTACCACATAATTCTTTTTGAAGGGATAACTCCCCCTTCAAAGCACTTTCTGACTCATAAGCTTGGCTTGTTTTGACCAAGGTGTATCTCAAATTCATAGCCCAATTCTCTCTTTCCAGTGCCGCCTCTGGGATCTAAGCCACCATCATTTTCTCTTAAAGCAGCATCCTAAATTGTTTCTCTACAGCCCCTTATTCTATTCAATATCAGGTATCCACTCATGATGCATAAATGACACCAGATATTCCCCTTTGTAAAATCTCTCTCATGGCTTTCAACTTCACATAAAGACACAGAAATATATATTGCAACTCTCATTTACCTCCTGCATAGCATCCTGTACCACTCCTCCGACAGACCATGAGTCAACAACATGGGCTTTTTTTTTCATTCTCTGAAACCCTGGTTTTTTCATACCTTTGGTACTTCTAAACTATGTGCATTTTATTCTTCCCTGAAACCTGAGACATTAGAACGCTAAGTGTGGCTCTGTTCTATCATCACACATGGTGAGTACACAGCCCTCTTCCATCATCCAAACATTTCCCACTTTAACAACTAATTTCTTTGTCCTCTGTAAGCTGGTTTCTGAATTGCTAGAATTTGGAAAGGTATCTGACCGATTTGAATATGGATAAATGTTTGGTGAATTAATCTACCAAAATACATAATAAATGACAAACATCAGCAATAGAGGCCATACTAAAATTACCCCCTTGATATTTCTTTACACTATCACTTAGTTTCAATGAAAGTACCAGAAATGTAAAGCAAGATGATCCTGACTGGGGAAAATCACTAGCAAAACCCAATATCCTCTAGGGACACAGTGTAGATGTAACCGGCTTGTTAAATAAGAAACACAGAACCGATTGCAGAGTTAAAAACCACAAGGTCAGAGCAAGAGCGGAAAACCTTACCCTTCGCTGCTTCTGCTGTTCTTCCTCTCTGCAAGAGACCTACTTCTGTGTGTCCTGTCTATTTAAAAACTTTCTGTTCTGTTCTCTCATTGGTTGTAAACCCAGCCACATGACCTCCTCGTCACTGCCTGTTTGTACAGACCTCCAGGTCTTCTATGGTTGGTATTGAGATTAAAGGCATGTGTCTGCCATGCTGGCTGTGTCCTTGAACACAGAGATCCTCCTAGCTCTGCCTCCCAAGTGCTGGGATTAAAGGCGTGCCCCACTACTGCTCAGCTTCTGCTCTGGCTTGCTCTGACCTCAAGGAAACTTTATTAACATACAAATAAAATCACATTTCAATACAAATAAAATATCACTATATCTGAGATGTTGATAAAATTAGTCAAATAATCCCCTGAATCTTCTAGCTCTCCAGGGCTGAGTGGTCATTTAAAACAATGGATAGATGATGCTGACAGGTCATGTAGGCCCAAGTGATGGGGCTGAGGTTGGATTTGGACAGAGACAATGTGTATCACTATTTTTCATTGTGTATCCTAACTAAATACAGCTTTGCCACAGTTGCTGGCTTTGAAATGCTCTCTCAAGCATAATAGTGTTTCACCTTACTCATACTTTGAGTGTTCCCTGTGCCTGAGTGAGCATATTACTTAAGAGGAGACATTTGATCTTTCTGTCTTTTTTTCCCATCAAATATGGATGACTTATGAACCCTTTTCATCTCCTCCTCATCTCAGAAAACAATCTACATTTGCCTTTCTGGTTGATTTCTCATTTTCATGGTGAATATAGTGCTGAGCACTGAAAAACAACAAAGAGTAATAATAACAATAATTGGTGTCATGATGAGGACAAATGTTGAATGTTTAATAACTGTTAAATACACATTATGAAATAAGTGACATTATTGTCCCAACTTGATAGGACAAACTCTTCATTTTCTGTGTTCTTTCTAATTTTTATTCCTATAATGATCTCAATTTTGCCTAAATACTAATGACCCATATTTTCTGTCAGCTTTAGCCTATGTAACAAACAGTTGCTTTGATATCATCTATTTAATGTTACAAAGGGCCCTTCAAACAATATGTTCTAGTTTTCTCTTGAAAAATACATCCTGCACTTGCCTAGTAATCTTAAACATAGTACCCTAACATCTTATATTTAGTTCATCCATTACATTTCTGTATACTGCTAAAATTGATACCTTGTATTCATCTTGTTTAACTCAGCAAATATTTTCATAATTCTCAGCTCTCCTATGTTTCTCAGTTTCTGCTTCAGCAGGTTTCCACATAAGAATCAGAGATGTTTAATGTGTGTCATTGTGTCATTTTTCTAGTTTAGACATCATACATTTTCATTTTTATAATAAAGAAGCTTATTTAACACAGTCCGAAAGGCTCTGTGAATGTTTTTCTAGCTTCATCTCATGTAGTGTTCTCATTCTCTACTCATCTACTCTGGCATTCTTTGGATTTCATATGCTTTTTCCTTGCTAAAGAAACTTCCCAATGTATCTTTTTTCATTGGAACTATTTTTCCATGTTCTCTTCTAATATTACAATTGTCATTTGATTCTATTCCATTATTAGTTGTATGAATGATTGTAATGTCTGGAATTTGTATAGTTACATCATTTTAAAAAGCTATGTCAAACACTTCTATTGATGCTTCTCAATTAAGCACAAAGCCCAGTACTCATGATCTTGTATTACCACTGCTTTTGGATTCAGTTATGATGGAATTAATGCTCTCATGTTCTGAGTCTAAGCTGCAAGAAAGTCCAGAAATGTTGACTCTTACATTATTAGGGCAACCATTTTCCACATAGGAGTCCCTACTGTTATGGCATTACCAATATGAAAGCATAGTTTGGCAATATGGGAGGTTAAGTGGACAAAAGACAAGTCCTTGTCTAGAGAGTTTAAACTGTGTGGCTCTGTCATTCTGGCAAACTTGACAGACACTTGAGGGGGCCATTTGATAAGCACATCTTCCTGTTGCATATGAGTTTCCTTTCCTGGAGCTATTTGGAACACAGTCTCTTCCAAGTACACCCCAAAGTGCAGAACTATATTAGAAATAAGTATTTGTCATTGCAAGACAGTTAATTTAATATTATTTACTATATAATAATATATGAAAACAAACTCTAAAAACTGAAAGCTCAAAGGGCAGATCCTGATTTAAAATGTGTAGAAGTAGCAGGAGCTATCACGGCAACATGAAGTGAATTCCTATAAGTGTGACTTGGGAAAGGAAAGGACAGAGGAATATGTCAAAGATTATTAGAGAGAATCAAAACTTTTCACTCCAACCAGGAAAAGCAGGTAGGCTAACTGAAGATCTTCATCTAATCCTCAGCTCTCTAAAACCAATTCCTCAGTCTCATCCCCAGTTCTGTAGCAAAACCACTTATTGAGGCCTCTTCCAGACACTTGAATCTCCAGTAGATCAGAGATCTTCCCATTCTAACATCCCTTCCCCCACTCATTGCTTTGTCCTAGCCTCTAATCTGAGCAAGTGTGCCCTGGAATCTATAGGCTACTCCAGCTGGTGAACAGGTAGACTAAATGCAGGTCTTAAGCTCTCCCTTTGCTCTTTCAATTCCTCAGTCTCACCCCCACCTCTGCAGCACACCACCTACAGGAGCCTGTGCTCACTCTCAGCCCCCATTCCCAAAGAACTAAGCTGTTCCTGATGGAGAACTCTGTATTCTTTGCTCCTGTGGAATATGAATACACAACACACACAAACCTATGCGACACAATGAAAGCAGTTCTAAGAGGTAAGTTCATAGTACTAAGTACCTACATAAAAAATTTGGAGATATTGCATATTAATAACAGAAGCAAACATGAAATCTCTAGAAGAAAAAGAAAAAAATCACACCCCAAATTATACAACAAGAAATAAAAATCAGTGCTGGAATCAATAAAAGAAACTAAAAAGACAATACAGAGAGTCAAAGAAGTTGAGTGTTGATTCTTTTTTATTGTCAAACCCCTATCCAAATTAACTGAAAGGCAGAGAAAGAATATCCAAATTAACAAATTTTGAGCTGTAAAGGAAGACATAACAAGCGACACTGAGGAAATGCAGAGAATCATAAGGACATTCTTTAAAAACCTGTACTATATCAAATATATTGAAAAATTGAAAATAAATGGGTATTTTCTCATTATGTATCACTTAGCAAAGTTAAATCATGATCAGATAAGCAGCATAAACAAACTTATACCTCCTAGTGGAATAAAAGCAGTATTAAAAAATCATTCAACCAACAATAAGACAACAGAGCCAACTGGTTTTAGAGAAGAATTATGACAGAATTTCAAAGAAGAGTTAATGCCAATACTCCTCAAATTATTCCAACAATTGAGATAGAATGATCATTGTCCAATTCATTTTACAAGGTCACAGTTACCATGAAACCCACCACATAAAGGCCAAACAAAGATAATTTAAGAACAATTTCCCTTAAGAACATAGATACAAAATTCTTAATAAAATACTAGAAAACTGCATCCAAGAACACATCAGAAGGATTATTGATGATCAAGTAGGTTTCATCCCAGAAATGCAGAAATGGTTTAATATACAAAAAATCAATAAATATAATCCACCACATAACCAACAGAAAGATAAAAAAAAAACAGAAAAACTATGATCAACTCATTAGATGTAGAAAAAGCTTTGACAAACTCAAACATACCTTCATGATAAAAGTCTTAGAGAGATTAGGGATTACAGCAAGCCAACATCAATTTAAATGGAGAGAAATTCAAAGAAATTCCACTAAAGTCAGAAAGAAGACAAGGATGTCCACTCTTTCCTTACCCATTCAGAATAGTAGTTAAAGTTTTAGCTGGAGCAATAAGGCAACTGGAAGAAATCAAGGGGATACAAACTGGAAAGGAAGACGTTAAAGTTTCTTTATTTACAGATGATAGGATAGTATACTCACATGACCCAAGGATTCCACCAGAAAACTCCTACAGCTGATAGACACTTTCAGAAAAGTAGCTGGGTACAAAGTTAACTCCCAGAAAGATCCAAAACAGCAACAAAGGAACAATAAATAACAGCTCTCCTATAGTACAAATGACAAAGAGACTGAAAAAGAAATCAGGGAAATAACACCTGTCACAATAAGCTCAAATAATACAAAATATCTTGGGTTAACTATAATCAAGCAGATGAAAGACTTACATGATAAAGTCACCAAGGCACTGAAGAAAGAAACTGAAGAAGATATCAGAAGATGGAAAGATCTTCACTATTCATGGGTCAATTTTCAGTTTCATATGGAAACACACACACAAAAAATCCCAGAATAGATTAAACAATTCTAAATAATAAAAGAACAGTAGGGAGGGTATCACCATTCCTAACTTCAAAATGTGCCAAGGAGTTATAGTAATAAAAACAGCATGGTATTGGCACAAAAACAGATATGTTGATTGATAGAATGGAACTGAAGATCTAGACACAAAACCACACAACCATCATCAGGCAGCATCCTCTTGCATTACATGGAACAAATATAGAGACCCACAGAGACAGACATGAAGAGGATGAGAGTTTGCAATACTCAGCCCTAAAAGAGATGTCTCCATCAGATATCTCCCCTCAGAAGGCAGGGTACCCTTTGGAAGAGGACGCAGGAAGAGTATAAAAGTCAGAATAGATGGAGGACACCAAGAAAACTAGACCCTCTTGACCAAGATGATTGATCAAGTCATACATGAACTCACAGAGACTGAGATAGCATACACAGGGCCTGCATAGGTCAGTGAGAGGCCTTTTGCCTATTATATATTATTATGCCTCTTGGTTTAACATTATAGGATTCCTGAGTGTTTAGTCAAGTAGATCTGTTTTTCTTGCACCATTTCTTTTCCTTCTGTTTGTCTCGTCCAACTCTAATGTGTGGGTGTTAGTTGTTTTTAATTTTTTTTAAATCTTATTATACTTTATTGTTATCCCTTAGAAGCTTCTTTGTTTTCTAATGAGAGGCAGAAACAGTGGATCTTGATTGGAGGGGAGGGTTAGAGGAACTGAGAGGAGGTAAGAGAGTAGAAAATGTAATTAAGATATATCATATAAGAAATATCTATTTGTATTTAACGTTTGACATGAGTTAAGAAGATTTCATAATAAGATTTGTGAACATTAATGATATATGATACTTTGGGCAGGTTTATGATGAGAATTCCATGAAAGGTATATTTGTTTGGATGAAAATGCCCCCATTGGCTCACAGGAGTGGCACAATTAGATGTGGACTTGTTGGAGTAGGCATAATCTTGTTGGAGAAAGTATATTACTAGGGGTAGGCTTTGAGTTTTAAAATGCCCAGGCCAGGCCCAGTGTCTTATTTTTATTGTTGTCTATGGATCCAGATTTAGAAATATCAGCTAGCTCCCCAGCAATATGCCTGCCAAAAGGCTGCCATGATGACAATGGACTAAACTTGTAAACTGTAAGCCAGCCCTGTAAATGGATATTTCCTGTCCTGACTTCCTGCTGCCAATAACCCACTCAGAGGCTGAATATAAATATCAATTCTCATCCAAAAGCTCAGGCTTATTACTAACTAGCTGTTACATTTAAATTAACTCATTTCTATTAATCTATGTATTGCCATTTGGCTAGTGGCTTTACCTGTCCTCTAGCATCTTGCTTCTTGAACAGATCACTGGTGTCTCTCCTGACTCCCTGCTTCTTCATCTGAGTCCTCAGTCTGATTGTCCTGCCTAACTTTATCCTGCCTTCCTATAGGTCAATTTGCTTTATTATTAATCAATAAGAGTAATACATAGGTACAAAAGGTTTACCCTATAGCACAATCCCAATTAAATGTTTAACTTTGTAAGAGTTGCTATGATCATCGTCTCTTTTCACAGCAAAAAATCCCTCACAGAGACAGAAGTAGGTACAAGGAGTGGGATATTGCTGTGACAGGCCTGATTGTGCTTTTATTTGAAAGAATGTGAACTTTGGGACTTTGGACTAGGAAAGAAATTGAATAGTTTAGCCATGGTTTAATGGGCCATACTGGTAAGAGAATGGAAGACAGTGGTGCTGAGAATGATCTGAACTGCGGGGTCCTTGCTCAAGGTGGTTCAGAGAAGAGGAATTTTAGTATGTGCCCTAGAGATCATTCTTCTGGTATTTTGGCAAATAATGTGGATGCTTTCTGTTCTTATAAAAAAAAATCTTCCTGAGGTTAAATTGAAAAGTTTTGGATTAACAGCTTTAGCAGAGGAGACTTCTAGACTTCTCAGTGTTGACTGTGTCTTGTGACTAATGGCCAGTCTTATGCAGATCTATAATAAAAAGGAGCAAGGTGAGCAAGGAAAAATAATAAAATGTGTAAATTGAGCACCAGGAAGTGTAAGTTCAGTGTTCAAGGAGATAAATAGTTTAAAGACAACCTTAATGTTAAATGGAGTAAAAGGAGTGTTGACTTCAGGTCAAGACTCCACTTAGCTGAACTTCTAAATTACATAAGCTGGTTTTCAGTCTTGTGTTGGTTCAATATTTCCTCATTGTGCTCCTTTTCCTCCCTTTTGAAATGGGAATATAAATTCTATGCTATAGTATGGTGGAAGTATGGGATCTGCTTTTTCCTTTTGATTTTACAGGGAGTTACAGTTAGGAGGTTGCCTTGAATCTCAGAAGAGACTTTGAACTTTTGACTTTTAAATAATGTGGAGACTCTGGTAGACTATGGATAGGAATTCTGAAGTTGGACTGAACTCATTTTTTTTTTTTTTTTTTGCATTACAATATGACTACAAGCCTATGGAGACCAGGGAGTGGAATGCTGTGATTTAAATGAAATGGGCCCTATTGGCTCATAGGGAGTAACACTATTAGGAGGTGTGACCTTGTTGGAGTAGATGTGTCCTTGTTGAAGGAAGTGTATACCTGGGGATGAGTTTTAACATGTTCAAGCTAGCCCCAGTGTCTCACTCTTCTGGATTCCCTCTGATCCAGACAGAGAACCTGAGGCACTTTTCCAGAACCATGTCTAACGTCATGCTTCCATTCTCCCTGCTATATTGACAATTGACTAAACTTCTGAACTGTGAGCTAGCCACAGTGAAAGGTTCTCATTTGCAACAGTTACTGTGGTCATGGTGTCTCCTTACAGTAATAAAAACCATAACTAATATAAAAGGCTGATGCATCCCATCCCCTCATGTTCTTCTCCCACCTCCCCTTACCTCCTCCCCACTTCCCTCCACACACTCCCAATTTACTCAGGAGATCTTACCTATTTCCCCTTCCAAGGAGGATCCATGCATGTCTTTCTTAGGGTCCTCCTTGTTACCTAGCTTCTCCAGGATTTATCCCTAGTGCACGAACTGGCATTTTGGAGCCCATTCCCTATGGAGGGATACTTGCTCAGTCTCGATACAGGGGGGAGGGGCTTGGTCCTGCCTCAACTTGATATGCCAAACTTTGTTGGCTCCTCATGAGAGGCCCTACCATCTCTGAGGAGTGGATGGGTGTAGAGTAGAAGGAAGCTGGAGGGTGAACCAGAGGAACTGTGGTTGGTATGTAAAATGGAAAAAAAATCTTTTAAATAAAAAATGGTTAATGCAGTTTATTCATATTCAGTGAACATAATTTCATATCAGGACACAGTGCAGAAAAACATATGTTACTCAAGTTGGAATATCTATGAACATATACCATTTTTAAGAGCACTGTACAAAAGCATAGACTGAGTTTATAATCAGTGTTGAATGCTGAGTGTGCACACAATTTATTGGTTTTCTTAAATTATATAAGCTTAATAATTATATTCAAAATCTTTGTACAGAGTGGATTAGTGAGAAAGTTGTAATTGACTGTGGAGCTCACATTTCAACTCAACAAAGAGGAATGTGAGTGTTTTCTGGATTAGTGAGAAAGTTGTAATTGATTGTGGAGCTCAAATTTCAACTCAACAAAGAGGAATGTGAGTGTTTTCTGGATTAGTGAGAAAGTTGTAATTGATTGTGGAGCTCAGATTTCAACTCAACAAAGAGGAATGTGAGTGTTTTCTGAAGCTGAAGTTACTTTTGAATTATGAAATCCCCTAAAGTAGAAAGATTAAACATTTTCATTCAGGCTTTGCTTCTCATCTTTAACATTTGTGTCAAGGTTTCTTATAATAATATATAGCATTAGTTCTGGAAGTTGATGAAGTAAAGCTTTGTTCTTTTCCAGTTGACTCTATCTTTCCAGTTATCAGTGGATTTGATTTATTAATGAGGTGCATACTAAATAACTCTGATATGTACAAGTCCTTAAAGACCTCTATAAAATGACTTTTAGCTCATGGTAATGAGACAACATTGTCTACTGTTGTTTCAGAGACTTGAGAAGGGTATATTCATTGGGTAGGTGTGGAATACAGTGTACAACTTATGGAAGTTGATTATCCACTTGAACTGTACTTGCCAGAGGGATTTAACTAAGATCCTCAGGCATAGTGACAGATGCCTTTACCAATTGAGCCATCTCACAAGCTCTAGAAGACAATGTATTTTGCCCAAAAAACAGTGTAGATAATATCACTGGTAGGTCTGTAATATCCTTCTCATACAGTTAGTATTTAGAAGTTATACTCTGAAGCTCCCATCTTTGCTGTAACAACTTACAAAGTTATCAAATTTACTGCTGCTATAATAAAAATTAGTCTGGAAAGAGCATAGGCAAAACATGAGATAGAGAATGGAGAATGACCCCTTCAGATGCTTGCTGGTCTATTTTTCTGAATCTCTATTCCTATTCTTTCAATACTTCTAGAGACTCTATCACTGAGTTCCCATTGTAATCTGGTAAATCATATGTATTTGTGCATGCTTTATAGGACAACCTTTAATTTCTTAGACATTCAGAGCTTATATTTTGGAAACAGAAATTCACAAGTTCTTACAATAAAAAATAAATCTTAGAAAACTTAAGGAAGGGCGAAGACAAACAAAAATATAAACTAAAACAAATAAATTGCCAACATAGCTCTAAATTAATATTCTTATTATTCTATCATAGCATTTTATATGTTATCACATCCATTTCCAATACATTATAAGTATGATAGTATCTTATTGTATTTTCTTAGTAAACTTTGTTTTTTACAGGCTTTTAGCTATAAATCATAAAGAATACTAATAAGTATGACTATCATTCCCAAAGGAAGTCATTTAATAAAAGTATTATGGTGATTTGAGTGAGAACACTTCACATTTGCTCTTATATTTGAAGCTGATTCGCAGTTGCTGGATCTGTTTGGGAAGATTAGAAGGATAGGCTGGAGGAGGTATGTCATTAAGGGTAGTAGGCTTTAAGGCTTCAAAAGCCAGTAGTAGACCCTGTCTCTCTCCCTCCGTCTCTGTTTCTGTCTTTTTCTTTCTCTGTGTGTCTCTTTCTCTTACCCAGTTAAATGCTGTAACTTGCCTTGTTACATGATGTCTCTTCAATGAAACAAAATAGTAAATAAGATAAGTATATATAAATTAATCCTAGCAAGGAACTATATCTTTCATTCCAGTCAGAGAGAATGATCTTCAGATCCATAGTCTTAAGCTTCACTAACTTTGTATTTTTGAGCACATCTTGTAAATGTTCTAGGCTCAGCAACTTATTAGTAAAAAAGGAGAAATAACAGTATCACCATCAGTATTTAGTATTTAGTATAAATAGTATTTAGTACTCTTGATGTCGTTTAAAAAAAAAAACATGACTGAAAAATTCAAGATTAACATATTGTCTTGGTTAATATTGAGTATCAACCTCAAAGAATCTAGAATCCCTTATGAGAAAAGTCTCTAGGAGTGGTAGATTAGACTACCTGAGGTTGGAAAACCCACCTAAATGTGGGTGGCATCATTGAGTAAGCTGATGTCCAGGGTAGAAAAACAAGCTGAGCTCCAGCATTCATCTCTGCAAGTTTCCAAATGGTTGACACATCATAACGAGTTGTACCTTTCTCCCACCACAACCCTCACCCCTGCCCAACCTTGAAAAGTGGGCTATAACTTTCAACTGTAAGCCCCAACAAAACTTTAGCTCCTTTAGTTGTTTTGGTAAGGTATTTTGTTGCAGAAAGAAGATTAACTAAATCACATATGAATATAACAAGCATCCAGTTGTTATTAACACTTTCCATTTTGCACTTAGATTGGAAAATGAAGAGTTAGCCTAAGAAGAGTTTTCACATACAAGGGGTTTTATTCTACTTTTTCCCCGCAGAGTTCTCCTGGTTCAATTGAAACCCTAGAGACTATTCCACAACAAGTTCCAAAGGTAGTCAGTTAGAGGAGGAACTATAGTATGGTTTCTGTTTTTCATATCTTTCTCACTTTAAGAAATTGTTTCAAATTAAAATATACCAATAATGTTATAAACTAAAAGTAATCACCATCATATAAATGTATCAAGAAACTTGAGAAGGTTCCAGTCAGGACCTCCAGTACCTCCTTGGAAGTTGTTCAGTATTTTTTGTATGCCCACCATACTGAGGTCTTTATTCAACTTCGATTTCTTCTGTACAGTCTCATCCACAGCTCATTCAGAAGTCCTATGCAGGGACTGACCCTGCTATACCTTGTTTCTGGTCCTGGTGACATGATGAAACTCTATCAACCATTAATGCATATTATTTTGCAGTCATACTAATGCAAATATTCCAGACATAGCTAGATTCTTTACCTTTATATAACACTAACAGCCACTAGTCCAATTCCCATAGTCCTACCACTAATCTAAATTCTCATGGGCACCTCCTATCATGTATGCATTTCTATCAGCCTTGTCAACATCTACTCTGTCATAATTGCACATTGTTTTCTGCTTATAGCATTCTAGAGTTTCTCCAGTGTGTACCTTTGCACTTTTTTGTATGCTTTCTACAAAACTGTTCCAGAAGCCTAAAAGCCACAAGGCCAGTTTATGATAGTGATGATCCCCTTTCTCACTAACAGTTGTTGTATCAGTTCCTTTTCATGATATTGTTATAGAATACATGACAAGGAATAGCCCTAGAAGGGATTTATTTTGGCTCACAATTTGAAGTCCATCCCAGTAATGAAGGTAATGTTGTGGTAATAGCTTATAATTGTATTAGTATGAAATTGAGGTTACTCCTTCACAGCTTCATGGGTGAGGAAGCTGAGAGAAGGCTGGACCAGAGGCAGAGTTATAGAGCTTAAAATCTATATTCTAGTGTTCTAATTCTTCCAGCTAGCACCCATTACCTGAAGATCCCATAGCTTCCTAAATTAACAATACCACCACCATCTGCTGTGGGATGTCATTCTGTATGCTGTGAATATATGTGTTGCTCTGATTGGTTGATAAATAAAATGCTGATTGTTCAGGAGCCAGGCAGGAAGTATAGGCAGAGTAATCAGATGAGGAGAATTCTGGGAAGAGGAAGGGCTGAGTCGCCAACCAAACACAGAAAAAGCAAGCTGTCAAGGCATAACGGAGAAAAGTTACCAAGCTGTGGATAAACATAGATAAGAATTATGGGTTAATTTAAATGTAAGAGCTAGTTAGTAATATGCCTGGGTTAATGGCTGAGCAGTTAAAATTAATATAAGCCTCTGTGTGCTTACCTGCAGAATGCAAGTGGGAGAGATTTGTCCCAACTGCTGGCCAGATGGAACATAGCAAAACTTCCAACTACAACTACCTGGGTATCATATACTGAAATTTATGAGACTCCTTCAGAAATTTGACACTCAGTACAAAACACCCATGGGTCACCATGTTACCTAGTAGCTAAAAGCTAGACATGGTTATGCCTATATGTAATTCTAGTTCTTGTGTTTCAAAAGCAGGAATATTTCTGTGAATTAGAGTTCATATAAGATATACAGTTAATTCCAGGCCAGACATGAAAATTACAAGACCTCATCTTAGAAGAAAAAGGAAGAAGGAGGAGGGGGAGTGAAATAGTTCTGCATCCTGTGTAAAGAACTTGTAACATATTGACTAATAATGCAAATCCAAAGAATCTTAAAATAATAATGATATTTACCTATATATTCTTGGAACACTTACGTTATAAGCCATTTGCTTCTTTTATTTAAGCATTAAAAATGTTAGAAAGCAAAATAATATTTATCTCACTTGTATATAAGGAAAAAGACTCTGGTGATTAAATATATGACTCAGGATCTTATAGTTTGGCAATTGCCAAAAAGGATTTGAACAGAAACATTCTGACCCCAGAAACTTATTGTGCTGTTGGTTCACTAATTTAGTTTACTGGTTAGTTATTAAGTCAGGCATTTAATTTGTCATTCTTTTTTAAAAGTTAAAAAGTAAAATATAACAGATATTACAAGTTATAACATAAAATATAAAGAAAGTCCAAATCCATGTGAAAGTTACAAAATTGGCATTGAATACATTGCAATTTGAGGAGCAGTTTTGAAAAAAGGATACAGAGATAATTAAAAAATATCAATAAGAATGTTATGACATAGAAGTCACAAGAAGCGTAAAGTTAGAGAAACAGGAAGGTATAGGGCAGTCTTGTCTAGAGAACAATAAATTATCTAATTTAAGAAGATGTTAAATTAGCCATTTTCACAGAAGATTTTATAGATAAATGGTGTATTAGTCAGGGTTTGCTAAGACACAGCAGAAATAGTGTGTGTGTGTGTGTGTGTGTGTGTGTGTGTGTGTGTATGTGTGTGTGTAAAGGGTTTATTAGAGTGGATTCCTGACTTGGTCCAAATAGTCTTTTTGTTTCCTGACAGAAAGATAAAAGATCGAATAGTTGTTCAGTATTTGTGTAGTCAGAAGGTTTCCTGTGTACTGCCTGGTCCCACAGCCACTCAAACACAAGTAAACACACAGAAGCTTATATTAATTACAAACTAGATGGCCTATGGCTCAAGATTCTTGCTAGCTAGCTCTTATATCTTTTTTTTAAAGATGTATTTATTTATCATGTATACAGTGTTCTGTTTGCATGTATCCCTGTAAGCCAAATGGTTGTGAGCCACCATGTGGTTCCTGGGAATTGAACTCAGGACCTCTGAAAACACAGCCAGTGTTCTTAATCTCTGAGCTCTTATATCTTAAATTAACCCATTTCTATTGATCTATGGTTTGCCACATATTCCATGGCTTTTCTGGTCTGCTAGTATGTTGTTCCTTGGGCAGCAGGCTGGTATCTCCTTTTCTTCTTTGGAAAGAAATTGCATTTATAATCAACCCCCTTTAAATAAAAATAAACATTTATAAATAATATTTTGGGAATTTGGACATATCTTTCCATACTGATGGATGGGGACGCTGGCAATCTTATGAGGATCCTGAGAAAATTAAGAATTGTAGTCTAGTTCTGACCAGAATAGTCTGTGAGGCTGTACTGTCTGAGCCAGTTGCCTTGAAGCCATTCTGGATATGGATCATCTGGGCCATGTTGTCATCAGGGACCTTTTAGGGAGCCTTGGCTGATCAAACTGTATTAGCCTGGAAACAATCCACAGGTTCTCATCTTCTGTGGACATGCCATTATACAGAAAAGGGAAAGTGCTGTGGGATGTCTTTCTGTAGGCTGTGAATGTATGTTGCTTTGATTGGTTAATAAATAAAACTATTTGGCCTTTGGCAAGTCAGGTTAGAGGCAGGCAGGAAATCCAAGGAAAGAGACAGGAAGAAGGAAGGAGAGGCAAGAGAGATGCTGCTAGCTGCTGCAGCCAGGAGAAGCAAGAATGTAAAAGTACCAGTAAGCGACAAGCCATGAGGCAAAGTATAGATTTATAGAAATGGGTTAACTTAAGATGTGAGAGCTAGCAAGGAGCCTGTGCCATCAGGCCATATAGTTTGAAAATATATAAGCCTCTGTGTGTTTATTTGAGACCAAGCAGCTGTGGGACATGGGTGGGAAGAATTCGTCTAGACCACAGGAACCGGGCAAGACACAGGAAAATGTCCAGCTACAGTATATGAGACTGGATGTCTCAGTACTTCCAGAATGCTACTGGAGCCCAGGGGCATCAAGGAGAATGTTGGAATCCTGAAGATTAGGTTCTAGTACCAGAGAAGACATGGCTCAGGTTAGGTGAACTTAACAGTGGAAGATAGGGCAAGCAGACAGGAAATTCACAAGTTTTGGTGTTCCATGTCCTTCTATGTGAGCTACAAATTTATAGTGGATCTTCAGACTTCAAATGAATGCAGTTGTGGGTGAGTCTCCCAACTGATTATCACAACCAAATAAATCACGTATAGCTGTTTCCAGCTGCTTGGGAGTTAGTTACTTCCAAATGTACTCAAGTTGACAGCCAAGATTAGTCATCAGAAATGGGAACACTAAAAGGTCCAGGAGTTTCTAGAACTAATAAATTGTAGATTACAGCCTGAAACATAGAGCATGTCAAAAGTTCAATAAATGTAATTCCCAAGTATTCCCTCCTTATTATTGATTTAATTATCCCCATAGACAAGATAATTAAATAGAAAAAGAGTTAATAGTAGTATACATATTAGAAGTAACAGAATCTGTAACTGAGTAAAAGTTTGGTGGCTTTAGATCACTTGCTAAGAAAGCAGGAAGATCTCGTTTCAAATCCAGAAAACTCATACAAAAAACAAAAAACAAACAAACAAACCAAAAAAAAGTCTGGGCATGGCCAAATGTCTTATTAAGCACAGCATTGGTAGATAGAGACAGCTGGATTCTCAGAGCTTCCTAGCCAGCCCATCTAGCTGAAATAACAGTCTTCTGGAACAGTGAGAGTTACTATCTCAAAAAGATGAATCAGAGGGGCCCTCAAGTTGATAGAGGGATATGGTGGTTGGAATGAGAATGGCTTCCATAGGCTCATATATTTGAATACTTGTTTCCTGATTGGTGGAACTCTTTGGGAAGGATTAGGAGGTATGGCCATGTTGGGAAGAGATGGTCTTTGGGATTTCAAAAGACTAGCCATTTCCAGTGACTATCTTCACACCCTCTCCGGCCCCCTGATTCCAACTTGTAGATCAATTTGTAAGCTCTCAGCTATTCCTGAAACTATGCCTTCACTCTGCCATCATATCCTCTGAAATGCTAAGTCCAAAAATAATACTTTCTTTTATAAATTGTCTTGGGCATGATGTCTTATCACAACAATGAGAAGTAACCTAAATGAGGGACCTGCTCCCAAACTTGGTGTCATATCTGCTCTTGATGTTTCTTGCTGCAGATTACTAAATGATACTGACATTTCCAATAGCTTGCATAGTTTTTCCAATGTAAAAATATCATCTTGGCATGTACATTAACACCATATACAGGATCTAGTGTTGCTACTCAAGCATAAAACATCTGATCTTCTGCAAACCAGGTTTGTATAGATGGGAGAGACTTGTCACATTAAGTTACAGTTCGGGGGATCTGATTTTTATTTGGCCACTCTATGTAAAATTGGTACTAATAACTTTTATTCCTTCATTAAACTTATGTTTCCTGTAGGCTCACAAGAATACAATTATTTCAATTATTTTAAAGACCTTATTTTAGATGTCCTCTGTCCTAGAGCTTTTTCCTTGCAAAGGTTAAGCCCATGTTACATTTGCACTGGACTTGAAGGACAATGGATTTCCAATGTGTAAGTATTGCTAACTGAAGCAGTTTCAAAAATTATAATAGATCACATATGCTTATATAGTAACAGTAATTAACATCTATTTTGAAGATAAACTATGGCAAACTACATTGACAGGCTTCCCTCATTTGTTTATTTTTCTTGGGTGCATAACACTATGGCCTGAATACTCCCATACCTTAGAATAATGTGCCATAAGGTAACTTTACATTTCTAAGCATGTTGGTATGACTAAAATTCTATATAACCATTAAACATTGCTAATATTAAATACTTCATATGGAATCATTTTTGCGAATATAAAT
This sequence comes from Onychomys torridus, assembly GCF_903995425.1. Taxonomy (NCBI): domain Eukaryota; kingdom Metazoa; phylum Chordata; class Mammalia; order Rodentia; family Cricetidae; genus Onychomys; species Onychomys torridus. Next base: position 73,433,917 of record NC_050451.1, on the reverse strand, counting down.
ATTTAGACATCAAAGGAAGAGTATAAAGTTAGTAAATTGAGTTTTTACTTTTTTTCAGGCTGAAAATAATTTTCTAACCTGTGTATTGTGCATAAGAATCCAATTTAAAGAATTATAATAGTCTTTGAACCAAGATAAGTGGATAATTAGACATTCTTGTTTTATAAGATAGAACAGAAATGGTTTTGCATACAGAAATTAAATAATCACATTATCTTTGTGAAGGATAGCAGGTTGTTTTGAAAAGGACTATTGTCATTCCCAATTACTATTGGGCCAATTCACAGAAGAACCTCCTGGTGTTAGGAAACAAAAGTACAAAATGGGACTTATCTTCATAACTGTACCAATAAACACACACAACTGGTCAATCACAATGCAAGAATATTTATATATTTCAATAAATAGATTAAATACTTCAGTGTACCCTGTCATTACCCATTTTAATTAGCCCTTTCTCTTTCTTTATTGTCTCATGTCTGCTTCTTTGACTAAAATAAGGAAATAAAGCTCCCTGTTTTTGCTGCATCTGCTGAAATGCAAAATAGTGTGCCCTAAACTCTTAAACAAACTCTATTTCATTTTCCATTCACTTACCAAAACATGGCTGTGATGAATTTTATTTATTAATGTTTATGTCTACATGTCTAGCAAGATGTACTAAACTGGAGAGCTTTTAAGTAACAGAAATTTGCTTCTCACTGTTGTGGAGGCTGTGAGTTCAAATACATTGCATCACTCTGATCAGATTCTGATAATGTCTGTTTTCTGTTAGAAAGAGGTGATGACTTAATGTGTTTTTAAGGGCAGAAACAGTCAACACGCCCCCACACCTACTGGACCTATTTTATTGAAGCCCTACTTGTGTTAATCAGGGAGGATTCCTTCATGGTCTAATCACTTCCTAAAGCCCTCAAGACTTAGTACTTAGGTTCTGGCATATGAATCCATTAGGAAGAAGGAGTTTCATTCATACTGTAGAATTTAGGAATGAGACCAAAGAAGGTTAAGAGATTATCTGTGCAGTTCACTAACATGAAAGATCACATCAAATATCTATGAGTCAGCAGTTCATTTTGACAGTTTAAATTCTTAAATCAACCACCCCTGGGCCCTGCCATTTAGGAGGCACATTCAGTGGATATAATAAGCTCCTTTCAGGTGGCCCACAGCCTTAGATGACAGACATCAACTATTTATTATATATGGAATTCACTTGAATAAAATATGCCATAGCCTCTTCAAGAGTAATTTCACATCGAAAATGTACTTTATAAAACAAAAGCAGATGTTGCCCTTGGGGCCTGTCACATATTGCTATTTCCTTATTCATTATATAACCAGTATTACATACTTCTATCCTTAACCAATATTTCACTATGATTAAACAGTTAACCTTTCACATTGAGTTTCCAGAAAAATCTTTAAAACGTGAATTTATTTTGCAGAAGAAATGTGGATGATTCATAAAAATTAAGTTCAAGTTCTGATCTGTCTTTTTAATTTTCATTTTTATAACTTTCATTAAATTTGTTCTTTGACAACTTCATACATTCATATAACACAATATGATTACTCTCACTCCCACGGTCTTTTATCTCCCGCCCACTCCTGTCAACTCTCCATTTTCCCTTCAAGTCCTTTGTCCTTATTTTATATAATTTACCCCTACCCCATTTATATATTTAAATTTAACCAAATCCTTCCATGATCTGATATTTGGAACTACCCTTTTTTGTCTAGTTGGCTTATAAATGAGTAAAAAACTGAAGAAATTAACCATTTCCCCTAAGAATTCACCAATAGCCAATAGTTCAGCAAGGAAGATTAGGACCCTGTAAATTCTCCTACAACCATTATCGAATGTTGAGGAGATCAGTTGTGTGCAGGCCATGTACAGCTAGCCACAAATGCCATGATACATAAGAGAGTATGAAAAAGATGTATAGAAACCTGCAAATTTGTGAATAATTAAAAAATACAGAAGTGCAAAAAGAAGAGTTAGAAAGAATGTATTAAACATGGCTGTACAATACTTCTAAAAGTTGCAGATTATTAAGCATGAATATAGTGGCTGGTGTGGAGTGTGTCCTTACAAGTTGTTGTTCAATGAGGCCTCAGAAGCCCCACAAAACAAGCTCTTCTATCCTATAAATTGTCCATGAGAACTAAGTGCTATGACCTTATTACTGAATATACCACATTCATTTGTTGCAATAAATAGAAAAACCAAACTGGAAGCTTCCTTACTGTTGATATCTTCCATAGTGCAGAAAGATGCTATGCAGGTATCAATAGTCTTGACTAGTTCTGAACCATATGAATTGTAAAACCAACATTACATTACATAAAAGCCACTGAGGCAATAGGGTATGACTGTTATGAGGGAAAAAAACAGCTCTATGATTGGATTTGGAGCCTACTCCACAAAACATAGCTCATACCAGGTACTACCAGTCCAATTAAAAATCCATGTTTGAGAAAATGCTAGGTCCGAAAGACACCTTAGGGCTATTAGCTAAATTAAAATTCCTTTTAAATATTTATGTTTATTCTAATAGATAAATGATACTCTCAGCTTTAATCAGTGCAGCCTCTCTTGCAATGAAGGGCCATAAATGCAGAGACTCATGCTACTCAAAATGCTTAGAATAAGTGACCACTGAGAGCTCTGTCATAAGTAGATTCACATCACCCTATCTAACCATAAAGAAACACCATGGAAAATAGAGTTGGGACAAAGAGAGCAGGAAGCTAAGCAGATGAATCATGAAGTGATATCTCCCAGGTAAAATACAGCCTTTGCAATCATTCTACATTTTTCTTATTCTGTATTTTGGGGCAAGATGGCCACACATTCAGTGTTCTTACTTTATTCTTTTCTTTCTCTCTTTAAACAAAGTAACCCACATAGTTGAAAGATCACCAATGGAATGGGAGACATTTCAAAACCATAGGTCAGACAAAAGCAAATTTGAAAAGTATAGAAGAAATTCATATGACTCAAATAGTGAGAAATCTAATAGACAAATTTAAAAATGAACTAAAAACTTGAATAGAAATTTCTACAAGGAGGACATACAGATTGATGATAAAAGGCCATGTGAAAAGTTCTTTGATATCACTGATATAAAAAATTAAGATGAAAAGTATAGTGAGAACACCACAACAATAGACTGAAAAAAGTGTGCATTATAAAGTAGAAAATTCTTGTAATGTTACTAGGATGCAAAGCAGTGCAGCAAATGTGAAAAATGGAAATTCTTTAAAATAAATAAGTCAATAAAAGTGAGCATAAGATTAAATATTAAATCTACTAATTCTGTTGCGTGCTTATGCAGAAGAAATTAAATAAATGTTGATGAGATATTAGCACTTCCACATTCATGGCAATACTATTTAGAGCAGAAAAAAACAGCAGAAGGCATTTAAATCTTTATGGACACATGAAGAGAAAAGAAAATGTGGTTGTAACCACATCCTATGGTGTATTATTCAACCTGATAACATTATATCTACATAGAGGAACTCACAGAACATTATGCTAAACAAGTCAATCATTGAAGATTCAATTTATAGGATGAATATAGAAGTGTCATATTTATAAAAGCAAGGTCTAAGACTATAAGGAAGGGAAATTAATTGCTATCCTGGGAATATTTCATTCTAAAAATCTGGTATAAAATATTTTGCTTACTTTACTATCTTGTATGATACACTTGAGATATAACAACGTAGAACTCATAGAAAGTACTCCTGCCTCAGTAGAATAAAGTTTAAAACAATACAAAAAGATGAAGAGATAGCTCAGTTGTTGTACTGCTTCCCATGGAAGTGGGACACCCTAAATCTGAACTCTATATCCCTGGCTAAAAAAAAAAAAAAAAAAAAAAAAAAAGCTTGGCATGGTGTCAAAGGGTTACAATCTTGACACTGTGGATGGGGAAATTGGTAGATCCCTGGTCTCTTTGGCCATTCAGCTAGTCTACTTGATGAATACCTAGCCAGTTAGAAAATCCATACCTAAAGAAGGTGGATTAGGCCTGAGAAATGGCATCCAGGAGTGACATCTCACCTCCATATGCATGAGCACACATAAACTTATGCAGCTGAGCATATATGTTCACCTATAAATATGCAAGAGTATATGATCAGTCATACAGGCATGCACATGTACCAACACTCACCTCTCTCCTCCACCCATGCACATTACAAATTACAAAGTAATGCTGACAGTGTATATTATCAGCTTCAACAATGTGAAAAGATCAGTATTTTATAAATTGTAACAATGAAGAGAACAATTCAGACTTCCATTTTCTGATGTAGCTTTGTTCCCAGAATCCTAAGTCTCACCCTCAGACAAACTTGAAGTGCAGACTGTACAATAATAGAAATGTGAATTTATTCAATTTCTGAACCTTCGGTTTCTTCTGTAAACTAGTAGAAAAAGTAGTATGTAGTGCCCTCTGATTCTTGAGCACTATGAGCATCTATGCTCTGCCGTATGCTCCCTGCCATGATGTTCTGCCTTACTTTAGTGAAGAAATAAGAAACAACAGATCACAGAAAGAAACTGTAACCAACTGAAATGCCCTCACATCCTAATGATTGAAAATTCAAAACAGCAATGCCCAGAAAAAATTCAGAGGAATATCTATTACAACAGTTAAGGAGTGCACATCCAAAGCAATGCCCTCCTTGAACAAAATTTGTGGAAGGATTTTATTTGAGGATCATCAAACAGGAAAGCTCTTCTGAGGAACAGGAACATTCTTGAGCATACTCAATTTAGTTTACACTTAAGCATATTCTATTTGAATCCTGAACTGATTTGGGGTACATGCTAAATAAGACAAATCTTGTTCCTGCATGAATTTTTGGGAAACATCTTTACTATCTGTGGTGGTTTAAAAGAAAATGGCTCCCAAAGGGAGTGTCACTCTTAGGAGGTGTGGCCTTGTTGGAGGAAGTATGTCACTGTAGTGGAGGTCTTTGAGATTTCTTTTGTTCAAGTTTCCCACAGTGTAACTTTCAGTCAACTTCCTGTTGCCTAGAAGATGTAGGACTTTCAGCTATTTCTCCAGCACCATGTCTGCCTGCACACCATCATGCTCCCCACAATGATGATAATGAAATGGACCTAGAAACTGAAGTAAAGCCACCCCCAATTAAATGTTTTGTTTTTCAAGAGTTGCCATGTTCATGGTGTCTCTTCACAGCAATAAAAACCTTAACTAAGGCAAAAGTGCATACCAGGGACTGGGCTATTGGTATGATAGGCCTGACCATGTATTTCTTTGGAGAAATTTTGACTTAAATACTTTGGATTATGAAAGAATTGAAATGGAATAATAAGCAATTTAAGATCTACTTAATGGACCCTACTAGTAGGAGTATGGAAGACAGTGGTGATGAATGTGATTTCAGAAACTGTGAGGGGATGCCTCAAGAGGTTTCCAAGGAGAAGAATTTTAGTATGTTGCCTGGAGATTGCTCTTGTGATACTTTGGTGCAGAAAGTAGCTGAATTTTGCCCTTGCCCAAAGAGTCTGCCTGAAGCTAAAATGAAGAGATTTGGATTGATTCCTTTGGCAGAATAAATCTCAAAACAGCATAATATAGGCTCTTGGATGTGTAATCAGGGATAATTTGAATGGAGATTTATAATGGAAAGAGGCAAGATAAACAGGGTAAATTACAAAATAAAAATTTTGAGAAGAAAAAGAGAATCAAGAAGTAGAACAGAAATAAATTCTGTGTTCAAGGGGATAAATGGATTGAGAAATGGAACAAATAGACACCCAGCTAAGTTTTCATCTTGTGAAAAGGAATTTAAGGAAGGCTTAGAGCCAAGTGTGGTGGGGCACACCTTTAATCCCAGCACAAGGAAGGGAGAGGCTGCTAGATCTCTGAATTTGAGTTTGTGTGAATCTGTGAAGCTGTGATGGTGAAGCATGGATTGCCTTGGAGAACACAATATCTTAGAGATGTCAGAGTCATGGATGGGATGCTTGCCAAGGTGAGCTGCTAACAGGAAGTGGAAACAGCCCAAGAGAAAGAAATGTGATGCAGTCAACAATGCTGAATGGAGTTAGAGATTTGAAGAGCATTTTTGCCATAAATCACAGAGCTACAGAGTTTGGAGTTTGCCTAACTGGTTTTCATTTTTTTCTTTGATATATTATTTTTTTACAATGCTCCCTTCCCTGCATGTTGGAATGGCAATATGTATCATGTGCCATTATGTGTTGGAAGTATGTGATCTGCCTTTGGATTTTGACTTTTACAAGGAGATTACAGTTAAGAGATTGCCACACATCTCAAAAGAGACTTCGAACTTTGAAACAACTTTGAGACTGTGACACAGTAGGGGGCCTTTTGAAGTTGCATTGAATTCCTTTTTTCACATTGTGCTATGACTATAAGCCTATGAGGGCCATGAAGTGGAATGTGGTAGTTTAAAAGAAAACAGCATCCTCAGGGAGTGGCACTATTAGGTGTAGCCTTTTTGGAGAAGTGTGTAACTGTGAAGATGGGCTTTGAGGTCTCTTTTGCTCAAGCTTCCCATAATGTTTTTAAATGGTCTTCCTTTTGCTTGCAAGATGTAGGACTCTCAGCTATTTCTCCAGCATTATGTCTGCCTATATGCCACCACTTGTCTTAAAATTGAAAACAAGAGTTACAAAAAAATAATTGGGGTCCTAAAAATCTTCACTCATGGGGCCTGATGCTTTTCTTCATTGTATTCTGACTAGTTATTTTGTTTGAAATTAAGTTTTGTGGCTATTTAGCCAATTTTATACACCTTATTTTAATTCTGTGCATAAGAGGTCAAGGATTTGGAAACACTCATCCCAGGCATTGACCACCTGAAATGATAGAAAAGCCTCTGGGTATGCTTACCTTTGCCATAATTTTAGCTGAAAGAAAAGGGGAGGAATATTTTGAGGGAGCATTAATAAAGGTGTTTGGATAATGTTCTTGGCAGTTCAAAAAGAAGAAAACGCCAGCCCTGGAAAATTGTAACAATTTCTACCCTTGCATCATCTTTAATATCTATCTGTTTGTACACAAATCAATATCAAACCAAGGGTGGAGAATGTCTGATGAATACAACAGAAGCCTCTCCCAGAACAAGAGTAAATATCAGTTAGTACCAGAAAAGAAATAAGTGAGAACTTTCCCCTGTGTGCCAGATGTCTGGCACATTAATATTTTGAGATAGTAAAGCTACTTAATAGGAAAATTTGAATGTTCATTTCATTTGTTTGTTTTCATTTATCTTTCCACAATTGCCATCAAGGATGAAACATGCAACCAGCTTAAGGATACTTTACGTTTTACATAAGGGTTTCTTAAGATTCCTTCCCGAATAGGATATGGCAAAAAGAATTCTATCTGCAAACTTGGAAGAGAGTTCTCAACAGAGCTTTCACCATGTTTTTATTCTGATTTAATACTCCACCCTCCACAACTGAGAAAAATAAAAATAAATCAATATGAAAGAACTGTGTTACATATATATATATATATGTGTGTGTGTGTGTGTGTGTGTGTGTGTGTGTATGTATGTATGTATGTATGTATTCTATATATAACCATTTTAGTCTGTATAATGTTACTTGTATGTGTGTTCTAAGGGCTGACCATTTGGTATTGGTAAATCAATTGGTGTACTCTTCCCTGGGAAGACTATTTATCAGCATTCTTTAGTAGCCAAGAATTTTTTTTTGCTGAGGCTTCATGGTCTTTCCCTGTCCCGTAACAGTTAATAAAAAAGAAATGATGAATTTGAAAGAGACCAAGGAAAGGTATGTGGTAGATTTGAAGGGAAGGGGAAATGATATAATTATATTATAATCTCAAAAACAGAAATAATTTTAAAATGAAAAGAGAAATATCTGCCTCATGAGCCATTCTCAATGGTTAAATGACAATGCATCAAAGCTTTTAGTGACATGTAAAAGACAAAAGAAATAACCTAAAAGTGGACATTTTTGTCTCTTTATATAACCATTATCATTTAAAAATGGATATCAGAATTAATCAATTTTAAACTTTTAAAATGTCAAATGCCCAAATCTTCTAACTTTTCAGATATAAAAAATCTAAGGTTGTAAGATGGTTCAGTAGTAAAGTCCCAGGCCATTTAGTTTGACCATCTGAGATAGAACCAACTCCTAAAAATTATTCTCTGGTCCCCTTTCATATGTGTACTCACACACACACACACACACACACACACACATCATACATACACAGTAATAATGAAGTTTTCAAAAATTATGAAAAGAAAGACACACAAACATATTGTGTATTATTAGAATCAGTGGAACCTTGTCTAAATCCAAGTCAAGAAGTTCATTCAGCCTAGCAGTCTATATAGATACTGCAAGTACATCTTGGCTAAAGTTTCTCTTGAATTATGTCTTCATGACCCAATGAACAGCTCATAGAATTTCTTTTTCTTTCTTTTCTTTTCTTTCTTTCTCTTCCTTCCTTCCCTCCTTCCTTCCTTCTTTCCTTCCTTCCTTCCTTCCTTCCTTCCTTCCTTCCTTCTTTCCTTCCTTTATTTCTTCCTGACAGTCATTTAGTTTTATTTTTTCCATTTTTTAATTGAAAATATATTCTTCTCTCATACAAGAAATTCCAATCACAGTTCCCCTCTGACACTTCTAGCTCCCCTTATACCTCCTTTCTCCTCCAGATCCACTTTCCCAATGTCCTCATCAGAAAAGTTCAGGTCTCGAACAGACAACAGAACCAAATAGACTATACCAGAAAAAAAAGTTCCAGTGCCACATAATAATAAAAATACTAAATACACAGAACAAAGAAAGAATGTTGCAGGCTACAAAAGAAAAATGCTAAGTGACAAAAAATTTCAGACTTATTAGAATTACACCTAAATTCTCAGTAGAGATTCTAGAAATCAGAAGGACCTGGACAGATGTCCTGCAGACTCTAAGAGACTAAGGATGCCATCCCTGACTACCAGACCCAGCCAAACCTTCAATCACTATAGATAGAGAAAATAAGGTATTTCATGACAAAGTCAAACTAAACATTATCTATCTCCAAATCTAGCTATACAGAAGATACTAGAAGGAAAATCCCAACCAAAGAAGGAGGTAAACTACATCCACACAAACACGGGTAAGAAATAATTTTATATTAGCAAAATCCAAAGAAGGGAAACAGATACACACACACACACACACACACACACACACACACACACACACACTACCAAAACCAACAGCAAGAACAAACTAAGAGGAATTATCTTAGTTTGGGTTTTTATTGCTGTGCAGAGACATCAGGCCCATGGCACCTAATATAAACAAAACATTAATTGGCTCACTTACAGTTTTAGAGGTTCAGTCCATTTTCATCATGACAGAGAGCATGGTGGCATTTATGCAGATGTGTTTCTAGAGCTGAGAGTGCTACATCTTGCAGGCAACAGGAAGTCAACTAAAAATCACACTGAGGGAAGCTTGAGCAAAAGAGACCTCAAAGCTCTCCCCTACAGTGACACACTTTCTACAACAAGGCCATATCTCCTAATAGTGCCACTCATTTGGGAACCATTTTCTTTCAAACCAACCAGAGAAATTAACAGTCATTGGTCATTAATATCTCTCAATGTCAATGGGCTCAATTTACCAATAAAAAGATACAGGTTAACAGAATGGGTATGAAAACATAACACATTCTTCTGCTGCATACAAGAAATACACCTTAACACCAAAGATAATTATTACCTCAGAGTAAAGAGTTGGAAAAGAAATTCTTGCAGGTTGAGACCTTCTCTCCAGGTGCAATCAAGCCCCTGGTCCCACAACCCACATATAAAATAATCACTCAGATGCTTTTATTACTTATAAACTGTATGGCCGAGTCAGGCTTCTTGTTATCTAGTTCTTCTATCTTAAATTAACCCATTTCTGTTAGTCTATACTTTGCCACTTGGTTCGTGGCTTATCTGTACCTTACTTCTTCTTTTTCATGGTGGCGGCTGGCAGTGTCTCTCCCTCTGCCTCCTGTTCCTAGAATTCTCTTCTCTGCTTGTCCCACCTATACTTCCTGCCCGGCTACTGGCCAATCAGTGTTTTATTTTAACCAATCAGAGCAACACATTTGACATACTTGAACATCCCACAGCATTTTCTAAGCAAATGGACCTAAGAAGAAAGCTGGTGTTGATATTCTAATATCTAACAAAATAGACTTTCAACCAAAATTAATCAAAAGAGATGAAGAATGATATTTCATACACATCAAAGGAAAAATACACAAAGAGGATCTTGAAATTCTTAACATCTATGCCTTAAATGCATGGGCATCTACATTTGAAAAGAAACATTATGAAAACTTTAATCACACATTGAACCTCACACATTAATTTTGAAAGAATTCAGTACTCTATTCTCACCAATGGACAGGTCATCCAGGCAAAAGGAACATTGGCAAAGAACTTTCAGTTATTTTTGGGAGAGATTAACAACAGATATCCCCAAAGCAAGAGACTTCAGTTTATAAGAAAAACTACTTGGATTCTCTCTCACATAGTAAAAGGGACACCAGGTTCTAGAGCCCCTACATTGTATATTGATGCAGAAAAGGATCAACAGCTGCCTAGAGACATTGGATAGTATGAAAAAAACTGCTAAATTAAATCAGCCTGTATAGTTTAAAGATGTGCTGACCTCAGAATGTGAAACAGTAAATGTGTTACCTTGGGGAAGAAGATTTGCCTTTGTTTCTATAGGAGAGAAAAAGCTGTGGACTGTTGGTGGAGTTTTCCTGTGCTGACAGCCACTCTTGAATAACCACTTAGAGTCTTAGTATTAAGTATAAGTGCTGGGCCTATAGCTCAGGCTTATTACTAACTAGAGCTCTTACAACTGAAATGTACCCATTTCTATTCATCCGTATATTGCCACCTGGATCATGGCTTTACTTGTTCTCTAGCATGTCTTTCTCCCTCTTTTTCTCCTGACAACTCCACTGACTCCACCCTTCTTCCTCACAGAATTCTGTGTCAGGCTATTTCACCCAGATTCTTCCTACACAGCCATAGGCCAATCATTTTTTAATAAACAATGAGAGTAATACATATTAAAATTAAAAGTGTTAACCATCCAGCCCTAAAAATAGAATAAAAATGTCAAAATTCAAATTCCTTCTTATAAGAGGTTCCTTATTGGAGCTTATGTGATGATACTTTCTTCTCCAAGCATCAGCCATTTCTAAGCTCATTTCCCAACATCCTTTGAACCACTAGGTTTCTGTTATTATGACGTGGATTTGAAATTAAACAAGTGGGGACAAGTTACTGATGTTTAGATATTACCTTTTAAAGTGTAAAAAAAAACTTATGAAAGTTATGCAATTCCTTTAACTATAACATGTTTCTAAGTTGGTGAGCATTCTAACTTAATATTAATGAAAAATAATAAAAATAATAAGCAAAGTGTGAGTAAAGCCACTCAAGGATGACACTGCCATATGTTTTAGGTTCTAAACCTCTTATGAAGTATGATGGCATAGAAAAGTCGATGGATTTTTATATTATTCTCCAATCAATAAATTCAATGAAGAGAGAAAACAAAAGACTAACAAGACCCTCTGTAGTGTCAGAACAATAGGACCTATCACAGTGGGGTCATTACTCTAGACACTAAATGTAAAGAGTTGAACCATCTCTCTGAGAGATGTTTGTAAGTCCCAATTCCTACACATACAGTTCTTACTCTAATATAGCTCAGCTGACACTCAGGACTTTACAATCTTGTTGAAATGAGGCTATTGTCAGTTAGGAAGGGCCCTAACCAAGTATGACTAATGTCTTCTCGAAAGGAATAACCACAAGGATGACAGAGAGCCAAAGTGATTCCAAAGAAGTAAAAGTGATAACAGTCACCCAACCTAATAGGATATTGTATTCTCCAGAAGTAAGGATGAGCAAAGGAATCTACCTATTAACAAGAGTTCATAGGATTCCTGATACCTTAATTGAAGAATTTTTAAACCTCTTGAACAGGAAGACAATGAATTCTTGTTTTTCAGGACTCTGAGTTTGTAATATTTTGTTAGGGCAGCCATAGAAAACTTACATACTAAATAAAACAGAATATTATGGAGGAAGGTTTCATGCAAGAAGTATATCTCATGAGGTAAGGTTTATGAAGCGCACTTTACTACACTTTACTACCATTTGCTTAAATCATCAAAAGAAAGAAAGAAAGGAAGCAAGAAAGGAAGGAAGGGAGAGAGAGAGAGAGGGAAAGGAAAAGACAAGAAGGAAGACAGAATGGAAGGAAGGAAGGAAGGAAGGAAGGAAGGAAGGAAGGAAGGAAGGAAGGAAGGAAGAAATTTATACACAATAGGTCTTCATAACAAAGTAAGACTCTTCATGTATTTAAGAAACATAAAAATATAAAAATAAGCATTATTTAGAAACGAAATACTTAACTGATTTAGAAATAAATATAAAATTTCTATTTGGCAACACTGCTTATAGTTTTTTTCCTATAATATTTTCATGTTTATTTTTTGATAATTTTGTATATGTATATGTAATGTATTTTGATCATATATTAACCATTACCCTAGTTTACTGAAATTAGACCTGCCTAAGCTATTTGTATGGCAAAATATACATTATTCTCATTCCAGTATTTCATTTCAGTCACTATCAGAGTGAAAATACAAATATGGCAATGCTCAGCTACATCTTCATATTCTGAGAGATAATACTTTCCAGATGTTAGACAGCATAACGCCTGCACAATGAGGCTAGCCAACTTGTCTAGTGCCAAGATTGTGGGCCACAATATGGATCAACTGAGGAATTAGCAGATTGTGGAGAATATTTCTTGGCAACAATAACTTTGTTTGCCTTCTAATACTCCATGTTACATCATAGATGAGCTCTGATTCCAGTTCAATGAACTCCAGATTTATGGACACAAAATGTGTAAAATATAACCCCTAAAATTCCATAGAATAAATATGGAGTTTTTTTATTTTTCTGCTTATATGGTTAAAAATAAGGTACAGTAAATTTGAATAATTTAAATAAATCTTCATGTTTTTCCACTTGAGTATGACATTAAGCGCTCATTTAAAATGACATTACTATTATGTCCATCAGTGTATTTAATTATACCCTATCTACAAATAGGTTGCTAGTAGGTGTGATCTCTGATCAAGCACCAAATATCACCTACAGAGAAGTAAATAAAGCAATATTTTTCCTTCTTCCTTCATGATGTATATTTGGTTTAGAAAATAGTGGAATTTCTTAAAGTCTATAATAATAATAATAACAGTCTTCACAGAATCATTCCAAATTTTAAAGTCTACAATAATTGAAAATCTATAAAATAATTTAGCAATTTTATGTTTTGGGAATTTTAATCATTTCATGTACTTTTAAATTTGAAGTTAGAAACATATTTGTTTAAAATATAATTTGTATTAAAATTATATGTTCTCCATATTTTGTCATTTTTAGTAATTCTTGATAATAATCTGTAACATATTTCAGATATGCCTGAATATATAAAAAGATGTGTATCTACATGTTTATATTTATGTATGTATTTATGCAAATACAGAAGCATAAAATTTTATGCTATAATATATAATACATCTTACATCATGTATAAGACTTACTGAGGATGGTTATCATTAAAGAGATTTATCTATGAAGTATATGTAATATGTATATATAAATATATCAATTTATTCATTTATATCAAGTTTTTTATGTTGTATATTTCATAGTAGACAGATGTTTCTAGATTCTTTTATAGTTATTCTGATGTTAACAAAATATGCAAGATGCTATTGTTTATGTTCCTTGTTACTTATGTTTCACTTAGAAACAAATTCCTAATCAAAGTATCCCTCAGGAATTGACAATATACTAGGTATTTGAAAACTGAAAATTATAAAACATGTGTTTAGTTACTGCTGAGTTGAAATTCTGAGTGGTCCATTAGGCAGAAGATAGTAACTTGTTTAACAGTTACTCCCATGGTAGATGATCAGTCTGAAAGTCAGTGTGTTGAATTTGAGTAATGTGTGTATTAGATGGCCTACTAACTTTTTTAACATTAAAAATGTCTATCATTCAATAAAGATCTAAGACACTATCTTAAATTACCTGCCATGTTATTTATAGCACAAGGTATAAATAATTCTGACCAACTCATTATATCAGTTGAAGGATGATCAACTGATTAATGCATGTGACTCATTTCATATAGACTATTAGGTCATTTCATCCCTATATAACAAGTAGGTGACCTGAAATTTAAATTGTTAAGTTACTGAAAAAATTATAATAAAATTGGTGTTAATAAAAATAAAAGAATGTTCCAATATTCACAGTAAAGAATAGGTATATAAAGATGACAAGAGAGAATACTCATTAGGATAACAAACAGTGCAACACAAAAGAACCAGAATACATAGTCACAATAATACAGGAACTGTTACGTGATAATGAAAGAAGGATAACTCAGTTAATGGACCTTGCCAGTGTCCCCCGTTGTAACTCTTATTGTAATCATAACTCTATCAATTATAGTACATAAATATTTTATGCTAATATTAAATAAGTTATGGCAATATAAAATACTAAAATACAAGATTTTGAAATATTAGCAGTTCCAAGTTAAATACTAAAATTAATAAATCATATAGGGTTAATAGTCATTTCAGCAGAAACTACATCTGACTTAGTGATAATAGTGACTTTAATGGATATGTAAATAAAATGATGGTCTTTGTGCTCTGCTCAGCCCTGTTTGTAAATACTGTAAGGAAGGAAATTTGTGTGAAACAGAGTATTTGGACAAAAGCATATGTTACAAAATTGGGGAATGGTCGGTTGAGGGTACATTCTTACAGTCTCAGTACTCAGGAGGCTGAAGATCTCTCTTTTAAATTTTCAGTATTTTCATAATAAGGGTCAAGCTGTCATTACTTATTAACAAATTATTTGATTCAGCAATTCTATGGGGATGATTTTCCTCTTTTTGTTGTTTCACTTTTTTTGCATTAGGAGAAATATTGGTTAACATTTAGTGTGCCATCATCTAGAATAAATTGGTACATCACCGAAAATACTTTATCTCTTGAGTATCTAAAGAGAAAAAAAAAATAAGGAAACATTTCACGAGAAAAAAAAAGGAAACATAGGACACAAAAGGAAATGTTATGCAAAATGCTCGCTTGTACTGTTAATTAGTAGTTTTTCCTGAAGGTAAAACTGCATAACTATTTTGAACTGTTTTATAAATGCAGAATCATTTCCAGAGGCACTGAACTTTTATTTACTCATCCAAAAATGCAATCCAAAATGTGAGTATTTTTGTGTGCCAGGCAAGGGAGTGATTGGCATCTAGAAGTCACAGTTCTGGACCATTTTGTTCCTTGAAGCCCTAAGACAAATCCTGGCCAATAGGTACGTGATAAACAGATAAAGTTAAAGAATAAGTGAACACTATGTGCCACTACATGAAATAGATCATAGACTTTTCAGAGTTGTGAGTAAATCATAAAGATGTTCAAGCTTGCTGTTTTACATCATTATACTATATAATTATCAACAAAGGCAACTATTTTTAACATAGTTGAACAAAAATAGTTGTCTTAATTGATGACAATATTTAAAATAGAGTAACTCAGGTGCAAAACCCTGAGTTGTTATTTAGTAAAGGAAAATATATTGAAAGTACAAGATTATAAATGGGTGATTTCTTTTAAAAATAATTTTCACGATGTCTGTACAAAATGTACAAAATATAACCTCTCCTCCCACCCCTCTGTTTTTGTTGTTGTTTTGGCTTGATTTGGTTTGGGTTTTGCTTGCTTTTTTTGTTTTGTTTTGATATGGTGTCTCATTATGCATCTCTGGCTGTCCTCAAACAATGTAGACCAGCTAGCCTCTGATTCATAGAGATCTGCTTGCCTCTGCCTCCAGTGCTGGTATTAAAGGTATGTTCCACTACTGAAAGACTTCTTCTCTCTGCCCTTTTGTATTCCTTAAGTATCAGTGAGGCACAAAAAGACAAACAAGGGAATCTAGAAATAAATAAATGAAATAAATCCTGCCTAAGAGCCCCCATATAATAGAATTCAGGACAAACTGACTGTTACACTCACACACCCACACACAGAGAGAGAAAGAGAGAGAGACAGAGAGAGAGAGAGACAGACAGACAGACAGACAGATAGAGACAGAGAGACAGAGGGAGAGGAAGAGACAAGACAGAGACAGAGAGAGACAGAGACTGAGAGATGACCTTCTAGGGAAGGATCAGTGAGATATACAGATCATGTTTCAGCACCTTTCCCAAGATCCAAATGCTGGTCATATTGAAAAAATGATTTTCAAAAAATGGAAATAACATTAAAATTTTAATGTTATGTTATATATAATAGAACATAAGTAGCTGAGCATGGTAACTCATGCCTGTAGGCCCAGCATTTGGGAGGTTGAGGCAGGAGCACTCCCAAGAGTTTGACTATCACATCAGCAGTATATACAATAAGACTAACCTTCTAAAATAGTAATCATGTTGGAACATATAGATATGTCAATGAAGCATGAGGGATTTATTGGTTTTTTTCAATGAGTTACAAGGAGACAGTAATAAAAATTTTGGAAGTTGAGAAGGTTTATCTTACAGACTAAACACAAACACAGGTATTTGTTTTAATCATGGAAGATAAAAAGGACAACATATATCCATTGTGCATTATAACCATATCATTTCAGGACTTTAAAATAATTTTTCACAATGATAGCCTTAGAAGTATTTCAGTTACTTATATTGGAAAGTCATAACTTTTTTCAATTGAAAAATATTTAGAAAATGTATTTTCTCCTTTCAGCATGGATTCAACATTTTCCAAAACTTATAAATGGGTCGAATTGCAGCTCAGTGGAAGTGCTTGCCTGATGTGCCTGAGAATAAAGCAAAACCCCAAATCCAGTGAAAGTAAAACAACAGCATTACAATGAAGGCATGATTCTACTAAATTATTACGGATCTGTTAAAAGCAGCTGTTTTATGATTTTTAACACTTTCTCCATTCTCTGCCTTACTAGCCCAGTATACTTGTTTTTTTTTTTTTATTTTTGAACTGTGAATATTTTGTTAACTGCTTTTTATGTTTATGAGCTTCTCAATGACTGAATTCAACAGTACAGCAAATAGCAAAATATTATACTTTTTTGTAAATTAATACATCAAGTATAACAATTTATTTAGTACACCTAGAAAATTGAAAAATGCTGTTTTCTGAGCCAAACAACCATTACTATTTTCACCAGAAAGAATGGTAATATCTATGAGTCACAACAACAACTGATATCTCAGCTAGTCCCCTCCAATTTTTCTGTCACCTATCTATATGTGGTCTTGTAGTCTCAGGAGGTAAGAGAGTATATGAATTGACTGTGCAAAGTTGACTGAAGGGAAACGATATCTAAGCAGTGGACAAGTAAGTCACCATCCATGCTGGGGTAAGAATTTTTGGTGGTAAAGCTATTATGACGTCACCCTAGTTCCTCACACATGCTCTGAAAGTAATTCCAAAAGACTCAATGTAGGGACAAGTTACACTTCCATGAACTTGTACTTTGGTCTATCATTGAGATGAATAGACTTGAAATTCTGAAGTTTCTTTTTAATTGTTTAAGGCTAGGACTTTGTGATAATGTATACGAGGAAAATTATTAATAGCTGTTAGTAATTCAACTAAACATTGAAGGTTATATACTCAGTTAATATGATAATTCTTACACTCTCACATTATTAAAGGTAAGGATCAAATAACATGTGTTAATGATATATTAGGAAATTGTGTCCTGGATAGCATTGAGGCTAGAGAAGAAAGTGCACCTTACAGGGCCCTTTTCACATCAGCATTATTGATTTTCATTTTAATATAAGCTTTTCAAGAGCTCTACTTCAAAACTATAAATCAAAGAAAGGTATACAAATCATCTATATTCTTACTAAGTGAAAAGAAGATGTGATATGATTTAAAAGATCAGGGTAGAGATGCGTAAGCAGGATTCTTACTATTAATCATCCAAAGCAAACTTTATTATTTGTAAGCTATTGGATTTTAAGAAGCTGAGGTGTGTTTTTTCTCCCTCAGCAACATGGATTAGATTTACATGGTGTCATAAATATTGACAGCATTATGTTGGACATGCATTCTGATTTCTCTTTCTTCCTAAGAATCCTGTAAAATAAGGATTATAGAAACATACTTAGGTTGGATGCACCCAGGGGTTGAAATGATGGAACCAATGACTCTATGACTATTAAACTGTTTTCATGCTGCTAAATATTTTGCATAGCAGTGGGGAACAGAGGTACAAAGGACTGTCTCAGCATCCTTTGCTGCAAGCCTATTTTCACAATGATTTGTATAGACATTAAGGTTAACAGGTATTAGAGTTAGTTTTCTTGTGTTTTATAAGAGACAAGGTAGTGCATAAAAATGCAAATGCATTTTTATAATTCCAAATAATGTCTGAAGCAGAAGATAGCAGGCAATAACTACATACCCTTCCCAATGAATGGTATCCAAATAAATTCAGATAGCAAATACTAAAATTAGCAAACCTCATCGAGAACCTTATTCAAAACTAGTTATATTTACTAGAAAAATGAAGAACCTTCTTTAAATGGATTTATAATGTATAAATGAGAATTTATTATGAAGGCTGCAGCCTACATCACTCTGTCTATCACATTATGACAACACACATAAAAAAAAATAGTTAACTTTTTCACTAGCAGTACATCTACCAGAATGATGTAGGCTCGAGAGAGTTTGATGCCTGTACAACTATAGAGCTATCAAGCTTGGAGCCTGCCTCCTCTGTCAGAAATCTTAAGTCACAAGGCCGGCTGGAGAAATCAAGAATGAAATGCTGCAGAGAGCAGCTCTTTGCTCATGTGCTCAGGCCAGACAAGAATGCAAGGAATCTTTCTTTCTTTCTTTCTTTCTTTCTTTCTTTCTTTCTTTCTTTCTTTCTTTCTTTCTCCCTCTCTCTCTCCCTCCCGCCTTTCTTTCCTTCCTTCCTTCCTTCCTTCCTTCCTTCCTTCCTTCCTTTCTTTCGATGGGGAAAGAGGCAATCATACAAACAAGAAGCTTGGTGGCAAGGTCAAAGGGGACTGGAAATCAGGAGGCAGCAGAAGAGTGTTTCTCTTATGAGGGAAATAGGCAGGGTAATACCCAAGGGGGAAATCTACACTTCCATAAATGGCAGATATTTTCTGGATTTAAAAAATACAAATGTACCATAAACGGGAATTTCAGGACTCTCCCTTAACTATAGTAGGACAATCATTCATTCATCTGTGGCCAAGCAGTTAATCAAAAGAGAATTGTACTGAAGATGAAAGAATGTGTGAATGGTGACTGAGGTTACATCAAAATGTGTGCTCAGGAGCGATTTGATTCAACCTTCCAATTGAAGAATTCAGAACTGACAGCCAAACATGACCAGAGGGTTTTTATTTCATGGGCTTAGAGATAAATGTAATTGTCATTGAGCTTCTTGGAAAAGTAACCAAAGAGCTGAGACAAGAGAAAAACAGAGAAACTACTTTTGAACTAACACTAGTATGCTGTCTATGTTCCAGTTATTTCTTGATTTCAAATTCAAAAACTATCCAATTCTATCCCAAACCCATACCACCCAGCCCAATGCTTTTACCTGCCAAGAAAAAAGATAAGGAATGTTATATGTTTGTTGTCTGTGTCTATGAAACTGATAAAAGGAAGAAAAAAGAAAATCACAGGGTTATTAATATTCTGAAGCTGATTGAAAATAAAGATAAAATGATTATGAGTGAGGTGTTCTAGTAACCTAGTGTAAGTAGCTGTGTGTTCTGAGTTGCTCAACATAGTTGCAAGTTAAAGCAGGTAATTCCTAATAGCCTCTTTCTCTCATGGTAGTACTGTGCTGTGGATTACAGTGCCTAAAGAATACATTTCCTGATGTTTAGTACATAATAGAGGGAAATAAACTATTCTCATATTAGAGAAATGTGGGCATCAAAGGTAATCAATTTTATAATGTTTGTTCACTTTTTCAGTTAGGACATTTTCAGTTTTACAGAATAAATACAGTTGATATTTTGGAAGGCAAATATGTTCATTTCTCCAGAGTATATCATTCCCAAATAGTTGGGATGTCTTTTGAGGATAAAATCCCTTTCTAAATCTCATCAGTATACTTCTCAAGATATTATAAGATTTCCTAATAAATATTAATCACATGGTTGAACATGAATTAAAGCAACCTTATTTAGAAACTTAGGAGTAAATATGTAAAAAGTTTCAGTTCCAGAACTATCGTTACATATAAGTCTTATGTTTCATCATTGTATTACTTTTCTATTGCATTGATAGAATACCAGGACCAAAAGCAAGTTAGAGAACAAAGGATTTGTTTGATTGTTCAGGTGCCAAGGAGATCAAGTTATCAATGGCGGAGAAAGGATAACAAGAATGTGAGGCTGGCTTGGCTGTCAGGAAGCTGAAGCATCATTTTCACATACATACATGAATCAGAGAGAACAGTAAGAGGAGGTAGACTATGAACCTCAAAGCCTGCCTCAAGTGTCACAATTCCTACAATGACACACCACCCCTGAAAGGCTCCAGATACTTCCAAAACAGAGCCACAGCCTACAAACCTAGTGTTCAAATACATTCGCTTATAGAGGAAAGTTCATGTGCAAATCACAACAATCTTAACTAAGTGTAAAGGACATAACATGCTTTATTTTCCCAAGGAATGTCTTCAGATAGTAAGAAACTGACATGATTGCTCAGCTTGATTGTTTTTGGTTTGTTTAATGGTGTTATATTCTTCCAGCACTGTGATTTAAAACTTATACCATCAGAAATGCAATATATTTGCTAACTGAGGACAATCCCAGACCTGCACACATCTTTATTTTAATAAAAATTGTGGCTATCGACTTAACTTGAAAAAAATCTCCTACCATACTTAAAAAAACACATTTTAATAAGAAAACTGAAAAAGAGAAGTACACACACTACCACTAAAAAAAAAAAATAATAACAGGAATGAACTGGTCATTAATATCCCTTAATATCAGTGGACTTAATTCACCTATAAAAAGACACAGACTAACAGAATGGATATGAAAACAGGACCCATCTTTCTGCTGCATACAAGAAACACACCTCAAATTCAAAGATAGACACCTCCTAAGAATAAAAGGATGGGAAAAGAATTTCCAATCAAATGGTCTTAAGAAGCAAGCTGGTGTAGCCATCCTAATATCCAGCAAAATACACTACAAACTAAAATCAATCAAAAGAGATCATGAAGGATATTACATACTCATTGCAGGAAAGATCCACAAAGATAAAGTCTCAATTCTGAACATTTATGCCCCCAAAACAATGGCACCCACAGATGTAAAAGAAACATTACTAAAGATTAAATCATATATAAAACCCCACACATTAATAGTGGGAGACTTCAACACCCCACTTTCACCTCTGGACAGATCTGCCAAATTGAAACTTAACAGAGAAATAATGGAGTTAACTGATGTTATGGCTCAAATGGACTTAATCAATATCTATAGAACATTCCAACCAAACTAAAAAGAATATACCTTCTTCTCAGCACCCCAATGGAACCTTGTCTAAAATCGACCACATACTTGGCCAAAAAGCAAATCTCAACAGATACAAAACAATTGGAGTAACCTCCTGTGTTCTATCAGACCACCATGGTCTAAAGTTAGATTTCAACAACAACAACAACAACAAAAAAAAAAAAAAAAAAAAAAAAAACTACAGAAAACCTACAATCTCATGGAAACTGAATAATGCATCCCCAATGGGTTAAGGAAGAAATAAAGAAAGAAATTAAAGACTTCCT
The DNA here is from genome assembly GCF_903995425.1 of Onychomys torridus. NCBI lineage: Eukaryota > Metazoa > Chordata > Mammalia > Rodentia > Cricetidae > Onychomys > Onychomys torridus. Next base: position 73,411,939 of record NC_050451.1, on the reverse strand, counting down.
AGAGATCAATGAAAATGAATACACCACATACCCAAACTAATCGGACACTATGACAGCAGTGTTAAGAGGGAAATTCATACCAATAAATGCCTACATAAAGAAGTTGGAGAAATCCCACACTAGTGACTTGAGAGCACACCTGAAAGCTATTGAACAGGAAGAAGCAAAGACTCCCAGGAGGAAAAGATACCAGTAAATTATCAAATTGAGAGCTGAAATCAATAAAATAGAAACAAAGAGAACAATACAAAGGATTAATGAAACAAAGAGTTGGTTCTTTGAGAAGATCAACAAGATAGACAAACCCTTATCCAGACTAAAATAAAGACAGAGAGAGCATCCAAATTAACAAAATCAGAAATGAAAAGGGGGACATAACAACAGACAACGAGGAAATCCAGAGAATCATCAGGTCATACTTCAACAACCTCTACTCCACAAAACTGGAAAATCTAAAAGAAAAGGGTAATTTTCTGGATAGGTACCACATACCTAAGTTAAATCAAGACCAGATAAGCCATTTAAATAGTCCAATAACCCCTAAGGAAATAGAATCAGTCATTAAAAGTCTCCCAACCAAAAAAATCCCAGGACCAGATGGTTTCAGTGCATAATTCTACCAATTCTTCAAAGAAGACAATACCAATACTCTTGAAATTGTCCCACACAATACAAGTAGAAGGCATATTACCAAACTCCTTCTTTGAGGCTACAATTACCCTGATTCCTAAACCAAACAAAGATGCAACAAAGAAAGAGAACTACAGACTGATCTCCCTCATGAACATTGATGCAGAAATACTCAATAAAATTCTGGCAAACAGACTCCAAGAACACATCAAAACAATTATGCACCATGATCAAGTAGGCTTCATCCCAGGGATTCAAGGGTGGTTCAACATACAAAAGTCCGTCAATGTAATAAACCATATAAACAAACTCAAAGAAAAAATCCACATGATCATCTCACTAGATGCAGAAAAGTCATTTGACAAAATCCAACATCCCTTCATGATAAAGGTCTCAGAGTGATTAGGAATACAGGGAACATACCTAAATATAATAAAGGCAAATTACAGCAAGCCAACAGCCAATATCAAATTAAATGGAGAGAAACTCAATGCAATACCACTAAAATCAGGAACAAAGCAAGGCTGTCCCCTCTCCCCATACTTACTCAATATAGTTCTTTAAGTTCTAGCCAGAGCAATAAGACAACATAAGGAGATTAAGTGGATACAAATTGGAAAGGAAGAAGTCAAGCTTTCCCTATTTGCAGATGACATGATACTATACATGAGTGACTCCAAAAATTCAACCAAGGAACTGATTCATCTTATAAACACCTTCAGCAACATAGCAAGATACAAGATCAACTCAAAAAAATCAGTAGCCTTCCTACATACAATAGACAAACAGGCTGAGAAGGAAATCAGAGATACATCACCCTTTACAATAGCCACAAATGATATAAAATACCTTGGGGTTACGTTAACTAAGCATGTGAAGGACCTATATGACAAGAACTTTAAGTGCCTGAAAAAAGAAATTGAAGAAGATGTCAGAAAATGGAAAGATCTCCCATGCTCATGGATAGGCAGGATTAACATAGTAAAAATGGCAATCTTACTAAAAGCAATCTACAGATTCAACAGAATCCCCATCAAATTACCAACACAATTTTTCACAGATCTGGAAAGAATAATACTCAACTTCATATGGAAAAACAAAAAAACCCAGGATAGCCAAAAGAATCCTGTACAATAAAACAACCTCTGGAAGCATCACAATCCCCTACGTCAAGCTCTACTATAGAACTACCATAATAAAAAGAACTTGGTACTGGCATAAAAACCGACATGTGGACCAATGGAATCGAATTGAAGATGCTGACATTAACCCGCACACCTATGAACATATAATTTTTGACAAAGAAGCCAAAAATGTATGATGTGAAAAAGAAAGCATCTTCAACAAATGGTGCTGGTATAACTGGATGTCAACATGTAGAAGGCTGCAAATAGATCCCTACCTGTCACAGTGCACAAAACTTAAGTCCAAGTGAATCAAAGACCTCAACATAAATCCAGTTACTCTGAACCTAATAGAAGAGAAAGTAGGAAGTTGTCTCGAACACATTGGCAACAGAGATCACTTTCTAAATATAACACCGGTAGCAAAGACACTGGGAGAAATAATCAATCCATAGGACCTGTTGACTCTGAGAAGCTTTTGTAAAGCAAAGGACATGGTCAACAAGACAAAGCAACAGACTACAGAATGGGAAAAGGTCTTCACCAACCCCACATCTGACAGAGGGCTGATATTCAGAATATATAAAGAACTCCAGAAATTAGACATCAAAATGCCCAACAGTCCAATTAAGAAATGGGCAATAGAACTAAACAGACAATTCTCAACAGAGGAAGCTCAAGTGGCTGAAAGACATTTAAGGAATTGTTCAACATCCCTAATTATCTGGGAAATGCAAATCAAAACGACTCTGAGATGCCACCTTACACCTGTCAGCATGGCTAAGATAAAAAACACAGAAGACAGCTTATGCTGGAGAGGATGTGGAGCAAGGGGAACTCTTTTCCACTGCTGGTGTGAATGCAAGCTTGTACAGCCATTTTGGAAATCAATATGGTGCTTCCTTAGAAAATTGGGAATCTATCTCCCCCAAGACCCAGCTGTAGCACTCTTGGGCATATACCCAAGGAATGCTCAACCATACCACAAGGGCATTTGCTCAGCTATGTTCATATCAGCATTGTTTGTGATAGCCAGAACCTGGAAACAACCTAGATGCCCTTCAACTGAAGAATGGATGAAGAAAATATGGTACATATACACAATAGAGTACTACTCAGCAGAGAAAAACAATGACATCATGAGGTTTACAGGCAAATAGACAGATCTAGAAAAAATCATCCTGAGTGAGGTAACCCAGACTCAGAAGGACAAGCACGGTACGTACTCACTCATAGGAGGATACTAGATGGAAAACAAAGATGACTAGCCTGCTACAACTAGAGGGAGGCTACCTAGAAAACAGGACCCTAGGAAAGACACAGGATCACCCAATGACAGAGAAACGGATGAGATCTACATGAACAACCTGGATGACAGTGGGAGTAATGAAGGGCAAGTTTGGAGGAAAAGAGAGCTTAGGGGAGCAGGAGATCCCAGCTTGATTAAGAACACAAAGGGAGAACAAGGAATAACAGACCATGATAAATGAAGACCACAGGAGAACAGGAAGAACCAAAGTGCTAGAGAGGTCCCCAGAAATCCACAATGATACATCCTCTGTAGACTACTGGCAATGGTCGAGAAAAAGCCTGATCTGACCTAGTCTGGTGATTAGATGGCCAAACACCTTAACTGTCATGCTTGAACTCTCATCCAATAACTGATGGAAGTGGATGCAGAGATCCTCTGCCAGGCCCCAGGTGGAGCTACAGGTGTCCAATTGTCAAGAAAGAGGAGGGATTGTAAGAGTGTGAATTGTTGAGACCAAGATGGAAATGCACAGGGACAAATAGCCAAACTAATGAAAACACATGAATTATGAACCAAAAGCTGTGAAGCCCCCAGCTGGATCAGGCCCTCTGGATAAGTGAGACAATTGAATAACTTGAAGTGTTTGGGAGGCACCCAGGTAGTGGGACCTGGACCTGTCCTTAGTGCATGAGTTGGCTGTTTGGAACCTTGGGCTTACAAAGGGACACTCTGCTCAGTCTGGAAGGAGGGGACTGTACCTGCCTGTACTGAATCCACCAGGTTGAATTGAATCCCCAGGGTAGTCTTGGCCCTGGAGAAGAAGGGAATGGAGGGGAGGGGCTGGGGGATGGTGGGGGTGGGGGCTGGAGGGGGGAGGACAGGGGAACCCATGGCTGATGTGTACAATTAAAACACGAATATAATAAATATATAAAACCCAGGATAGCTAAAACAATCTCTAACAATAAAAGGTAAAAAAGAAAAAGGGAAGTCAGTAGTTAGGTACTGCAATGTCAAATGTCAATGTTCTATTTTAAGCGGACTATATATGTACTCATTGTTTAACTGAAATGTGGGATTAAAGAAAGAAAATGGAATTTCTGTCCAACTGCATTATAATTATTTTTGTTTATACCATAGCATTGTGCTCCTCTTGCCTTTGGTCAGAAATGTTACTTCTTGCTTTTGGTAGCTGGGGATAAAAAACACTGAGTTCTTCGACTATGGAGGGGTTACCTGTACCACCCTCTCACCATCCAAGGCTCAGGGACCATCAGTGAAGATGGGGTGGAAAAAGTGTAAGAGCCAACAGATGGAAAGAACCACAGTGAAATGCTGACTTCTGAATGTCGTGGCTGTTGGACCTAAGAAATCACAGCCACTGTGGTTACCTGTAAGACCCACATAAGAACAAGCCAGATAAAATTGCAGCAGAGATCAGGGCATGGCCTTCAAGGCTCTACCCTATAGAGAAACTGGGCAGAAGAGACACTCTCCTTTGGGGATGTGGATTCTAGTAGATTGTTTTGTCCCAGTAATGGCCATACACCTTTCTGGATATCAGTAGCACTAACTGGACTTGGAGTTTATTAATTAAGTAATCAATTAATTATTTTTTGGTCTTTCATGACAGGTTTCTCTGTGCAGCCCTGGCTGTCCTAGAGCTTACTCTGTAGACCAGAGTGTTCTCGAATTTACGGAGATCCGCCTGGTTCTACCTCCGGAGTACTGGAATTTAAGGCATGAGCCACCACACCTGAGACTCAAAGGTTTTTTTTTTTTTTAAATAACAAAAAATAAAACAAAATATAGAGTACATGAGGCTGGGAGAGTGATGAAGGGTGAGGCACTGGGGGAAGTTGGACGGAGGTAGAAATAAATAAATATTGCACAAATTTATGGAACATTCACAGAATGAAATACACTAAAAAGAAAGCAAGTTCAAAGTGACTATTTCAGGAGAGGCAAACATCATCATTTCAGAATGTCTTATGACTAGTATTGTTTAAAAGGAGGAAACATACTAACCAGGGTTGCACTTCTGCCTACCCACATTTGCTGTAGTTGAACTGAGTGAATTTTAAAGCTTCATTTCCTGGTTCAGATATTTAGGCAGACACTCCGCCTGCACAGACTCCTTCAGAGCCAGTACCCACTCCTCCCCCGCTCCCCAATACAGAAGAAACACATTTGGTACCCTGTGACCTCAAGAGATTATTAATCTATAAAATGTGCTTGCCCTCCCACAACCTCCCAGCCTGTGACAATAATTATGGTGGCTGCTGTGCAGTCGTATTGCTGTTAAAAATGGCAATAATAATGATGGAATTAAATCCTCTTTCCCTATGTATAAATGCAACACTTATTTCCATGCTATTTGGCAAGGATCCATTCTTTTCCAGCAGCCATGGCTATGCATCATTCTTAAATGTACTGTAAATCTTCTAATAATTAATAACTGCTAGGGCTCAGTTATTTAAAAAATGAATTCATATGAATTATGAATCACCTGCAACTGAATTCATTTTATCATCTCCTCAACTGTGAAGGAATGATTTCCCAATATGTAAATATTTATTAAAAAATATATCCTTAAAAAGGTTTTGAATTTTTTCATTTGGATTTATTTTTGTAGTGGCTTAATTTATCAGTGCTGATAATTTCTGTTTTTTTTTTCAAGTAGATATATGTCATTACTTGCGGTTTCTCTGATATTGTTTGTGACTTAAATGTAAGATATTAATTTCTGGAATACAATTAATTTTTACATTTAGAAAAATGTAGATAAATTGGTATAACAACATATGAAATTTCATTTATGTACTGTGTAGTCATCGACTTTTTGCAATAGTATCTGTATAAATCTACTCATTTATTTGTATGTGTAGACTCACTGCCTTAGTGTATATGTGTCTTTCTCTCTCTGTGTAATTGTGCTGTGTGTCATACTTTCATTTGATTACATTGACAGCAAAAGCACATTCTTGACACTGCTGCACCTCAAAGAGTCTGCATCACCTTCTTATTGCAGGAAAACAGAGTGGGTCATTTCATTAAGCCAATCATTTAACTAAAATGACAATTAACTTTTACTTACCTTGTTATAATGGGACTAGTATCACAGTACGCTATACAGTTTTGAATATTTTCTCATTTAAATTCTGTTAAGTTTTTGACTGTCTTCTTCATTACCTTGCACTTCTATATCATGTATAATTCTCATCTCCTCATAAGCAATGAAAGACTAGGGAGTTTTCATAAAGCCATACAGCTAGTGTGCATGAAAAGTAGTAAATCTGTTACCTGCCTTCCAAATTAAAAAACAGGTTATAGCATTGTGTTTGGGATTTTCAAAGAGATGAAATTAGGAGTGAGAGGCAGAGATACAAGCTTCCATGCACTAAGAGATTAAAAAGGACAAAAGTGTTGTGGAAATTACTATAAAATAGCAGGAATCCAAAGCTTTCACATCTTCCAGCACATTTTTATAACAGAGGAAGTTTTCTGTAATAATGAAAGAATAGAACTCATAATTCTTAAGTATTCTGTTGATGGAAAGCACAGGTATTATGCAAAGGATAAAAAGCTATATGATTAAAATATATAATTATGATTAAAAGCTATATGGTTTCATTTGTTAGTACCAATCAAATGTGTTTCTTTTCTTGCACTAGCAGAAAACAAATGCAGCATTTTAAATGATAGCCCCAGGGCATGCACATACATATTTTTAAAATGTTGGGTTACTATTATGAAACTTGAAGTAGTTGTGATAAAAGCAAGGAAAGGAAAAGAAAAAGGAAAGAAAACACTGAGTCTGCCTTTCATATCTCACTTATCCACTCGTATAAATGCATACTTTATTTGAATATGGAAAATATCTCATTGTGTTTTTCTTTTGATTTCTCACACAAATATGAATGTGTATGATTGAGAAAGGGAAGAAACAGAATCTGTTTGTAGGTAAGGCTGCTTTCCCTCTAAGGATTCTAGAATATTAACACATCCATTAGTTTCTCAAATACAGAAAAGACAGACTGTTTGAAAAAAATAACTCCATCTCCACATTTCTCAGCTTGCTGGTTCCCATATCCTGAATAGGCTGGAAGTATGTTTACTTCTGTGTTAGTAAGTAAGTAGGTCAGTGTAAAATCCTATTAAAAGTGTCCCATTACTTACACTTTAAATTAAAAAAAAATATTTTTTCATGGTCTGTTCAGACATAGGGCATGAGTCACATAGAAAAAGAATTAGGGCAGGAAGGATAGGGCAAGAGATGAAGCATCTGATGCACAAACCCCATGACCCTGGATTTGAAACCTGGATCCATAGTTGTAAATAGAGAACAGAGTCCTGGAAGTTGTTCATTAATATCTACATGGGTTCAATAGCATCTTTCTCTCTCTCTCTCTCTCTCTCTGTCTCTCTCTCTCTCTCACACACACACACACTAATATAATTATATATATATATATGCATATGTATATATGTATTTACATGCACACACACAAATAATATATACACATATGGATACAAACACACACACACACACACACACACACACACACACACACACACATATACATATATATATAATCATTGACCCCTCTTCCCTGCCAGATGCTCTTTACTAAGTGATAGGACAACAGTTTCAGATTTGTAACTCTGCTGTACTATACATATTTTTTTAAATATACTGCTGATTCTATATGAAAATAATGAGAAAACCATTGCACTGAAATGTCGTAGTATGTGTACCTAGTGACAGAAAGAAATGTTAATACATGTCGTCAGCATTTTAGTCTTCAGCTAGAAGTTCCAGGAAAGCCCACAGGCAGAGCCAGCCAAAGAAGCTTGAGGAGAGAACACTGAGGGACCAGTGGCTTGGGGCACCCTGAGGGTATAGTGTGCAGTTCCCTATACAGAGCCAGGAAGTGGCCCAGGGCCACAGTGTAGAAAAGCCACCCTAGAGAATGAATACATCTCTGCTCGAGGGCTTATCTTCCTTAACACAAGGATTGCAGTCCCAGAAGAGGAAAATTTAACTCGGTTTTGTCAGAGGAAAAACTTTTTAGTGATAAATGGAGTAAGAACGCACAGCTTTTAAGCAACTACTTCTAAAACAAGGTCAGACAGAAGGACTGAGCTACATCAAACAAGTAAGAAATACCGAGCAAGGAACTGCCTGAGATAGTGAATATGACTGAAACTAGACTCAGGAAGAGAGCTTAAAGTTCACACACGAAAGGAGATGAAATGAAGTGAGAACGCCAAGTGCGGTGGACAGTTCGGGATGTGCCGAGCTGGAGACCAGTACCCGGAGATCCTGTGAGAAGTTTTCAGTCTCCCTGCGCATCCTCCAGGCCTTTGCTGTGATAAAACTGTCTCAAGCCCACCCTCTTTATTTCTAATGTACCAGAGCTCAGCTGTGTGATTTTTAGTGACTGTATTAACAAGGAGTTTGAAGATATTTAAAATGATACAAGCACAGCAGTAATTTTTTGTTGTTGTTGTTAAACACATACTTCCTGGCTGTTCTTAGAGTCTTTGCTAGGTTGTTAACAAAATTCTTAGTGGCTTTCCCTACTGTAATAGGTGGAATTATGACCCCTAAGAAATGCTACATCCCTACTCTCAGTATCTCAAGGTTGACTTGTTTAATTAAGATGAAGAAATGGGATAGTAGAACGAAATCTAGTGTGGCATAGTTCTTGTCCATTTGAGAAGAGGTAAGACACAGGGATGGAAAGATATCTGACAATGAAGGAAAAGAGGTACTGTAGCTCAACCCAACAGAGCAGGAGTTGCTAGGAAAATCTCTAGAAAGGGGAGAGGGGAGAGAATTTCCCCTACATGTTTTGATGGCCCTTTGACTTTAAACAGATAACCTTTAGAACTGTGAAGCAATAGCTTGTGGTATTACATTATAACTTGTGGTATTACATTATAGCTTTTCCTTGCATCAAAATGTGATGCCCTTTATGATGTTACAGTAGAGCAAGGGTGCTTTCCTCCAGTAAGGACATCATAGTATTGTATGTCTCAGGGCCCTCTTACTCTTTTAAAGATTTCTCAGTCTGCAATAGCCTTTAATAGTAAGAACCAAAATAAGATAGATACTCAGCAGGATTCAACTGCTAATTACAAGATGTACAGAAACTGAAAATATTAAAAATGTATCTTTACTGTTTTTTTATATTAATTATTCATCATCATTGTTGACTATTATTTTGCTGCCTGCCTTACACAGTCTTGTCTGTGTGAGCACCTCATTGTGCTGAGTATGAGAGAGGGTTGGAATTGAAGGTTGCCTGGGTATTGGTCAGTGTAGCAGATCGATATTTTATTCATGCTGAATAACTTCATATTTGTGTATGTGTTATGTCGCATATTCACTTTTACAGACATAGTTTCCAGAGAAAAGGTGTAGCGGTCTAATCTATAAGAAGAAACTAAGAGCCGCTCATTGGAGCAGCCATGTTTCACCCTAGATTTTCAGTGAGGCATTATGTAAACAAGGACAGAAAGCCTAGATCAGGAGGAACTGAGGTGGGAGTAGAAAGAAACTCATACTATCCTCTTTTGTTGTTGTTTTTGAGACAGGGTTTCTCTGTGTAGTTTTGATGCCTATCCTGGATCTTGCTCTGTAGAAAAGGCTGGCCTCGAATTCACAGAGAACCGCCTAGTTCTGCCTCCTGAGTGCTAGGATTAAAGGCACACCTGGCAAGAAACTCATACTATCCTGAACAGCCAGTTCAGGATATGACACCATTCTGAAAATTCAAGTGGACATGGTAGTATGTTAAGAAGTTGGGGAATATATGTGTGAAAAGTATTACTGTACACAGTTTGGAGCCTGTACTTAAGTAATGGACATAATGATACTCCTCAGAAGCCTGTGAAGAGTTCTAAAAGACATATTCCAGAAGAAACCCCAAAACAGGGGCCTCATCAAGGGTTGGAACAGTAAAGAGAAACAAAAAGCATATGGAAGCACTTTTTAAAAATTCCTAATTCTCCCCATCAACCGCTGCCTTCTCTAAAGTAGATGAACTCAGCATTGTTTGTAATAGCCAGAACCTGGAAACAACCTAGATGCCCTTCAACTGAAGAATGGATAAAGAAAATATGGTACATATACACAATAGAGTACTACTCAGCAGAGAAAAACAATGATATCATGAGGTTTGCAGGCAAATGGACAGATCTAGAAAAAATCATCCTGAGTGAGGTAAACCAAAAACAAACATGGTATGTACTCACTCAAAGTAGGATACTAGATGGAAAACAAAGATGACTAGACTCCTACTCACAACTCCAAGGAGGCTCCCTAAAAAACAGGACCCTAAGAAAGACCCAAGGATCACCCAATGACAGAGAAATGGATGAGATCTACATGAACAACCTGGATGACAGTGGGAGTAATGAAGGGCAAGGTTGGAGGGAAAGAGAGCTTAGGGGAGCAGGAGATCCCAGATGGATCAAGAACAGAAAGGGAGAACAAGGAATAACAGACCATGATAAATGAAGACCACAGGAGAACAGGAAGATGCAAAGTGCTAGAGAGGTCCCCAGAAATCCATAGTGATATATCCACTATAGACTACTGGCTATGGTCGAGAGAAAGCCTGATCTGACCTAGTCTGGTGATCAAATGGCCAAACACCTTAACTGTCATGCTAGAACTCTCATCCAATAACTGATGGAAGTGGATGCAGAGATCCTCTGCCAGGCCCCAGGTGGAGCTCCAGGTGTCCAATTGTCAAGAAAGAGGAGGGACTGTAAGAGTGTGAATTGTTGACACCAAGATTGAAAAAAGCACAGGGACAAATAGCCAAACTAATGGAAACACATGAATTATGAACCAAAAGCTGTGGAGCCCCCAGCTGGAGCAGGCCCTCTGGATAAGTGAGACAATTGAATAGCTTGAACTGTTTGGGAAGCACCCAAGCAGTGGGACCCTGACCTGTCCTTAGCTGGCTGTTTGGAACCTTGGGCTTATGCAGGGACACTTTGCTCAGCCTGGAAGGAGGGGACTGGACATGCCTGGACTGAATCTACTTGGTTGAGCTGAATCCCCAGGGGAGTCTTGGCCCTGGAGCAGATGGGAATGGAGGGGAGGGTCTGGGGGAAGGTGGTGGAGGTTTCAGGAGGGGGAGGACAGGAGAACCCATGGCTGATATGTAAAATTAAAACACAAATATAATTTTTTAAAAATTCCTAATTCTCCCCATCAACTGCTGCCTTTCTATCTTCTCTAAAGTAGACGAACTCAAGATTTCCAGTATGGACCTCACATGGAGCCAAAAGCAAGAACACAAAACAAAAAGAAGACAAGGGATTTGGTTGCTTTTATCCTTGATTCAAAAGGGCCAAAAGCCTAGTTTAACTAAATGTTATTAAGCATCCTTGTAAACCCCAGAAACAACAACCAACCAACCAATCCAGGAACCAAATCCCACAAACCCCAAATTTAAAAATCCCCAAGCCAGCATGAAAATTCTACAGCCTTGCTTAGGAGGGTGAGAATGTGTGACTTTATTATCATATAGGTGAATGAAACTGTGTGAAATTCGTTGCTATGCTAAATCTGGGTGTTCTAGATCTTATTTATACCCTTCTGAGTTTACATCAGATGCATTATATAAAATCTTAATGATCTTTGATCAATTTTAATTTACTGAAATGAAATAGCTACCTGAAAGTAATTTAGAAAGTTGACTTGGAAAATATGCTAGTGAGTTATAGATGGTTCATGCATGACTTATTTGATAACAAGAAATGTTATTGATGAGCAAATTTTTTTGCCAAAGTTTTAAAATAACATAAAAAGAGGGTTTAGAAACCCTGCATACTAGGGATTATCTGGGATGCTGAAGTTTCTCAGTCCCCCTTTGTCCCACCTAGGCAGCAGCCATTTTTATAAAATAATCACTCAGAGGATCATATTAATTACAAACTGTTCTATAGCTTAGGCTTATTTCTAGCTAGCTATTACATCTTAAATTAACCCACTTCTGTTAATCTATCTATTGCCACATGTCTTTTGGCTTTACCTATGTTCTATTACATCTTACTCCCCTGGCAGCTCACAGAGTTTCCTCTGACTCCTCTGACTTTCTTCTGCCTGTATCTTTGCTTGGATTTCCTACCTAGCTATAAACTGTCTTGCTATAGGCCAAGGTAGCTTCTTCATTAACAAATGGTATTAACACATATTCACAGAGTACAGAAAGACTACCCACAGCATCTCCCTCCTAACTATCTATCCACTTCTATCCTGGAAGCTCTCAAAATATTAACCAAGAGAAAAAAAGACATTACAAATTAAGCAGACAGTTTCAGTTGCTCAAAAACTGAACTCACCCCCACTTTCTCAGTCTCAGTTTGCATACACAGAGTTTTAATCTGCCTCATATATTTCATGTGAAAAAGAGAAATAATGCATATAAAGCTTTTGAGTATATCATTTATCTCCCTCTAAGCCACACACCTGGTTCAGAGGTAGTATTATATTATTATTAAAAGGTACATCAAACCATAAAGATATATATTAAACAAAGGACCATGATGTATTTAATTAGTCTTATCTTCCCTTATAGCTATTAAAATGAATAGATACATACCAATAATCATAGTAGGCAATACTCTTCTGTATAGATACTTGCAGCATTATTGGATCCTAATAGCTATACCATTATTGCTAGTCATTATTGTTACTAATGTTGCACAGGGAGACTTAAAAATTTGCCCAAATGCACACAGTATATGTAGATGTCATTTCTAAACAAGTTTGGCTTTGTGATATCACATCTGATATCTATGGACTATTGGTGTATCCACTCATTTCATGTGTTTTTTTGCAAGAATTTTAATTTCATGTTTGCATTCTCTCTTACTACATAGTGTTCTGTGTTTTTATGGCACCTAACAAATATAGAAGTGATAGCTTGACATCCATTAAATTCAAAGAAAATACATGCCTACAATTGCAACTTGAACTTTACTGTAAAGGCCCTGTTATAGAAATAAGGTAATAACATATGCCGGGGACACTCATAGGAGGAAGAATGTGTTTACAGACACATTCCTCTCACAAAGTTAGAAGCCAAGGATTAGACCGCACAAAAGGAAATTGGTAAGTAACTAGGAATCATAATAAAACTCAGAGTCTGATCACAGGCTCACAGAGGGAAAAATTATACAGAAACTGGAAGAACTTTCTTTTTATTATACCATTTCCTGCACAGAGACCTTTCCTCAGAGATTTAAACAGTCAGATCTGTAGCAAGATGAAAAAGGTGCCCTGTCCTTAGTATCAAAGCTCAAGAAAGAAGAAAGAACAGAGCAGCAACAATCTGCCGCCTCTTCTTTTGGTCTCAAGGGAAAATGAAAGAAAATGTTGCTACTGCCACCATCAAGCTCAGCACACTTTTTCAGGGTAGAATTATGTTGAAGCCACTTCTCATCCTTAAAGCCGTAATCCATTCTCCACTTCATTAGGACATTAAAGCCAAAATGAGTTCACATTTTCCAATGTTCCATTATGATTTTTTGAAACATGCAGAGCATTGACAGAATATTTGCTTGTTCAGAATATTTAGCTACATGGTCAGTCTTTGTGTGGTTGTGAATCTAAGAATATCACTCCATTTATGTAAAGTATAATGAATGTTTACTGTAAGAATTTCTTGTAAAATACTACATGCCCAAAACATAAATATTTGAAAAATTAATATTATCTGAAATTTAGTCACTCATAAATAATCCTATTGGTATATTCAAAGAATATACATTGTCATTATTTTAATAAACAATGATATTCTTCTAATATAGATATATTTAAGCTTAATAACTCTTAATAACAATAATGCCAATATCATAATTTCTAGGCAAACACATATGGAAGGAAATTTAGGTTTATTTCAAATGTTTCTTGCTATAAAAAGAGTATAAATAAAGCATTACATGTAATTTTTTCACAGTTTCACAGTTCTTCCTTAGGATACCTGATTAGAAATGGAAGTACTTAAAAAGTTCTTTCTAATACATATTTCTAAATCTACTTTCAAGCATGTACTACACACTTTTGCCTAAGTGACACATGAGAAGGCCCCTTTTGAATATTGTTTGATAAGAGAAATACTCAAACATCTCCTGGAGAAGAATCTCTTATCAAATTCTGAGTTCTACTAAAATGATATTCTGGAAACTTCTGAACTTCTTGCTCAATGTCTTCTGCCACTGAACAGAGGAGCATATTAGCAGATGGTGCTCATGTTCTGACTCCTCCTTTCTTGATACAAAGGGAGCCATCTTGGGAGCAGAGACACATGCTTATTCTACTCTCAGTTGACTAAGTTGGAGTTTCCAATCTCAGAATCCCTGACTCACACAGTTTCATGTTAAAATTCTGTCTAGGACCAGAAATAATCATGTGTTGCATTATAGTAGTGAGTGAAGTCACAGGGCCAGGCCAGTATAGCTTGTTCATATATTTCTCCATGTACCCAACTCTTCTAAATTGCCAGTCCTATTCACCTAGTGGCACCACGCTCTTTCCTGCACTGCACAGGTTCCTGCACAAATGAGAACACATGGCTCTCCATACACTTGCTCATCAGTATCCCTTAATGTTCCTTCATGATGAATAGACATGCTATAGGGCTGCTTGCTTACTTCTTTGACATCTAATTTTCCTTTTTCAAATGTTAATTCCCTTATTAATTATCTTAACTGAAATGCTTTTGGTTGTCTTTTCCTATTAAATCTTTCCTTCTTAGTTTTCTTTTCCTCTTATACTAATGAGAGATAGATGAATGTGAGTAAGGACTTATAGTTCTACAAACTAAAACTTATCTCTCTATAACAAATGTCAGGAATTGGGGACCTATGTGGGGTCAGCAAGTCCACTTCATTTTCCATACTAAGATATGCTTACCAGTCAATTTGTTACCATTAATAAAGGAACCATAGTATTTTCTATATCTGGCCGTGTAAATTATGTACATTCATACAGAAGAGATAAAGGCAGGCTTTACCAACAATCCCCCTCTCAACTATATCAGAAATGTGGAATTCTTTATTTTATTTTACTTACTTAAAAATCAAATTAAAATAATATTTTCATAAAGGTAATATTGATTTTAATTTCATATTTTTCTGGTGATGCTTATTTTGCAGTATAATTTACTATTTTATTGTTTTACCAGTTTATTTAAAAAAAATTGTATTGCATATACATAAGCTGTTTTAGTTTATTTTCCAAAAATCTTTATATTTATTTCAAGTATATGGAATAAATAATAAAATATCAGCTATAAAACACAGTTGTTTTTAAATAACATTGTTAGGATAATTCAAATTCACATCATACATTAGAATCATACATACTGTAAGCCATATATCTGATAACAATGAATTCAATGGCTGTCAAGGGCCAAGATGTCAGGAACCAAACATGAACCATGGAAAAGTACTAGCTATGCCAGAGAGCAAGTCATAAGACCACTGCCCTCCCCCAGAGCAGTAACACCTGTTTACTAACTGGAGGCTCCCAAAGATAAGACCATTCCACAGTCAGGTGCCGTGGCAACCGAATGTAAAGAGCATTCCATGGTCAGGTAGACTAGCAACAGAACAAATGGCCTCTGACCAGTGACCTTAGTGGACATCTTGCAGTTGCACGACCTGCATGTCTCCCATGTCTTGCACCCCTTCCACGTCTCTTCCCCCGCCCTCCTTCCTGCCCCCTCCCCTCCTATGCTATATGAGCCTTGTGGAGAAAAATAAAATCTGCAGCTTGATCAGAATCTTGTCTTTCTGTGGTCCCTCATGTCCCCTGTTGCTTTCATTCGCTCCCACAGGCTGGTCACCCTGTTGAAATCCTGCTGGCCAAGGCAAATGGCTACGGAGAAAAGGCATTTGCACCACAATTCTGGATCCCCAGTATTCTCCTAAAAAGCAGGGCTGGGAAGCAGAGCCAGTCAAATTCCAGAGTCTCACTGGAATTTTCAGACTTTCTGAAAAATCAAGGTCCATGAGAGACATGATCTCACAAAAGAAGTAATTGAGGAAGAGATCTTCATATGACCTTTTAGACTTCACATATAAATTTGCATATCGAATGCACTCACATGTGTACAAACACATTTATATAGCACATAAGTCCACAAAAATGCAAATTTTATTTCATTAATATAAAATTAAGTCCCAATACTTGATAGTAAACAGACAAATTCACCAAAGAAACTATTTCAACAAAGAAGCTATGTGAATGGTCAGTAAACATGTGTTTTGAGAGTTGGTACTTTAGATATTTAAAAGAAAATACATTGAAATGCCATCTCACCACTTCAGGCTTGTTATCATCAAAACAATGTACAAGAGTTAAAGCATGCATTCACAAGTTTACATTTTATAAGTAAAAGCACAGAACGATGCAGTCAGCCACTTTGAATAAAAAGATTTCACAATTTTGTAAAAACATACATATCATGTAATGCAGCAATTCTACTTCCAACTATTCACTCAAGAAAGATGAAGATATATGTTCACACACACAAATTATGTAACTGTTCATAGGGTATTTATTATTTATAACACCTCCAATAGTGCAAACAACCCAATTTTCTGTTGTCATAGAAGAAACAAAATGTAGTGTATCCATAAAAGAGAATATTATTCACCAAGAAAAAGTAATGAAAATATAATAAATATATTTTATATATTTTATAAATATATAAAAAATAAAATATAATATAGATGAGGTTTAAAAATCTCACCAACCCATGAGCTGCCCACCGTTCCCAGGCCTGGTACGTTCCTCTGGCACCAGACAATCAGGCACCATTATTATGAGTACAGGGTAGCAATATGGAAGCGAGGGAGAGGCAGAATAAGTAATGTGTATGGGAGAGAAGCAGATTTGCAGAGGTGAGGGCAGTGAGGTATGGGCTGACATAGATGACCTATTGTCACCCAGGGCCAAATGTCTGGGTCTGCATAGGGCTTCACAGGGTTGGCTCCGCCTTCACTTGCTGAAGCGCTCAGAGAGAGAACACTATACCTCACTTGGGCAGCACAGTAAAGCTGACCCTGTTCACAGGGTCACAGGCAAGTTGGCCCTGAGGACGTGAGAATGAGACAGCAGGTAGTGCCCCTCTCATCTGTTATGTGGAAGCATGGGTGAAGGAAAGATGCCCTCATCTCCTCGTCCCTCAATTCCTGCAGCAGGTGGGGGACCTGAACCATCCCCTCACCAGCTGCAGTACTTGGAGAACAGTCCTTCTGCATCACTTGGACAGCACAGTGGCGTTGACCCTGTAGACAGTCACGGGTAAATCAGACCTGAGGGTGTCAGAGGAGCGAAGCTGATACCGCCTCCTTCATCTGTGTTGGGGTGGTGGTGGGGAGGAAGAAAAGATGCTCTCCCCCTTTTCCCTATCACCTCCAACTGGGGAGGGAGTTGACCCTCTCCCTTACCAGCTGCAACACTCAGGAGAGTAGACCCTGCGCCTAGCCTGGGCAGCACAATAGAGCCAAGCATATTGGTAGAGGTTTAGGTGGACCAGCCCCGAAGTTGTGAGAGTGAGAGAGCTGTTCCCACTACTTGACTGCCCTGCAGTGTGGGCTGGAGAGAGATGTCCCCCCCGCCACCTTACCCCTTTCCTCTCGCTCCTCCTGCGAACTGACCCTACTCCTGCAGCACTCAGGAAAGCCAGCACTGTTCCTTACCGGGGCAGCATAGTAGAGCTGACTTTGTTGGCCGAAGCACAGGTGAGAGAGCCCTGAGTGTGTGAGAGTGGGAGTCCTGGCCACAACCCCCTTTTCTGCCCTGAGGTGGTGAGGGTGAGGGAAAGATGCCCTCCTCCCTCACTTGATCCTCACACCTGTGGTAAGCAAAGGAGCTGATCCTCCCCCTTACCAGCTGCAACACCCAGGAAAGTGGACCCTGCACCTCGCCTGGGCAGCACAATAGAGCTGACCCTGTTGCAAGAGGTGTGGTGAGCCAGACCTGATGTTGTGACCATGGGAGAGCTGTCCCCATAACTCATCTTTTGTATGTAGTAGGAAAGGGAGAGATACCCTGCCCCCTGCCCTCATCACTGTGTGAGGCAGGTGGAAGAGCTGGCCCTGTTGGTGTGTGTAGGTGTGGGAGAACCTTGAAGACTTGAAAGTGGGCGAACTGGTTGTGCTCCTTTCTGCAAGGGTTGAACTAGCCAAGCAATGCTGGAGCATTCACCCGGGCAGTGAAGACAAGTGAGCTGGCAGGAAGCATTGGGATGTCCAGGAAGAGTCCAGGTGAGGGCCCTGCAAAGGGGCCTTGAACCAAACCAGTGATTCTTCGCAATGAATGCCTGCATGAAAAACAAATGTATGGATAAAGGACTCACAGTTTTACACTGCAGCTCAGCTTTTGTGAGGTGATTTCCCTTTTTTCCTTTTACTTTTTCCTTTTGTTTCCTAAATTTCATTTTCTTTTATTTGAGGGCGGGGGAGGCATGATGTGATAGACACAAAGAATAAATAAAAACAAAGTTAAATAAATAAAATGTTATGAAAAAATATGACCAAGTAAAAGAGACCAATGTAAGAAAGAAGGCATCAAATAATTTTTCTATTAAATGTCCGAGAAATGCAAACCTCTACGAACAGAAGTAAATTAGGTATTACCTGAGGCTTGAGGTAAGAACTCTGAGAGACTGCCAACAGCTTTGAGAAACCTCTTTGAGGTCATTGAAATATTGAAAACTCACATGCTGTCAATGCATGCCTAACTCTGCAAATTTCCTGAAAAAGAAACATTGAATTACAGGTTTAGAACACTTTATGGTAATTATACCTCAACAAAGCTGTTAAAAAGAGACAGATAAAAGTTTTAGTCAGTCACATCCTTTGGAGCCTGATGGCTATGAACATGATTGATTTTTAACCTATCAAACATAAATTTATAAAATAATTAAATGATTTGCCCAGGAATACTGAAAAAGGAAGTTCAGGAAATCAGTCATGCTAACATGGTGGATCCTAAATTCTCAAAGAACATTAAGTGAAAACAGTAAATCATTATAGTGTCCAAAATATTTTTTATTTTTATTTCATTTAGCTTCTAAAATGTTTTCAACTTTATGTTAATACGAGGCTGTTTCAATGATTTTGTTTTAATACACAACTGTAAGGTGTGTGTGTAATTACACCTAAGTCATTGAACTTCAAACAACTTAATATTTTAAGTCAATGTGTAGCCCAAGGGTGGCTCAGGGTGATGTCAGGAAAAGGCGTCGGCACTGTAAATAAATGAAGCTCCAAGTTTTAACTTTTTCAGCCACAACTTCCTTTTGGAGCGGCAAGGTTTGCAGAACGCATTTTAGGTAGCAAACTTGGTCAGAAACTCTGAGAACAATTGTCTTTGGGGATACAAACTCCATTTACCTAGCTCCCTCCAATCCTTTCTTGTTACAGATCCACAGGGAAAGCAAGAAGGCCAGAACAAGGCACAGAAGGGGCGCACACACACACAGGAGAGGAAGGATCAAAGCGCTTCATTTATTTATAGATTTATTTTTAACAAAGGGTTGTTTTCAAACTCAGCAGAGGAAAGAGTCTAACACTGGCCATACTGCCTTTGAAAAACCACAGAAGATGATTCACAGCACCATCCAATAAAAAACCAGAATGAGAGGAGATGGAAAAATAAATTGGAAACAATGAAAAATGAATGCAGTGATGAGACCTACTACTTCAATATCTGTGCTATATGTTGTCTAGAGTTCTTTGTATACTTTCTAGCATATGAAGAATTTTCTATATAAACATCCCCCCAGTTTCCTATCCGAACCCATTTATACCTATTTCTTCCTTTCAACAAATAACATAGTTCTTTTGAATTTTTGTATTTGTATTTTTTGAGACAATGGCTAACTATGTAGACATGACTAGTTTGGAACTCACAGGGTACAAAAGGCTAGTCTTGTATTGTGAATTCTTTTTTTTTGGGGGGGGGTTGCTTTTTGAGACAGGGTTTCTCTGCAAGGCCTGGTTGTTCTAGACCTTGCTCTTTAGACCAGCCTGACTTACAACTCAGGGATCTGTCTGCCTCTGTCTCCCAAATGCTAGACTTGAAAGTATGTGCAACCATGCCAGGCTTGTGTTGTGAATTCTTAAGACTTCTTCAGTGAGAATTTATTTGGCTTGATCATTGATAACAAAAAGAATTACCCTTCATTTTTTATGAGGGAATTGAGAAGATATTTGAAAACAATATCACAGAAATTATGAGGTTAAAACATATAATTAAGAGTTAAATTGAGGTGTAAAAGCTAACATTTCATTTTACCATTGAAATGAATTTTACAAACAGTATCTATTTATCTTCATTTTGAAAATAAAATCTAATGGTAATCTACACAAGTTGCTACCTGTACCCTGAAAAGGAATTTCACTTTTTATGAAAGTAAATGACAGTTATTTCAGAAAATGGAATAATTGACTCAGGCAGATCTCAGTTGTGTCATGTCTGAAGTGTATGACTAAGTACCCCTGAATACAAGAGTGTGAGATAGTAGTTATTTAATCTAAAGCAGTATTTTTATTTTAGTGAGCATATACAAAAAAGAGTGGTTTCATATGTGTTACAAAATATAGTTTAATCAAAGTTTTGTAAATCAATATTCATTTTCCCCTTTTTACTTTATGTGATATAGGGAGAAGCTATTGGATGGTATTTTGAAGAAAATAAATATTTCTGTGAGTAGGTGTAGTATTTAAAATAGCAGGTGTGTCTCTGACTCTTTTGCCTGTTCCTAAGACTCCTTTCCTCCTATTGAGTTGTCTTATCCAGCCTCAATATGCAGGCTTTTGCCCTGTCTTACTGTATCTTGTTTCAAAATAATTACATTAATTATTTATTATATATTAAAAACATTTTCTTATCTTCAATTCCCATTGCCGAATTAAAACATTGTATTTCCCTTCAATTAATAAGGTTAACACATTACTGAAGTTCAAGGAATCATGGTAGGACAGTGTGGCTTCCCTTCTATTATTGGAATGAAACCAAGTTTCCATGCTTAATAAGGTAGCTGATTTATTTATACAGAGAACGTATTTGCTTATCAGGATTAATTTTAGTAGGCATTTTGAAACTACTGTCAAATTTAATTTTTTTTATTTTCAGTGATTCTAATTATTGTAAGAACTGAATTCTTTATCTTTAGAAGGCAATTAATTAGCTATATTCAACAAATCAAAATCCCATCAATTTGGACAGCATTCAAATATTTCTTCTTTGTTATTAGTAAGCACTCTTATAGATTGCTTTTCCATTTTTTTTTCATTTCTATCTTTTAAACACCAAGAGGATGGACAATGTAACTTAGGACTAAAGGTTTTCCAACTAAAGTTAAGGTTTCCTTTGGACTACATTTATTTAAGCTTATGAAAAACATGGAAGATATTCACAGAGCATCCTTGATGTGACACATACTTTATAAAGTATATTAAACATAATGTGCTAGTGTGAATAAATAAATATCCTTGTTTTTTTGTAGCGGGAGATTTCTCCAGTCCTGCTTGGCCCTGCAGTCTGGATGAATCTCTCCCATCCATGGTTCCACAGCTGCTTATAACATAATTACTCTGAGGCTTAAGATTAATTATCAGCTGTTTGGACCATGGCTCAGGCTTCTTGTTAGCTAGCTCTTATAACTTAATTCATTCCATTTCTATTAACCCATGTGTGGCCATGTGTTCTGCGGCTTTACCTCTGTCCCATTATATGTTGCTCCTTGGACAGCAGGTTGGCATCTCCCCACTCTGCTTTTCTTCCCTCACTATCCCTTTGGATTTCCCACTGTCCTCCCATAGTCCAATGCAGCTTTATTTATTACCCAATAGGAGTCCCACATATTCACAGCATACAGAAGAAAGACATCCCACAGCATTTCCCCTTTTATGTCTAAAAGGGAAAAATCAAAAAGGAAGTCTTTAACTGTAACATAGTAGAATTATATGTAACAAAACAGGCATCAAGCAGGAATTACAGTTACTGTATCTAGTCTATTTGTATTTGGTAAAAGTAAAGAAAATATTCTATCTTCTGTCCTGTATTTGTGAGTCCAAAGTTTCATATTTAATTTACCTTTTATCATGAGACACAGGCAATACAGCTTGTAATTAATACAAGCCTCTGTGCATTTATTTGGGACCCAGTGGCTGCATGGCCGGGTGGGACACAGTAAAACTTCCCACTAAGGTTTTTCTTTTTTATAAATTTATTTTTATTACCTATTAATTACATTTATATCTGTATGTCTGTGTGCAGATATGTGTACATGATTGTTTTGGCAAGAAGAGAGCATCAAATGTCTTGAGCTGGAGTTGTAGGAGGCTGTGAGCCCCCCTGATGTGGGTGCTGGGAACTCATCAGGTCCTATGGAAGGATAATATGTGCCTCTAAGGATGCAACCACCTCTGCACCCCTATACATGGTTCCTTTATGACAAGCAATTTCATTTTCTAAATGATCTCCTTAAGATTCTTTTTATAGTTACTTTGTCAGCACTTCTGAAATAAAGGAAGTCTTAAAATCACACTCAAAGAACAAAGTTAACTTTTAATTAAATATTGTTCTACTTCAAGTGTTTAATAATCTACAATGACTCTATCTAAAGGAAATATTTTCTAAATAAATAAAGAATTTTCTTCATGACACACTCAGATGACCTCAGAGTCACTATTTAAGTAACTGGTTCCTGCCAACAAAGTCTTAAAAATTCCCAAATTTCCTTAATCTCTGATTTATTTCAATAAGTCATGCTTATATGATAACAAATAAAACTTCAAATCATTCATAAATAATAGGAAATTCTTTTGTATTTTAATGAATAGAAAGATATTTTTACATTGGGGAGAACATTACTAAGGAAGAAAATAAAAAAGGTTAAACTGAGCATATAAAGAAAGAAACCTCTCATTTTTATATTCTGGCAGATATCAAAACATTCTTCACTGGTTTACCTTAGCATTTATTTTAAAATATAGAGATATTAGAACATAGCAAAATAGATTATGACACAATAGCTTGCTTTCAAAACCAACCATGAAAATTCTCCTTCAGGCAGCTCATTGCGGCTTTCAGTATGTTGCTTTATTTGTCATGAACTACAAAGAAAAAGAATGTATGCATTTAAGCATAAGGTTTTGTTTCTCTTGTCATTATCCATGATTGCATACAACAATATTATTAAGAGCCATAAAATTATACATCCATGGTATTGGACTAAGTGACCTGCCACGGTGGTGAATTCAACAGATTGACTTTATGGAGCATAGGGAAGAGGGGTATTTTTTTTCTTATATTTATAAAAGCCGTGTATCTGAGCTAATCTACCTTGTGTCAAACTCAAGTATTTTCATTGTGTCTCTTCTTCCCGTGCAATTATTATATCCTAGTGTAATATAAGGATTTGTATTATACAGATATTTTATAAAACATTTCATATTTGATTATGTGTATGTAATATATATATATATATGTATATGAAACTATTTTTACTTAGAACATATATATCAGGAATTAGGAATCAAATATAATTCTCTCAGACAAGATACTGAATTAGTGACAGTCAAAAATGTCCATTATTCTAGAAAATATTTTTCTTATTTATAAAAAACATATTATAGATGCAGATATAGCTTATTAAACCATTTCTTTTTGTTGGGAATATGTATCCCCCATTGTCCCTTAATGAATGGGCTACATAGAGAAAACCTCCCTGCACAATGGCCACATCCCAATACACAGTGTTCTTGTGTAAGTACATAGAATTTTGAGTTTTGAGTGGTAATAGATATTTACCTAGAAAGGACAGAGGCAATGGATTTCTTAGTAAACTATTTGCACCTTTGGAAGTTGAGAAAGACTTTAAGGAGAGTACAGCCATGCTTTTGGAATTGCCTGTATAGTAGCAGGACTTCCTGTTCCAGAGGTGTTTGTAAGGCGTGTCTCAGGGACTGGGTTACAAAATAAAAGACAACCAAAATGTCAGAGTGTTAATACAAAAGACAGAATATTCAGGATTGTCACAACTACTCACTGCCTCTTAGACAGCTCTGGTTCCTGAGCTGACAGGAGCAGAGAACCTTGGCTTCTGTGTTTTTCATTTTTCAATTACAAATAAACTTTTTAGTATATTATTTTCCATTGTTCTTGAATATTTATAATTAACCTCTTTTAAACATTTTCAGTCTTGCAGGGCAGAGGTTTAGTATCAGATGCAGACTCTCCCAAATTCTTCTAACATTATTCAAAGCAGCTGGTGGCTTCACACTTAGATGATTGCATCAACAGGATGACCCACACTATCACATTAACCTTTAATCCTCATTTACTTTTCCCACAAGTCTACTCTTTGTGAAATAAACAGTCTGGTAATTGACTAATCACCTCCTGACTTACACTTTTATCAAAGTTTATGAAACAGGGTTAAAGAAATCAAGATGCGATTGATGTATGAATCAGGGTAACAGAAAATGAGTCTCCTGGCCATTCATTTTCTGGCAATTAAATCTAATGCAGTTAAAGAAAGAATTTGTGTTGAATCCAGGAATTTCCTGGTTGCAATAATATTAATAACACTTAACAGTAAAATACCAACAATCTCCAGCCTCACTCATTTCTTCTTGCATTATTCACAGAGACAAAGTGGAAGACAGATAATAGATCTGTAGACTACTTTTTAAACTAACTTTGAAAACATTGGCTAATAATTACTGGGGCTATTTTGAAGAAGGTGGCCTAATATGTAATCATACTGACTCTAAAACCAGAAACTAAAGTCTGCATTTCTCTTCTGGTAACAATTATCCAGGTTGCTGATACAAGTCTTTATTGTGGAAGATTTAATTGCTAAAATATATTTTGATACAACTTAATAGAGTTACACTTTCAAAATAGTTATTTTGAAACCAGATTTGGAAAGTCTACGTGTTCAGATTTTCTTGTGACTCTATTTCAAATAAAACCTCTTAACTCACCATTAAAAGCTCAGCTGCATATTTTATCATGAGGGAATTATGAATTTATGGCTTACCTATAAAATAGCAGCTGATGCAGCTCCAAAGCAAAATCAGCTCTGTAACAGCCAGTGGTATTATGGGGTGTATATTAATTTATAAAGCTTTATGTAAAGGTAATGCAAACTAATGATTTCACATGACAGTCCACTTCTATTGTGTTGGGAGGACCTCATTCTTCAAAACAGTAATGGTATTAATTAGTCAGAAATCATATAGAGAATCACAACACATCCTCTTTTTATTTAGGAGGCATAATAATAGAGATGATTGATAGAAAACAGAAACATTAACTGTGTATTTGATCTTTAATCAGGTAATCTTGTTTCACTGTTACGTTGCTTTAAAAGAATACATAGCTTATTACTGGGTTCCCTGGCTGTCAGAAAAAAAAAAAGAGAGAGAGAGCAAAGGGAACAAACTAGCATTTCTCATAGGTAAGAAGTTATTTTCCATTATCCTTCTCTCTTAGATTGGAATTTTGCTATAGTATTTCCATTTTTGTAACTGCCAACAACATTCTTTATTTCTACTCTACATAAAATAAGAGTCAAGGGCAAACCCTACAACTCAACTCAGAGGAAGTCACGCTAGGAGAGCCAGCATGGCTATGATCTGATGCACCATGGATACGGTGAATATTTAGCTTCATACCATAATAGGATAAAGTCTGAACATTAAGTGATCCTTTAGAGATATATTGTCTTCCAAAATGTCATTCAACAGGAGGCACTGGTAGCTTCAGGATGACTCTTAAACTAGGACTTGGGAAGCTGATTCCCCAATTATTTGTTAAGATCAAATCCATGTGCACTGGATGACAGATAAGAAAAAGAAGGCAGAGAATAAATTGGTTTGGTGGGAGGGAGAGATGAAAATAAGTGAGAGAGAAGCAGGCAAAAAGATGAAGATGCTTTGAATATAGCAAACACTGTGATCATACAAGAAGGGAAGGACCAGGGAAGACATGTTGTTAGGAAGTCAGGAAAAGAAGTTGCAGCAAGCCTATCTTTTAAGTCTGTTCCACTGAAGTGATTGTTACTTATAAATGTAATAAAAATCTGGGAAGCTGAAATAATGTGGTACCTAAGGTCAATGCTGGTTAATCACTATTTGTGGGAATCAGCTTCTGGATGCATCTAGGAATGCTAACTGCGCAAAGCCACTAAAGTTGATATTTCACCAGATACCTCTGTTTAGCAACTATGTCATTCTTCCTAGAATGCACAACACATACTCCGTTAAAGTCTCCCAAAGTTGCTCAGTGTTAGGTCCTCACTGTTAGAAGTCATAAGTGTAATGTTTGATGGCCTTATATCATCTTTCTAATCATCAAGGAAAAATAAAAAGGAATGAAAAATGATAAATTGCCACATGTGAACAACTAGACAACTGTATGTGTTGGTTTTAGTTTAATGTTAGCAGGCAGAGCCATGTGGAATAGTGGAATAGTTTCATTTATAAAATTGACTTATTTTTCTTTGAGTTACTTTGTGATACAGTGAAGTCTACTTCTCCATATTTTACCTTTCATAGAAATCATTGTGTTATTTGTGATATGCCTTTTGTTTCTCATTGTCCCTATATTTTCTTTACCATCTTCAAATTTTAAAGCTTAACACAAATGATAAAACGCCAGATGTTGCAGGTTATTGGAAATATCAAAGTCTTGGTGAGGCAGTGGGTTCTTTTGCAAGTAATGTAATAGGGCAGTTATAAAGATCTATGGAACAGCCTTTCTGTCTGTGGGCAGCTGTTACCCTTGATGAACAGATGAGCAATAAGTGTGATCCCATGAAGATGGGTGCTAGGCCATCATGCCTTCATGGAAGGTTTAGAAGCTCAACAACAACAACAAAAAATAATAAAGCTTAAGAGATAAATGTTTACAGCTAAAATTATCATTTACATACTCAAGCAAATGTTAGTTTATTGTGTCTTGACTTTAATATTATGTTTTTGTCTTCTCTGATAGTTCAGCAAGATTGTATTCTTCTCCACAGTTTCAGAGAAGAAAGTGGACATGTAAGAAACCCTACCACTGGCATCAATTTATACTCAGAAACAGAGAAGCAAAATATTCCCAGTGTGGACAATGGCTATGTACCACAAACGCATTGAAATTAGGAACACAAGAGGGCACAGAGAAGATCCAGTTCCCTCTTTGTGAAATAAGAAATCTGAGGAGCAACGGACTGAAGTAAAGGTCTCAAAGCCACAAATTTTTTGATGGTAGAGTCATCTCATGTTCAGTAACACAGACCACTTCGGTCGATAATCCACCAATTAATTCAGCTCTTAGGGTTCAAATTAACCGTTAGTTTCTTTACTCTGTTATCTTGATGCACCTCCTTGACCTCTCATATTTTTCTTCTTTTAAGTATTTTCCTTTCCTTTATTTATTAATCATAGGAAACTATTAGGGACCAAAATAAATCAAACAGCTTCAAAATACCAAGGAACTATCTTTAAAAATCAGAAGCTTCTTAAAAGTTATTATATCTTGATGATTTGTGTTTAAATTAATATGAAAAAAATAGAGGCAAAGGGCTAGATTGACATTCCTCTCTGCAACTGCCGTATTTCATCAGTGTGCAGAGCTGTGGTTAATTGCAATGAGAACTTCATGTTCAGAAGCAATGAGTAGGAGCAAAATGCATATTAATTTTGTAGAATATTTCCCTCAGTTATAGTGTGTGTGTGCATGTGCGTGTGCATGTGTCTGTGTGTGTGCGTGTGTGTGTGTGTGTGTGTGTGTGTGTGTGTGTGTGTGTGTTTAAATTAAAGAGGAAAGAGCTTGGTTAAGTAGTTCAAGACATCTAAAGAACACCAAATGTAGCTGGGATCCCTAATTAATATGTGTTTTACAGAGAGGAATGCTTGTAAGTTTGAAAGCATTGGGGAGTTTGATGTTATTTTTGAAATAAATTTTTAATTAAATTTTCCTTAATTGAGCATACTGAAATTCCAGTAAAGGATGCCTATAAAGCACTCCTTGGGGTGTGGAGGAGATCCACAGAGGTGTGGAGAAATATGTGAGTTGGACTGAGTATCTCATTAATTCTTATGACACCCTGGGAAGATCGTAGGAGGCATAATGTGCGAGCCCAAGCTACAATTCACTGAAGTAAAATGACCTTGGAGAGAATGCAAAAACCTTTTAATGTTTGGGGACTAAAAAAGTTTAACATAATTTTTTTTTCTCAGTAACCAACTTTTTCTCTCCATGCTCTGCGTGGTGAATTAGTCAGAGCTCTACCTATGGTGTGTTTGCATATTCTTGTTGGTAAAGCTGAGACAGCCTTTCCAATAGAGACATGGAAGACAGCTTTTTGTTCTTATCATCATAAACAATTCAATTTAGCATGTATTATAATGTGCGGGGCATTATGCTCATGACAGGGGCCTGAAAATGAGCACGTTTGTATCTCTTCTATGTTTTGCTTCATCAGCATGTCGCATCTTCAAATAAATTACAAAGCTATGAAAGACTCTGGAAATTTTTCAATTGTTTATCATCTAACTTCCAATTTCATTATGATGGGGATATCATGACTCTGAGTTCTCACTAAAGACTAAGGGATACTGGCTGTTAAGGTGAATCTAAGACAACAGAAATGGCTTTCCTCTGAAGCACTCAGGAGCTTATTCATAAGAAAAAAGCAGATAAGAAGAGGTTAAATGAACAGTTACAGATAACAGGAAGGAAACTGCGTTAAAAAGATATTTCTGTGAGATGTGTTGGTCAAGCAAAGTAAACTTCATGGGTAAGATAGGATCAATACATAATGATCAGATTCTGAAACCAACCTCAACCTTCATTGTACCACTACAAGCTGTACGCCTAATCTTCTTAACATCTATTCTTGGGTTGTCACCCCAGTAACAACCACAGAATCTGACATATTAATTCCACATGTCAAATCAAAATGAAATCTCTGAGACCAGGTTTAGTGGAGGCTGCTAGTACGAGTGGGAAGATTTCATTCTGCCTTCTAAACGATAGTAACTCAAACCAGACTTCAAGTCTGTCACAAGAAAGAAACCATGGCTTCTTCACTGTTTCTAACCAGTGAATATTATGAAAAAGAATTAATAATAGAATATTGCCCAAAGAATCATAATATTGTAGGATAGCATTCATCTCATTTATTATTTTGTCTAAGAATCATACCTAACTACTGCCTTTCAGAATGTTGCTGAGAAACAGATTTTTGTTAAATAAATAAGTTCATCTTTATAGCCTCTCTATTGTGACAATTAATTACTTTTTATGATATTAAAGGTTTTGTGAAGAGTTCAGAATAGCTAGTTTTAGGCCAATACAAAATAAGTATTTTAGAGAAAGTTTTGAAAGAACCTTTTAAATATTTTAATGTTTTATCTAACATATGCTATAGTCAAGCTGAATTTGTTAAGGATACTGTATGAGTTCTTCTATCAACACCCCACTGTGTGTAGTAAGCTGCCTGCACTGAATTAAGGGACATATAACAGTAATTTTATCTGCCATATACAGTGCAATCTGTACATGTTGTAGTAGAGGACTGCTCCTTTCCCAATAAGTTACAATATGTTGTTATTTTAATTAAAAATGTAATTAAATATATTATATATTGAAATCTAGTCAAAAGAATCCTCAAAACAAAATGTTGTTATCTTTACTATTTTATCTGTAATTTGTGTTTCACTAGCCCTTACTTTTAAAATTAATCTGTTATGCCATTCATATTCTTTGAAGCCTCTAAAACATGTCCTAAGTTCAGAGATGACCTTTAAGATTACATTATGCTTATGTCAAAAAGCTACTTTTTCTTGTATTTTATTAACACAGCAACATGCCCAGCTGTCTAGATACTGCATATCAGAAGCATAATGTAGGTAGATTTACATACATATATGCTTTTATATAGACTAAACTGTTTACAAGTGTCTACTGAAATTAATTATAATCATTGGAATAACCATGGCAATAATGCTTTTATGTGTATGACACCATGTCAAGTGAACAAATTTTGAGACAATTGTCACAATAAATCCCAAAAGAAATAGCCACAAGAAAAAGAAATCACGTTTTAAAAATATAATATACAACAAAAACTTGAAGGCCACAAAATGTTAACACATTATATGGATACCTAGACTGATATTTTTGCTTTCTTACTACATTGAATTCTTATGGGCACAATAGTATAAAATTTTGACATGTTTAAAATTTATAAGAAATATCAAAGAGATGTGCCATTCATTGCCTTTTTTATTAGAGCAGATAAGAATGGACTATAGGTTATGACATTTCTTTTCAAGGAAAGCTCTGAAAATCTTTACTGAATGCAGAGATAACCTTCAATATCACACCACAGAGGTTCTTTGGAGAGAATTATTGTCCCTCCTTTCTGCTTTTCTTCTCTCATATAATATACTTGTCAAGATTCCTAATGAATGCATGTTGTCACATTATGCCAATAGATAACTTGAAGTTGCACATTCCTGGTTTAGCAATAAATCTGAAGCTAAAACAAGGACCACTCTCATAATATCAAAACTCTCCTGGTTTTGATTTGTAGTTGTTATTTTACTTCAGGATGTACAAGGCAGACATACACTCAGAAAAGTCTTTTTCAATGAGGAATTTTTGCTTTTAAACTATGCTGATAATTTATAAACGATTTATAAATTTATAAACTATGCTGATAATTTATAAATTTATAAAGCTCATCTACAGGATGCTTTGAAACTCAGGTGAGATATTTTGAATCTTTATGACTATAGGGTTTTGTGGTAATTAGACATGGAAATGAAAATGCAGAAAGGGGTTACTTATGACAAAATATGAATAGTGAAAGATCATCATGGGTGTATAAATGAACAATAAGTTCCTGTGAAGTGAGCATAAAGCTTTGAAGTGGTATTATTAATCACAACTGACTTCATCTGCATGATGCCTTTGAACCCAGAAGTAGGACAATTTAGACCAACAACTTTTTAAATATATAAATATCTCATGGAAATAAACACAGCATCAAAATAAGAGTAAATGTATGTAAATGAGTCCAGCCATCGTTCAGTGTTTATAAGTATGTCAATAAAATTATTAAAGTTATATCTAAGGCAATATGCTATTTTCATTACTTAAAATTAACATAATGTGAAATGAGCTTACATATAAATATTTTAAGTATAAAAATTAGAGATTTCAGTTGTTGAAGGAAAATAATAAGGATGTGAATTTAAAAGGATACATATTTTAGGCAAAAAAAAAAAAAGAAAGAAAAACTAGACAGAGAACTAGGAATCAACAGTTAGAGTACAGTTTGGGAATAATACTGCCAGTGCAATACAATCTGTAGGGGAAATGTTACTCTCAACGTGGTTCAAGTAAGCAAGGGGTCACTTTACTCATAAACAGGCTGTGAGCCATTTAGCAACAAAAGCATCCAGATGAAAAATAAGACATAGTAGTCTAGGTAGCAATAGATTCATATGTAAGTGTGCAGTCCATGTCTTTACCACTGCCTCAGTAACTTAGACCCGTTAATTTGGTAGCTCTTAGAGTAGTAGAATTCTATTCTTATCCCTATGGATAATTCTTGACCTCATGGCATCAAAATATTGAACTGATTTAATTACATATCATCTTTTCCTCATGTCCTCTCCATTGAAAACTTATATGGCTGTTAGAAATTATTCAAAAATAGGACAGAACTCATTGACAAGTACTGTTAGCCTTAACATTTTTAATTACTTCTTAGATGTTTAGACTATAGAAAATTGTTGGAACTACAAAATTGTGTGTCTGAAGTAATTTTGTAGCCACTATACTCAATGAATTCATAGTGCTTCTTGTAGGTTATTGGTATCCCTTTAAACAAATATACTTTGAAACATGTATAGTAATACTAATATCACTTGGATAAATATCTTTAGGACTTAACCTATTGATTACTA
Source organism: Onychomys torridus (assembly GCF_903995425.1). Lineage (NCBI taxonomy): Eukaryota > Metazoa > Chordata > Mammalia > Rodentia > Cricetidae > Onychomys > Onychomys torridus. The sequence goes on along the minus strand of NC_050451.1, from coordinate 73,379,908 downwards.
CATAGAATATTCAAATGTGGCAGTTACCCTATGTATCTTCTTTGGTCTAAGATAACACTAAAATTTTCATCAATTTTGTGACATGCATAAACATTTTTTTCCTACTGAAAGTTATTCTAACCTTTAGTTATCAAAGTATATCCCACTCTATTTCTTTATAGTCTATTGTTTATCTATAGCATGTTTATATTAAATTTGTCATATATTTTGACTCTTTAAATAAACTATTAAAAATGCACACTTTTTTTGTTTGAACGCATTTTTTTTTTTTCGAGACAGGGTTTCTCTGTGTAGCTTTGCGCCTTTCCTGGAACTCACTTGGTAGACCAAGCTGGCCTCGAACTCACAAAGATCCGCCTGCCTCTGCCTCTCAAGTGCTGGGATTAAAGGTGTGTGCCACCACCGCCCGGCAGTTGAACACATTTTTAATAACTGTCTTGGGAATACACCTGCAAGAGGAATTGTTCAATCATATGACAACTGTGTATTTTTAGAAAACTAGAAATTTCCAAAAGTGTTTTGCAAATGGTTTTACCATTTTGCATTCTGAACACAACTGTGGTGATATTCGACTGAGGACTCCGGGGCATTCAGTTAGAGAATTTGTGGAGTTGGCAGGGTGAGAAGTCTTGTTGCTTTGTCTCTCTGATCTTTCGGCCGTTTACCTCAGTAGCTGGCTCTAGGTTTTTATTATAAGACCATTTAGAATTCGTGCAACACACAGCTGTGTAGGAGTGCTACATTCTACACATTCTCGCAGACACAATGTTTAATCTTTATTTTTATTTTTTTTACCACCCTACTACTTGTATAGCAATGCCTCATTGTGGTTGTCATTCTCATATCTCTATAAATTTCAGTTTTACTGCTGACCATTTTTGGAGCATAGTGTATTAACCCACTCTATAATTATGTTAGTTTCCTTCTATTGTTGTACACTAAAGATTTTGTATATATTATGGGGTTTTATTTTGTCAGATAAAGGATTTTAAAAGATTTTTTCTTTGCTTTAGTTTTTTTTTTTCCTTTTACTTAATATTTGTGTTTTGATATAGAAAAGTTTTAGATATTTTGTGATACTGGGGATGGCACATGAATCTTTATAATGCTAGCTAAGTGCTTTCTGATGAGCTATATCCACAGCCCTAATAAATATTTCAAAATTTTAATTAAGCCTGACATTAGTTTTTGTTCTCTGTTCTTAATGTTGCTACCAAAAGCTGTCACCTAACTTTATTACCAAGTTCAACTATTATTATTTTTTTGAAATTTAATGGCACTGGATTTAAATTCTATGATAAATTAATTCCATTAATTCCAATAAACAACATATATAGTTGGATTAGTTTACATTCATGCTATGAATTTTCATAGTTTGGTCTGGATATGTGCATTGATGGTGAAAATATAAAAATTTTTAAGTTGAATTTTTACAGCACCTTGTCAAAACATCAATTGTGCACAAATGTTAAGAATTCTATCTGGGCTTTTACTTTTTGTTAATTAATATATTATATTTCAGTATCAATACTATACTGCCTTTAATTAAGAAAATTTATGGTATTTTTTGAAATTGAAAAAGTAAATTTTCTAAAATTGTTCTGATTTCAATCAGGTTTTAGTTATTCTGAGTCTGTTCATTTCATTATTGAAGTTTGAAACAGGTATTCACAATATCCAGCATGTATAAACTGAAATTTTTATATGAAAGCAGCCCATCTGTACATACACTTGAAGAATATTATGTAGATACCCATGATTTCTTCAGAGTCATTGATTTAAGTTTTATTTCCATTCATTCTAACAGTTTTATTGTTTCAAAGGCTAAATTTACCATATGAAGCATATTAATATTATTATTGTAAGTACAACTTTTTTCTTTATTTTAGTTTGGATTATTTGCTAAAATTTCTAATGAATACAGATCATTTCCAATATCTGGTATTCTTGTATATTGCTGAATGTATTTACTAATTATAATTATTTAGGGTTATCTTTGATTTTGTGTCTAAGCTCATACTATCCATAAGGAGTCACTTTTATTACCTTCCTTCAGTCTGGATATCTTTCGTGCCTTTTATTGCTTAATTGTGTCCACAACACTAAGAACACCATGGGTTAAGCATGGCTGCAGGAGGCATCTTTCTTGACTTTGGAAGGAAATTTTCCCTTTTAGTTCTGGAAAATGACTATTTCAGTTCTTTTAAGATTTGATTTCAACATTTGTCACCATTTTTGAGGTCCTAACAGATTTGGTATTGCTTCTGAATACTCAGGATCCACTTAGGTCTCGTGTTTTATGTGTTTCTGTGGGTGAAAAGGGGAGCCACATTGTCAGTACCAGTAGTTATCCTAGAAGCAGAGCTCCTTCTTTTGACCTCCCCTCTACCCCTGACGAATGTTGGTTTTTGATGTTTTCAGGAAGGAGCAGGCTTGCATGCTACCTGGAAAGAGTCTGCAAAGAGTGACCTAATGGGGGCAGAACACTTCATTAGTGCTTACTACTGGACTCCACTGAAACAGAAGATTGGAGCTCTCTGTTCATTGTCTCCAGCACCATGTATCTGGATAAATTCTCTAATCTCTTCACAGGACAGCCACAATAATAATACTTGTTCCTCTTTGCTGAGAGGTATTGCAATGTTTTCTATGATCTTTTATTTGAACAGGGTGACTATTACGATTGAGTATGATTGTTTTCTCTCTTTATGGATGGTGTCCTTCCTGATTTTTTGTTCCAGAGTCAACTTCTCTAGGAGATTTTTGTTTGCAATTTTAATACCGTAGTGTTTTTAGTACCTGATGTGGTATATGGAGTAAAAAATAAAAGCAGGAAACACACCACAGTTATTCCTTCAGTACCTGGGTCTTCAGCATATCTCATTTACTCTTGCTAGGTTCCACAAAAATGTTCTCTTTAGCCTGGCGGTGGTGGCTCATGCCTTTAATCCCAGAACTCGGGAAGCAGAGCCAGGCAGATCTCTGTGATTTCGAGGCCAGCCTGGGATACCAAGTGAGTTCCAGGAAAGGAGCAAAGCTACACAGAGAAACCCTGTCTCGAAAAAACAAAAAGAAAACAAAAATGTTCTCTTTATTTTTATTATTAGTGGGTGGTAGAAAAATTTATACCTATGCTTATCCTTTTGGAAAGATGATTGTCCAAGATCTAGACATCTAAATGCTCCTGTCATTTTCATACAGGAGCTACTTAGTAATAACTACCTGGTAAATTACTGTTTCATGAATGCCAGTAACAGAAGGTTATTTTGACCTTGTTAGCAACCATGGGCTTAGTTTCAATCACTTCTGTTTTAGGATGATATTGTAGGCATTTGGGTCTTCTAGAAAATAGCATTCTAGATTATAAGAAGTATCCCCTGAATTTTCAAACCTTTTATAGTTTCTGTCATAATATTTTATTCCAATAAGATATTTGATTAAAAAACCAACAGCAAACCCCTCATTTAGTGTTGTTGCTCCCATCATTTGCATTTGAACAATCCCCTGAAACACTTTACTCTTTAGACTTATTATTCTTTGTTGTGCTGATTTACAGCTCCTAAATAATTTAGAGAATGTAATTTGTAATTAAGAACATTCTCATTCACATATGCAAATTCTAATGACTACTTGTTATGATCTTGCTATTTTAATAACGTTTGTACTGCTGGGCTGAAATTTCTTAAAGATCAGACTAATTTTAATAGCTCAATGTTCCTTTCATAATTGGTGAAATCACTCATTTTATATTTTCTCTGAAGAATATTGGTTATTCTGTTTAATGTTGTGGGGCATAGAAAATATAATACACACATTATGGCATTTTTGATGCAATGTTTAATTGTCAGTTTGAGTCTCTGCAGTCCTGAATCCCAGAAATAGAGTTGCTTTAAAAGGATTCTTCAGCAGAACGCTATGGCAGACAAGGCCTTGATTGTGGCATTATTCCATCCCTCAGCTCCTTAACTAGTCTTAGACTAATTTGAACATTTTGGATACTATTCTTAGTGTCTCCATTGAATAAATCAATTAAACCAAGTTCAGTTTAGGTAATCTTGCTTTCAAAAATCAATTTGCCAGAACATCATGTGTGTACAGTGGTTATGCTGGAATTAAAGCAGACATAATATATTTACTGTGGTTGTTTCAAAAGCAAGTAAACATTACTGGAGGGCCTATCTCTGCAAAACATCACTTACAATCTAGTAAAAAAGAAAAAGAGAGAGTATCATATTTGCTTTCCTCTTTACAGATTAAAGAGATACCTTAAAAGTTCTAACCATGCATAACTTCATTTAAAACAAATGTACCTTACTATGTGGAGTTGTTGACAAACAGAGGGATGTCCATTTGTGCATGACTTGAGACACATGAGGAATCTCATTACCTTTCTTCTATTTTTGGTGTGTACATAAACTCCTCTAAAAAATTAAGTATTGAAATTAGAAATGGAAAAATAGAAGCATAAGAGCTAGGGGCTAGCATATTTACCTTTCAAACACAAGGACTTGAGTTTGGATTACTGCTCTATCCAATCACTGAATGACAAGTTCAGTGAAAGACCTTTTCTCAAAACAATAAGATGGAGATAAAAAGGAAGACATCTGATGCTGATCACTGGCCTATGCGTGGATAAACACACACACACACACACACACACACACACACACACACATACATAACAAAAATAATTTGTTTATTATTTTTGAACATGTAATATCTATCAGAAGGGTTTTTTGTATAATACATTTACAATTCATAATACTTCTATAGATCTTTCTTACCAGTTATTTAAAAATAACTAATGCTCAGAGAATTAGAAGAACCTTCTCAAACAATCATCAATGTTTCATGCACTTCTAATGTAGGTCCCTCAAATTCTAGAACTTGTAACCCTTTCATTTTTCAAACTCATTTGTTATATCTTTAAGTTCAGAATCCATCAATGTTAGTAATCATATTTCTCTTTTCATATTCCAGGTCATTATCATATAAATGATTTTAGCATTCTAATCCCTCTCATTACTAGCCACAGAATCTACTGAATTCATCAAATATAAGATTCACCCAGTAAATTATATAGTTTTAAATGTTATCTCCCAAATCCTTGACATTTAAATCATGTATATCATCATTTGTGAGGAACAGTTAGATTTCACTTTCAGTGCTTAGCCTCAACACAGCACTGTTTATTTATGCAGCACTGCAAAACCAGAAAGATGAAGGACACACTTTCGTACAATGTCCTTCATCTGAGGATGTTTTCTACAATAAGGAAGGATTTAGTCATTTCTAAAATGTCATTTTGACATGATGACTTAGAAGATTCAGGTAAAAATAGTTTCTAGAAATAAGAAGTGTTCTAACGTGAAATCTATAGAGATGCTAAAAGCTTGGTTGTTTCTTTCCCATGATCACATCTCCCTAACCAATAGGCAGCTCTCCACATAACAATAAACAGTAACATCTTATGGCTACCTTTCCCAAAACTTGGAGGCTGTCCTTGCAGTTCAGAGCTCGCTAAACAGAGACAGTGCTATTGAAATTGCTGTGTTGTTGTATACTGGCAAATTTCAGCACAGACAAATACTTAATAATCAATGATACAAATATTTAATAATCAAACATGTTGTTGAGGCTTTTGATGACCATTGACAAAGAATATGTAAAAAGTAGAAAGAAATGGCATCAATCAATGTCTGTCTAGCTCCAGAGTTCTCTATTTGAATTTTGGCTTAAACCGTTTTTCTCAGGATATTTTTCTGTCATGGTTCCCCACTTCTGTGACAAAAAGTTTAATGAGTATCCTAGAACATTGGGAAGTCCAATGGCCTACATAAAGAGGTCTCAGTTGAAACATAGTGCGGTTAAACATGCTAGCGTATTTATACCTGAAGATCCATTTCAGACAGCTGTGGATGGAAAGCTGTCTTCCAGTACTGATAAAAAGAGTAAAATGAACGCTCAGCCAGGGCTGTGTGGTATGATCCCTAAAATATTAACCCACAATAAAAAGATGAAGACTGCAAGTGTGTGAGGATCTCTTCCTGCCAAAGCATCCCTTTTCCTCATGGTCACCACTGCCCCAGGTCTGGTCCCTTCTTTCTGCTCTTGATTTCATCTGGGAATCTCCTCTCCCCTCTCATCACAGTGAATGTGTAAGTTATCTGACCAGGAATTCCTCTATAATCTCTTCCTATGGCATAGTGTTTAAGTAAGCTAATTTTAGAAATTTACTTTCCGCTCACAAAAGCTCATTTTGTTTGTCCTAACAGCTGAACACCCTGGGCTCTTCACTTGTCATCACACATTCTTAGTTCCTCTACACACAGTGACGATGCCACTGTCTAACTAGGAAAAGGCACACAACCAAAAAATAAAACAAAGAATAACATTTAAAAATTATATATTGTATTCAATGTGCCCTACCACTTCTACAATGAAAGATACAAATAACATCTGACACCTAGCTTGGACATTATTAAAATTCAATGTTTGAAATTCTCAGAGAATTAGGAAAATGCTTTTATACAAATTAAAACTCTGTAGGATCAAAATTCAAACATACGAAATTTTAAGGACTCTTTGACCATTCAAAAATGGTGGGCTAAGTATAAACCACACTAAACAATTAACTAAGTTTGGCATAAATATTTCTTGACAATTTTATAACCTTAAAATGTCTTCCTCCTGATCTGGAGCCATCTCTTTGAAATATAGCCATCAATAAAGCTTCCCTTATCACTGAGATTATGAGGAGCCAGGGCTTAACTCAACTGAATGCCTTCATCCAAGGTATTTACTCAAAAGGAACAAGAGCATTATTTTTCTTTGAGTCTAACCAATTAGCTAATTTGCAACACAAGATGATGGTCTGTAATACCCCATCAACAGACTTAACTTGAAAATTACCCTCCTCATTTTAACCACTGATCTAAAGTGAATCCCAGATTCTAGGTTCTAACATAATAGCTTGGATAAGTTCTTGCTTGCCACCATCTGGATGATATATTTTTTCAGATACTTCTAAATAACTTTTGATTTAACTAAAACTCTATCAAATGAGTTTTAACATAGGGTGGAATACCTGACTGTAAAAGATATATTAACAATAATAAATTATAATCATGGAGAAAATATCTTTAAACATGGACTTACAATATATATTTAAGACAAAATATTTAATGTATGATCAAGGAAAGAAGATGAATTTACCTCTTGGCTAGATACCATAGGCTTTGGCTAGAATAGTGCTATGACAACCACATTAGGTTTTGAGTCAGTAACTCAAAATTGATTATATGCATACTTTTTGAAGGACTAAAGAAAGATAAATTCTGAATGCAATTAATCTATAAACTGAGTTCAGGTTATCATTAAGTCTTATTTAATGCAATATACCTAATTTGAGGGACTTTGTTCATCTATTTACTTATTTATTCATTTATTTATATGTTTATCTGTGGAGTATACAAGCGTATGTGTGTGGTCGGTTGCATGAGCCTATGCATACATGCTGAGGCCAGAAGAAGGAGAGTGATCTGTATCTGTGAGTGCTAGAATGGCAGTCCTTAGCACCACTGTGCTAAGATCCAGATACTAGTACTCATGAATGTACAGCAAGCACTCCTAACCTCTGAACCATCCCTCAATCCCCATCCTGGTAGTGATGATTCTTACTTCTCTACAACTGTCCTTTTCAGTATATTCCTATCCATTCCCTTTTCTCTTTATGCATGAAGTTCTTTTTGTTATAATCATTAGACAGAACTATAATGTCACACATCTTTGCGACGCTATATGTCTTGTTGATCGTTTTGCTCCTTTAACTTCCATCTATCTTTAATTACTAGGTTATCAGCTGACTTGTTGAAGTGTGAATGAATCTCTGGTTGATTGGTCATCCAATATGAAGGATGATTCATTTTTTTCCAACTTTGTAGCAATACACTTATAATCAAAGCCTAGAAGCATGCAAGGAAATAAAATTTGATGATGGAAGTGCATCTTTGAATTTCTGCCTACCCTTCGACTCTTTTTTTGTTTGGTTTTACATTATCACATTATCTTATGACCTACAAACCACCATGCATCAGCTCACCAATCACAGGGCTGTTATCTTCTCTGCAGTTTATCTCTTATTTAGTTGTATGGTCTCTGATTAATCAATGCATAGTATATTTAGTTCTTTCCTTCTTTTTCTAAAGTCAGGGAGCATTGCACTTTTCCTCCTGTATTACACAGCTCTATGTCATTGTGTCCTGTCTCTGTCCTCAGGCTGAGGTAGGCACCATTTCTCTTTCCTTATTTACTGCTGTGCTGAGTGTACCATTAGCACTCAATAAATTAAAATAATAATGACACAGCTCATCACCATAATTATCTTTATTCCCTTAGGCAGATCCAACAGGGAATGGAAAATTGAGACACTGTTTTGCTTTCTGTAAATGGTCTCTGAATATCTGAGGATGTGAACGGGGCCTTTTGATCTCCTTATTCCCAGTCAGAACAATAGCAGAAGAGTGGTCATTGAGGATTACTGTCTGAGACATGCAGGAAAATAAGATAATATAGTTTGGTATCTCTTTCTGTTCCTGAAACATAGATGTGGCTATTATACTACCCTTCTATTTTAATTATAAATAAGATTTATGCCCCTAAGGAAAGGAATAGGTTTGATTCTAACATATTTTAGCAGTGGCTAATTGCAGATTTTTTGTGTGCAATTATTGAAAAAAATAATGTGGTAGTGTCTGTTAATTCATTTACCTGGAGAAGGTTTCCATTCATGAAGTATGAGCAACAATGAATTCAACAATTGGTGACCAGTTCAAGTATTATTAATCATCCAAGTATTATTAACAATACCTATAGAGTAATACAAAAACATTATTCAATAAAAGTTTGAACAAATAATAATTATGAAAAATGAAATTTGGCTGTAATATTTCATTGAGATTTTGTATTAGTAATGTGTATTATTCACAAATTTAAATACAACTTTGCCCTGATAATTCTGGGTAGAATTTTATCTGTCTTATCCCTTGGCTCTACTCCCATGGAAAACTAAGCATGCTTTAAAACTCAATTACCTTGCCATCTCAGATTTCTGAATAATTTTTGCACTACCAATGAATGTGTTAGCTTTGCATAAATGCTTTGCCCCTGGTATATTGTCTTCTTTTGTATTTCAAGCTGCATCACTACTATAGATCCTTGCTGTATCTAGATGAAGAAAATCTGTAATAGCTGAGTGTAAAAACCAGATTATATTTCACAGTCTTTTTTTATTTTCTGCTTCTCACTTTTCTTCCACATCCACTTCTTGCTAATATCTTCTAAGCTTTAATGAGTGTAATATGAATGTCTTTGAGTGGGAGGGCAGTCAAGTCAACCCAAATCATTGCTTATTCTCAGCATTGTGAACTTCCAAGCATTTCTGCATTCACCAATATTTATTTTAACATATCCACTGAGGAATCTATCTGGACAGTCCCAAGTACAGGTCCACACAGATGTCCCAGGCTTAAATCAGTGGGTCTCATAAAAATCAAGAAATCAAACAAAGAAAGAAAACCAAATAATGACAAAACCCATCATGATGTATGAAGAAGACTTTTAGAAATGAGGGAAAGAAGGAGGAACCTGGGTGGGAGGGAGATTAGAATACTAATAATTAGAATATGCATAAGGGAAACTGTTGGAAAGCAAACAATATGAGAGTTTTTTTGTTTTTGTTGTTTTTTTTTTGTTTTGTTTGTTGTTTTTTCCAGAACTGAGGACCGAACCCATGGCCTTGCGCTTGCTAGGCAAGCACTCTACCACTGAGCTAAATCCCCAACCCCATGAGGTTTTAAAATACAACTATTTTTAGAAAGCAACTTGCCCCATTCAACTCTTGCAGTTTTAACTTAGGTGTGTTATAGCCACTAGCTACTACTATACAATGCTACTACAACTTCCTGACCAAATCACTTAATCTTTCCTTTTCATCATTTTGGTTTACTAAAACTCCTTCTTTAATCTCCTAAAAGCATCCAATTTGTTGCCTTTTCTCTTCTCCCAAGGCCAAAGACCTGCTTTTCCTAGATGTATTCCCCTATTTGAGCATGAAAGAAGATGATTTTTCTGAATTGCTCAATTACTTTGCACACTTGATTTCATTGCTCTTTTACCTTACCCCAAATACCTAATCGTAGAATAATGCACAATCAATCTTCTCTCATACTAGGTGCTTAAAATCGCTCAGCTTTGTGAGTGATATTATAAATTGATGTTTCTAACCTCTGATTGTACTTCAGGGCTGCATATAAATTGTTTTTCTTGCCAGTACTTATCACTTGTTTTTTAAAATTTCCAACTTTTCTTATATTCTTTAGCTACCTTGTATTTTTAGCCTTGTGATGTTACTTTAAAGCCTATATATACATATATACTCTGTCATACCTTGGAAATGCCAATCCATGTTTGTATCTATATAACATCCAACAATAATTCTTCCCTTCCAGGCTCAGGAGACAGGCCTGCTGGACTTTTACTCTTGACCTTATCATCTCTCATAACTTAAACCTTGTTTCATAATTTACTTTTCCACTAATGTTTTGTAAATAACAGCATTCATTCCTAATGCTAAAAAAATTCTTTTCAATTTCTATATTGAAATATAAGAAAATAAAATTTCTAAATATTACTTTTCTCTCCAGCTATTGCTGAGAGTTAATTCTTTGCCTTTCAGCTACAGGCCAGGTATGGACAGTGATGGATCAGCCCATTTCTATCTGTCTGTCAGCACACAACTATTAAAAATCTTCCTTGTAGCTGGCTCTGTGCTTTGTGTATGGATACCAGGAACACTAAGATACACTGAGCTGAATGTCTTGCCTCCCATTTAGTCATCAGCCTGTTAACAAACATATGTTGCTATTCTCCACAAATCTACTGATGCAACTTGCCTAATGGTTTTTCTTCTTTTCTTTATTGTTCATTTGTACACTTTTCTTTAATATTTATTCTCAACCTCACTTTTGACTTAGCATTCTTCAAATTATGTTACTCTTTCTTTCCTGTATTTCTGTCTTGTCTGTGGCAGAGCTTTTCAAAGACCTTCTTTCTCAGCTCATTAATTAAGAGGAGCATTGATTCTTATTCCTTACTTTTCTCAGTTTATTTTCTTCCCATAATCTCATAGCTTCTGCAGTTAGCTAACAGGATTCCTATACTAAAGATATGATAATTGTCTACCCTTAGGTTTTCAAGATTGACTGAATTCTAAATGATTTCACGTAAGTTAACTTCATTTTCTTATCTTGTTGATTTTAGTAGTGACACTGCTAACAGATTTGCCAAAGAAGGTTAATTTTTCTTTTACTTTTTTTTTAAATTTTCTGACTTGAATGTTGTTTCAGATTTACACTAAGGAAAACACTGTATACTAAATGTTATTTTTGTTGTTTCCTAACTGGTATAGCTTTGTCATCAGAATGCTCTGGCCAGAGTTCATATTTGATCACAATACAGTTTAGAAGTTTAAGCAGTTAGATTTTTATTTATCATACAAAAAAATAAAATTTTAGCATGAAAGAAGAACCTTGGATTGCCTATCTCCCAACTACAACTAAGTTTATCAATATAGTTTTATTTTATGCTATACATTATCACGCTTTATTCTTCTGATATTATTATTTATTATAATCTCAAATGCTATGTATATTTTTCTTCCTTTGAATGTCTACATCTGTGTGTGCGCGTGTGTGTGTGTATGTGTGTGTGTGTATGTGTGTAATACCTTTTTGCTCTACCTATTTTGTGTTTTTGTTGATAGAATACAATTTTCATATCTTGATTATTTAGATAATAAATACATACACAATGGACATGGTATTTTAATGCTTAAATATGCAGTCCTAGTTTACGCTCCCATATACCATCTGCATAGTCAATATTTGTTCTGTTGCTTATGAAACACACAAAAGACAGACTACATTTTACCAATGGTAAGTTCCCCAGTGTCTAGTATGATCCTTAATACAGTCAACTAACACTAGAAATGAGCACTACTTAATGTTCTCATACTATACTTAAAGTTATATTCTTACTTAATGTTCTAATACTGTGAAAGATCCTGAGTAAAATGCTATAGTTGAGACCATAATTCTCATTACTTCCCATAAACAGATTTTCTAAGAGCAGTTTTAGAAGTTGAAGTATGACACAGTGCATGATATTGGAAAGTGTTTTGAAAATAGATTCAGCATTCTTCTGAAGTCAAATGGCAATTAGATTTAATACTCTGGCGTTTGAACTCACCTTAAGGGAAATGATAGACTGCATGCATTGTGAAGTCACTGTGACTTCATCATGAAGTAATGCAACTTCTATACAAATTCTGGAAATTAGGCTCATATGCTTGTTTCGATGCCAGGAGATGAAACATTTACCTAAGTATTCTTTATAAATAACAACTCAGCAGTCAGATACTGGGGTAAGAACCTGAATGATGAGAAAAGTGGCAGAGAAGCCACAAGTGACCTCCTCTCTCTGTCGTTTCTTGATCCACAAGGGTCAAGACTCTCACTAGCTCCACCTACTTCTTCCTATGTCACTCTCATTGCCCCCAGTCCTCTAAAACCTCTGTGGTTTCTTTTGGTCAGCTAGTAGCTAGCTTCACTCTCTTATTTAAAGAAAACTTTATTGTCAGTGTTGGGAGAGCCAGACTGCAATCCAAATATTACACAACAAGGAATAATTATTATATCTTGACCAATAGCATGACCTTTAAGTTTCTCACCATTCTGTCATTCACTGATACTGTCCAGTCAAAAGGAACTAGGCTGCAACCTCCTGATTAATGAGGATGTAATAAACACGATTACTAAGTCAGAGAACAATATTCTGTTATTTGTATTTTCAGTTTTAATTTAAGAAATAAGACTTTGAAGAGGCATTAATAATTCTCCGTAACTAGGATCATTTGCGCAAACTGTATACATTTATCAATTCACAAATGGATAACTGAAAATGTTACTAGCCTGCAAATTTCACCACAAGAATAATAACTGAATTTAAATGTTCTTTCTGCAGTGAATCTTTCTAACCAAGTTATAAAACACTCAATCTAGAGACTTCCAATGAAAATGGAGAGGCACCTTTAAATATAAAAAAGGAGGGAGAGATATTGCTGTCATACAAAAGAAACCCTACTCCAACAAAAGGCTGAATATGTAAATCATTGTTATGAAAAATACCTTTCAACTTAGTTATATTCAATCTGCAAATGATAAACTCATTCTTCTCAGTAAAAGGGGACTCAAATTTGACTTTAATGTTGATTTTTTTTTCCATACTTCTCTTCATTTTACATCTGTTCTGACTCTTCCTTTCAATTATTTCCTTTGTAATTGCTTAGCTTCATATTTCCTATGTTTGGTTAGAATAAAATGTAATGTTCTCAAGGTTTACATTTGCAGGCCCATACAGCTACTCAGCTCTTAAAGCTAGCTTTCATCTCAGATGTGCAGGGTGGGGGCAACTCTGGAGGCAAGAAGGCAGGCAGCAGAAACTGGAGACAGAGAAGAAAAAAAAAAAAAAAAGCCAGTTGTATTCCTGAAGTGGCTAATGTTCCTTTTTTGCAGAAGTTATTCTAAAAGAGAATACCTCTCTTCAGATGAGTACTAGCAGCTGTGCCATCTGCAGAACAAGATACCTGTTTCAAATCACGCAGTTTGGATTATTTTTAATGGTGTGATATGTGTTGCCTGTTTACTTACATTCGGCAAAGTATCCTTGGGTCTGCTGGCTTCATTAGTTCCCATTTACTCTGCTTTGGCTCACCTTGTGCTCTGCTGCTGTAACTAATGGGCCTTGGGGAGGCATCTGTTCAGAAAATCTTTTCTATCCAATGCTCTTAAATTGTGCCAAGTTGTTTGGTCATCATATTAGCCAATGGGGGGAAAGAATCTGATTTTATCCCACAATTTCAGTGTGTTAAATGGTAGTTCTGTAATAAAATATAATAAATGACTCTGTATGCACAGAGAGAAAAGACTTTATTTTTATTCTACTCATTAAGAACCTCCTTGTGTTTGCAGGGATTGCACGAGCAATAGAATATCAAATTCTACCTGGTTATATGTACAGTAATTACATATTCTGTGTGACAGAAAGCACTCGGCAGGGCTCTGAGGAAGGCTGTTAGTCATTTCATCATCCATGCAGCATTGATCTTGCTGACTGCACAGAGCATTAATAGAACAAGTGAATGGAGTTTATTCTGTCACAAATGCTGCCAGTTCAAGAAGATGATTCCCATGTATGGGAAACCAGACTCTGATTCTGCCCAGAGATATATAGGAATAGTGACTGTATTATCTCACAGAGCAAAGTCAGTGTTTACACTAACTTCCTAAAGAAAGTTCACATGGACTTTACTATCTACAAGTTTTGAGCAATGTGTGGCTTTATACCATATAGTGAAACAAAAGACCTGAATTTTTATTAATAAAGTATACAATATCAGCCTGATAATTATTCTCCTTCCTGAAAGTCAAATTATCCTGAATAGAAAGATGGAAATTTCTTATTTTATGATCTGAATGTAAACCCATTTATGGTGTGTAACAAGTAACTTGCAATCTTGGATTGATGTTGATAAAGATATAAAAACCAAATGTTGTTTTCCAAGCTACAAAATTGCATGTTATTCATCCAAAATATGAAGCTGATTATAAGATTCAATGGTAATCAGACTGAATTAATACTAGTCCTGTAACAAACCTTCATTTTCTCAATAGTCATGACAATTCAAGTAAATAAAAATTGAGGGGATGTACCCATTCAGAAAAATGAATTTATCATTTTGCTTATAGCTTAAATATTTCTCCAAGTGATCAATGAAAACACCTAATTAAGACAGTCTTTTATAGATTTGGAGTTTTTTTTTTTTAATATGGATTCTTTTAATTTAAAATTTTTTTCCAGAGGACCAAACCCACGGCCTTGTGCTTGCTAGCCAAGCACTCTACCACTGAGCTAAATACCCAACACCATGAATTCTTATTTACGTGGTCCAATTATTGGATGAAGCTATTCAAGAATAAAGGTTAGATATAACTGTTTATTGTCACTATAGAACAAAGACATAAATTGTGATTTATGCATTATATCATGATTCTACTTTGACATTTCCCTGAGGAAGAATAGAGTTTTTGAATTTCTTACAAGATGCAAAAAACTAATTGAAATTATTTCCTAAAAATCAAATTTCAAATACTGAAAATTTTTAGTGTGTTTCATCTACAACATTTTAAATGCTGGCTACTCAAACTTCTGCAACTTAAGAAAATGATTAATAATTAATTTGTGCTTTGATTTTTTTTCTTCATAAATTGCATGGATGTTTCTGTTATAGAAATTATACATTCTGATACATCTATAAATTTAAAAAGTTTTAAATGAACCCTTCATAAAATTGTATTGATAACAAATCAATTGTAGAGCTGTACCTACAGAAGACTTAGAAGCCATAATTATCTAAGGGGAGAAAGTAATTTCATTATCACAATTTGGTGTTTTTAATAACACCCATTAACCTAACAATTTGTGGCCTGTTCTCCTCATCTCTTCAGCTTAGTGTAGATTAAATTTTAGATTCATCAATTTAGAGTACAACATTTAAATAATTTATGGTTTAAATGAGATATATATTAAAGAGTGTGATAATGGATTAACATTTAGAGAATATGTAAACTGTTTAATAGAGCTAAAAATGTACACATCTATACTTCCAGATATGATGGATCATTCCACCAGAGTATTCAACTTCAAAAAAACCAACTTTCTTTCAATGCCAAATCTTTTCCTGAGTTATTCTTTGAAAACCCCTTTGGTACAGCCAGAACAGTCAAAATTGAAGAAATAACCAAGGAACTAAAGTGCCACTGCCAAAAGGAATGTGGAGAGGTGAGGTTGACACTACCCAGAGCTTTTCTTCTGAAAGCGTGGTTGATTCCTATGCTTGGTATGTGAAAATATGAAATAAATATAAGCCATGGCTAAGAACAATGGAGTCATCATCAGACCCATAGAGGTAGTAGTTAAATGTTGGATTAGAGTTGTCATGGAAACAATAGGCACAGATATCTAGAGAAGTGCAGAAATACTAGGAAAGCATTACTCCCTTAAATGTTGCAAAAGTCACTATTATTCCATAATCCCTGATAGAACTGACGTGAATGGACTAAGTTCCCCAGTTGCCAATTCCTCTTCCTCTTGGAACTTTCTAGAGTTCCATTCATATAATCCATTCTGTCGTTTAAATGGCATGTAAAATTAGGAATGAGAAAGGTGAGGCATGTAGAATTTGTTGGGCTGAAAAACAAAGGTAATGGGACTTTAAATGTAGGAAGAAATAAATACATCAGTTTCTTTGAATTTTGTCTGGACAAAAATATGATTTATGAAGATTGCAAGCCAACAAAACAACTGTCACCTTATACATGGAACAATAAAGGCCCTTAGAGCTAACAATACCAGACATAGACACAGGAAGATTTAAGTAGCTTAAGCATTCAACAAAAATGTCAGGAATGGCTATTTCAATAGGGCTTACTTATCTCTAAGTAGAACCTACTAAAGAGCCACTTAAACAAAAGTCAAAAAGAAGTTACACTCATAAACTCTCACAACATGGCTGCCTACATAAAAGCAGAACAAGGATGATACCAACAGGAATTCTATCATATACTGGTAAAATCTTAGGAGGACTCATATCTACTAAAGAACTACAAGAAACAAAGTAAAGATGAGATCTACAGTATTTTTTTTTCTGCTTACAGGTCCATTTCATATATGTTTTGGCTTCTAGTTTTATATTTAAAGGATTTTGTGTGGCTGAACATATGTGTCTTTGCATCTATATATGTTTCCTGTGCTTTTTTTGGCTCTTTTCAATGTTTATTTTGTCTTATTCTCATTTATTTGTTTTGGCTCATCTTATTTTATTTTATTATTATCATCCCTAGATGCCTGTTTGTTTTCTAAGGAGAGATAAGAAGGTTATGGATAAGGATTGGATGAGAGGAACTTGAAGAAATAGGGGGGAGGGATAACATAATCAGAATCCACTGCATAAAAAAAAATACTTTTTTAAGAAAAGAGAAATAAAAGAATCCCCTAAAAAGCAAGATAAAACCTTACTAAAGAAAAAAACAACAGAGAAATATGCCTCAGAATTATCAACAAAGCACACAAAACATAAATAGCCTTTGTCCAGATAAAAGTAATGAAGCAGATAGTCAACAACTAAAAACAGAAACCTCAATGTTCAGCCCCCCAAACAATAATTAATAGTCATATGAAGTTAAAAATTAAAGAGCTGAAACTAGAAAAATTTCAAATTCAAAGGGAATACTTATCAATCAGATACTTATCAGTCAAGGCTGATATATTAAACAGATCTCAATCATGTTAGTAAAAAGAAGTCTCATAATATAAAATTTTAATTCAGGATAACTATAATGAAAGCATATAACAAAAGGGGTACAGAATTGTGTCAAACGTTTAGCAGAAAAACGTTTCTTAGTACATTTGCCAAAGAAAAGAGTAATGATTAGTATTAGAAAATATTTTTAACTAAGTGCTATGCATGAAATCATGTTGAATGGAACAAAATTTATATTCACCTGCATATTTTATTTTAAATCTAGGCATGCTATATTCAGTAATAATACCAGATTATATTATTATAGACATCATAGCATAGCAAAAAAAGGAAATTGTTAAGAAAAGATGGAAAGAAAAGTCTCAAATAAAGGCTTACGAAATATCAAATTACTTTTAAATAAACAAGAGCTGTGAAACAAGGAAAAGCAATGAAGTAGATTTCAAAATAGAAAGCACTTTGTTTTAGAAAAGTGATCCATCAGAGCAGAGTGCCTCATAATACAGGACAATATCTGCCAATAACAATAAAAGCAATACTACATCAATCCTGATCTTAAGACAGCAACATATCTTAAAACAACATAGTGCTAATAAATATGAAAATTAAAATGTTACAAATATTATTTCATATAGAAATTTATGAATGTTACTCTGATCCATTGAATCACCTTTTGTAACCAAACTAAAATTTAAAACTAATAAATTAATTTAAACATTTTCAGGAATAAAGAAGGAATTATTTGAAAATTCATAAATTCAAAAATTGTTTACCCAAATTAAACTTTTCTTTTACATGAAAACTATTTAAAAATCTCATGATGATGAATGCTGAAGCATTGATGGAAATTTCTCAATCTCGCATTATATTATGATATGCTCACAGTTAATTTAAAAATTTATTTGCATGTGCTATAAATAACCCATAAGACAATTTCTTAGGATATATTCACT
Organism: Onychomys torridus; assembly: GCF_903995425.1. Taxonomy (NCBI): domain Eukaryota; kingdom Metazoa; phylum Chordata; class Mammalia; order Rodentia; family Cricetidae; genus Onychomys; species Onychomys torridus. The sequence continues at coordinate 73,361,518 of NC_050451.1, read as the reverse complement.
CATAAATATTCTAAAATTTTCTTTTGAAAATATTTACTTTGGTATTTATTTATGTGTGCATTTATGTGTATGTGTGCAACTGTATGGATGCTCATGGATGTTTCAAGTTTTTGGATCCCCTGGATCTGGAGTTAGATGACATTTGAACCACTTAATATAGGTACTAGGAACCCAGATCTCCTTCTCTGAAAGAGTAGTGTTTTGAACTACTCCTTCTCCAAGCCTGATTCCCAAGCTGTCTAGGAAAATTACGCACAAGAAGTAATAGGACGAAATTTGCAAATGAAGAAATACAACTGTTAGCACCAACAGACACAATGTTGAAACTGATATAAACATAACGCACCAACAAATGATAGAAATAAGCAAGGTGGTGAGAATATGGACACTTAAATGCCAGTGTATACAGTAGCACACAACAATTGCCCAAATCATTCATTATCACAAGTGAGAACAAATAGATTATACATATCAGTGAATGAAAACACATATAGAGAAGGTCTCAGGCATTTACAATCATTTGTACTACAATAGTGTGATAAAGCAGTACAGTGGATACAGTGCAAATCATGAAGATGCAGTGATAGGTAACTGGATATCTGAAAAAATAAACATCTAGGCTCTAACTTCATCTACCATTGATGTATTATAAACCTAAATTAGGAAATTAAATCAGTGAAGTGTCATCATCATCTTAGAAGTTGTCTTTATGATATTGGTTGGTTAAAGATGTTTTGAATACAACCAAACAGGAACTAATAATAAAGGAAAATTATGTACACTGCTTGGAAGTCCCAAACTCTGTGAATAACACCAAGCATTGGCAAGGATACGTACATTAAGTTATGAAGTTCCTGCACAGAAATGTAAATCAAATGTATAGAGCTGGTTTGCCAAATACCAGAAATTCTTTGCTATGTAATTATATGGCAAAAATTATATAAAAATATATATTACTATATAAAAGAACTTAAAATACTAAACACCAAAAGAGTCAGAATCAATAATGGGCAAATGAACTGAGCATATAATTTTTTGGGTGAAGAAATAATAAAGTAGCCACTAAATACAAGAAAAACTGTTCAACATCTTTAGTGTGTCAAAATAACAACTGTTCACTTCCTACTAAATCAGAGTGAGTCTTAGGACACAAACAAAAACAACAAATGTTGGCAAAGATGCAGAGAAAAGGAAACCTCACATTCTGCTTATATAAATAGGAATTAATCCAGCCACTTCAAAAATCAATGTGGAGTTACTTTGCTCAGAAATAATTAAAACTAGAAATTTCATATGATTAAGCTGTAGCATGCACGCACGCATGTGTGCGCATGCACACATACACACACACACACACACACACTATATATATATATATATATATATATATATATATAAAGAAATCATAGCTACCCTACTCTACAAGTACCTGCAAATCCACATTCATTGATTTAGTATTCATGATAGCCTGATTAACAAGCCTAGATGTCTATCAAAGGATGAATGGACAAACATGTGTTATATGCGCAACAGATTTTTATTCAGCCATCATTTTGCAGCAGTTTCTTCTGAGTTAAAATACTCCATCCTGTGGGGGAGCTCTTTAAACAGAAAAGTAAACAACTCAAAATAGCTACAGGAAGTACATGAAGCCAACCATATTCAGAAGGCCACACCATGTCAGACGAAGCAACAAAAGCAGATTGTCCTCTTTGGACAAGCAGAGTTAAGCTGCAAGGAAAACTCTCAGAGGAAAAAACTGCCAAGAGTACTGAACTGAGCTGCCTGAAAGAGGCTTAGAGCAACTGAGCCACTTGGAAAGGATATTCTCCAATCTGTTGGGCTGCCTGCAGGTTGTGCAGTGTGCAGAGGTTTCCAGATTTGTGAGGTGAAGAGGGCCTTGGTGACCTGTCATTGAGTCCTTTCTGCTCCTATAAGTGACCATACATCCATAATCCTATTGGACTCTTATAGTTTCCATACCTTGGTCTGTCATGGGATCCCTATTTGAGATGAGTAGATATGTGTGTTGCATCCCAGGAAAAGTATTGTCACACAACAGCCTTAGAAAGAAAAAAAAAATGTGTCTTTTGCAGGGAAATGGCTAGAAATAAATATTAAATAAAAGACTAGTAATTATTTGATATTTGTTTACATTTTTGGTATCTGGAAGAGTAGTGAATGAAGAATATGAAGGAAGAACTGCTAGCTATGAAGAGGAATTTGTAGAGAGAACACAAAATGATAATAAAGAAAAATTGCATGTTAATAACCTGTGAATGCAGGTCATAATGTCACCCTTTCCTCTGTACAATAAAAATATACTAAGAGACAGACCTGGAAAGAATAATACTCAACTTCATATGGAAAAACAAAAAACCCAGGATAGCCAAAAGAATCCTGTACAATAAAGCAACCTCTGGAGGCATCACGATCCCCGACCTCAAGCTCTACTGGAGAGCTACAGTAATAAAAACAGCTTGGTACTGGCATAAAAACTGACATGTGGAAAAATGGAATCGAATTGAAGATGCTGACATTAACCCGCACACCTATGAACATGTAAGTTTTGACAAAGAAGCCAAAAATGTACAATGGAAAAAAGAAATCATCTTCAACAAATGGTACTGGCATACTCGATGTCAACTTATAGAAGGCTGCAAATAGATCCATATCTCTCACCATGCACAAAACATAAGTCCAAGTGGATCAAAGACCTCAACTTAAATCCAGTTACTCTGAACCTGATAGAAGAGAAAGTAGGAAGTACTCTTGAATGCATTGGAACCGGAGATCACTTTCTAAATATAACACCAGTAGCAAAGACACTGAGCGAAACAATTAATCAATGGAACCTGTTGAAACTGAGAAGCTTTTGTAGAGCAAAGGACATGGTCAACAAGACAAAGCGACAGCCTACAGAATGGCAAAAGGTCTTCACCAACCCCACATCTGACAGAGGGCTGATATTCAGAATATATAAAGAACTCAAGAATGGATGGATCGAGAAGAAAGCATCCTGAGTGAGGTAACCCAGACTCAGAAGGACAAACATGGTATGTACTAACTTGTAGAAGGATACTAGATGTATAACAAAGATGACTAGACTGTTACTCACAACTACAGGGAGGCTACCTAGAAAACAGGACCCTAGGAAAGACACAGGGATTGCCCATTGACAGAGAAATGGATGAGATCTACATGAACAACCTGGACGACAGTGGGAGTAATGAAGGGCAAGGTTTGAGGGAAAGAAAGCTTAGGGGAGCAGGAGATCCCAGCTGGATCAAGAACAGAAAGGGAGAGCAAGGAATAAGAGACCATGATAAATGAAGACCACATGAGAACAGGAATGGGCAGAGTGCTGGAGAGGTCCCCAGAAATCCACAATGATATATCCTCTATAGACTGCTGGCAATGGTCGAGAGAAAGCCTGTTCTAACCTAGTCTGGTGATCAGATGGCCAAACACCCTAATGGTCGTGTTGGAACTCTCATCCAATAACTGATGGAAGTAGATGCAGAGATCCTTGGCCAGGCCCTAGGTGGAGCTCCAGGTGTCCAAATGTCAAGAAAGAGGAGGGATTGTAAGAATGTGAATTGTTGAGCCCAAGATTGGAAAAAGCATAGGGACAAATAGCCAAATGAATGGAAGCACATGAATTATGAACCAAAGGCTGTGGAGCCCCCAGCTGGAGCAGGCCCTCTGGATAAGTGAGACCATTGAATAGCTTGAACTGTTTGGGATGCACCAGGCTGTGGGACCAGGACCTGTCCTTGGTGCATGAGCTGGCTGTTCGGAACTTTGGGCTTGCACAGGGACACTTTGCTCAGCCTGGAGGGAGGGGACTGGACCTGCCTGTACTGAATTCACCAGGTTTAAATGAATCCCCAGGGGAGTCTTAGCCCTGGAGGAGATGGGAAAGGAGGGGTGGGGCTGGGGGAAGGTGGGGGTGAGGGCGGGATGGGAGGACAGGGGAACCCATGGCTGATGTGTGAAACTGAAACACAAATTTAATAATAATAAAAAAAAGAAGGAAAAATAAGAACTCAAGAAATTAGATATCAAAATGCCCAACGGTCCAATTAAGAAATGGGCAATAGAACTAAACAGAGAATTCACAACAGAAGAAGATCAAATGGCTGAAAGACATTTAAGGAATTGCTCAACATCCCTAATTATCCAGGAAATGCAAATCAAAACGACTCTGAGATACCACCTTATACCTGTCAGAATGTCTAAGATATATAAAAAAAAAAAAAAAAAAAAAAAAGACAGCTTATGCTGCAGAGGATGTGGAGCAAGGGGAACTCTTTTCCACTGCTGGTGGGAATGCAAGCTTGTACAGCCACTTTGGAAATCAATATGGTGCTACCTTAGAAAATTGGGAATCCATCTAGCCAAAGACCCAGCTGTTGCATTCTTGGGCATATACCCAAGGAATGCTCAATCATACCACAAGGGCATTTGCTCAGCTATGTTCATATCAGCATTGTTTGTGATAGCCAGAACCTGGAAACAACCTAGATGCCCTTCAACTGAAGAATGGATAAAGAAAATATGGTACATATACACAATGGAGTACTACTCAGCAGAGAAAAACAATGACATCATGAGGTTTGCAGGCAAATGGATTGATCTAGAAAAAATCATCCTGAGTGAGGTAACCCAGACTCTGAAGGACAAACATGATATGTACTCATTCATAGTAGGATAGTAGATGTAAAATCAAATATGACTAAACTGCTACACAACTCCAGGGAGGCTACCTAGAAAACAGGACCCTAAGAAATACACAGGGATTGCCCATTGACAGAGAAATGGATGAGATCTACATGAACAACCTAGACGACAGTGGGAGTAATGAAGGGCAAGGTTTGAGGGAAAGAAAGTTTAGGGGAGCAGGAGATCCCAGCTGGATCAAGAACAGAAAGGGAGAGCAAGGAATAAGAGACCATGATGAATGAAGACCACATGAGAACAGGAATGGGCAGAGTGCTGGAGAGGTCCCCAGAAATCCACAATGATACATCCTCTATAGACTGCTGGCAATGGTCGAGAGAAAGCCTGTTCTAACCTAGTCTGGTGATCAGATGGCCAAACACCCTAATGGTCGTGTTGGAACTCTCATCCAATAACTGATGGAAGTGGATGCAGAGATCTTTGGCCAGGCCCTAGGTGGAGCTCCAGGTGTCCAAATGTCAAGAAAGAGGAGGGATTGTAAGAATGTGAATTGTTGAGCCCAAGATTGGAAAAGCACAGGGACAAATAGCCAAATGAATGGAAGCACATGAATTATGAACCAAAGGCTGTGGAGCCCCCAGCTGGAGCAGGCCCTCTGGATAAGTGAGATAATTGAATAGCTTGAACTGTTTGGGAGGCACCCAGGCTGTGGGACCAGGACCTGTCCTTAGTGCATGAGCTGGCTGTTTGGAACCTTGGGCTTACACAGGGACACTTTGCTCAGCCTGGAAGGAGGCGACTGGAGCTGCCTGTACTGAATTCACCAGGTTTAAATGAATCCCCAGGGGAGTCTTGGCCCTGGAGGAGATGGGGAAGGAAGGGGAGGGGCTGTGGGGAAGGTGGGTGTGGGGATGGGAATGGGAAAGACAGGGGAACACATGGCTTATGTATAAAATTAAAACACAAATATAATAAATAACAAAAAAATTAAAGAATTTTTAAAAGCAGTAATAAAATGATAGAGTCCAACTAAAAACAGTAAAATAAAAGCTCTTAATTTACTAGAAAGTTTATCCTAATGGCCAATAAATATTTGAAAGTCAGAATAAGACCGAAGTAGCCATCTCCTCTTGCAACAGGACTGACCCTAACTGTGCCAATTGCTTTTTGTTTTATTTGTATTTGTTTTTTGTCTTATTTTTCCAGGTGCCAGTTTGCTAAGACTTATGCCCAATATTATCCCACCATCCTATGTTGACTCATGGCTGGCTTCAATCAGACCCTCAGGCAAAACAATCAGGGTCCTTCCCAGCCACAAGCTGGAACCTTGCTATTTTCAGTCAAACAGATCCCTGACACAGAAAACAGTCCCCTGACACAGCAACCACTGTTGCTGACCAGATACCAAGAGCCAATCATAAAATGATCCCTGTACCAGTAGAAGACTATACCCAAATACTTCAAAGTTCACTTAACCACAGCTGGAATCCCCTCAATCCTGCTTGAAAGGAGCCTGCTAGCTTCTCTTGGGCTTGTCATTTGCCATGTGTCAGATGGTTGACCCCTGCATACTAGAAATTTTTTAATAAACACTCTTGCTGATTGTGTATGTGACTGATGTTCATGCATGGGACTTCTTGTGGACCCCCCCCCCCCAAACATTAAAACAACAACAAAACCACAGTCCTGACAATTCTAGGGATGAGGAGCTAATGAAAAAAAACAAAAACAAAAACAAAAAATTAAAACAAACAAACAAAACACCAGTTCCACAATGGTGGGAAAGGTGAATGAAGATAAAAGCTCCTTGAGACACTATTCATCAGAGTAGGCTAAAGTTGTTAATCACTATATGTTGTCACGCAATGATTCACACAAATCAAGTGTTACAAAATGACAGTTCTTATATATACTTATTGAGCAGAAGAATAAAGGAAAATAGGAAAGAAGAGAAGGGAGCAGAAACTGTGATACTATTGATTGTGTATCAACAATCAGTATCAGGGGTATTGTGAACACAATGAAATTCAATACTATCCCCTGCTTTTAGAAAATCTATTACCTAGTAAGTGGTTTAAAAATAGGATTATTTTCTCCTATGTGTTGTCCATTATACATTCAGCATCTGTTTTGGCTTCACTCAAGGTTTAGCTCTCATTTAAAAAGCCCTTGTTTAGTGACTGGAGTATTTTTCAAATATGTTTATAGCTTTTGTTTTTCCCAGTAGATTATATTTGATAGCATAATAGAGATTTGAAATTTGAATTTTACTTGGTTCTCAATGCAACATTATCAGTGTAACAGAATAATCAGGAATATCCAAGAGCATTCTAGAATAGTAATAGAGTTAGTTGACTACATGTAATAAATAGTGTTTTAAAAGTGACACGTGATAGAAGAGACAGTGATACCATTGTTGGACATCATGGAAGGGAAAGAAAAACTCTCCTATTTTCTAATATTACTTAGTAGTCATTTATTTGATAGTTACACATTTGCATAGTATATAAAAAAGAAGGACATGATATAATATAAACATTTTCTGAATCTCCTAAACGCATGATGTCTAGAGGAACCAGCAAATATACCAGATTTGTGCACCACATTAACTCCATACTCAAGGATCAACAGCTACCTTAGAATATAAATAATGTTTTTTAAATTCCATTATTCTTTCAAGAAGGAAATATGAATATCACATACACACGTTGACACAAATTCTCCAGGAAGTTTGCCAAGCTACCCATGTGACTCAGCTTCAGATTGCTGCCTAACAGCAGACAAATCTACTTGTGCTTTACAAAACTGTAACTTGATAATTGCCATGAACTTTTACTGTGGTTTGAACATAATGTAATCCCACATATAAAAATGTGAAATTCCATGACTCTGTAATTTGGAATAGCACTCAAACTGGAATTTAGTTTCTTATCTATTTCCTTAAGATGGTTTCTCTTACAAAGTCATTCGAAATGACAAAATAACACAATAATATCAAAGTTTCCAAAATGAGAGTTAGAGGATTCCAATATTAAATGGCTTAGGATACCCAGTGTATTGGGAAGAGTGCAATACTAGTCCCAGTTTACTATAATCATATGAAAATATGAGAGAAAATGGGAGAAAAATGCTGAGGGGATGGTGTACAGTTGTATGAAAAATTCTTTATGTATTGTAGAGCCATATGCAATGGCTAAATGTAATCTTTACAAATAAGAATTGATTTCAAATTTACAAGTGAGAAAATGAAATTCCACAGCATTACCCACCTAGAACTTGGATTTTTAACGAGTGCTAGATATATGTGCTCTATATTTTCCACAGAACACCATAATATACAAAAGATGATGAGTTCTTCCAGACCTTGAATATGCGGAAACCATACAAGCAGTAATTTGAAAAAAAAAATGACTGGATATTTTCTTTTATGTTCATTCATCTTCTAAATAATGTGGGGGTCCTCTTTCCCTCTTGGCCTGTCAGCCACCAGTCCAAGAGGGAAAAGAGGCAGAAATGGCAGCAGGAAGCTTTTAAAGGGGCCAGTGAGCACGCATGGAGACAGCCCTCTGGGAGACTACTTTCAGCAAAACAGCTCAATTTTATTCCATTGTATAAGGAATAACTAGGATTTGAGAGTCCGAGGACAAATCCTAATTTGCATTAAGTGTCACACTCCTATCGCAAGGCTTTGTATGTGGCAGTAGGGTTCTATGGCAGAGCTCCTAGCTCAAGTCTTCCAGCAGGGATCTGTGCCAATGGTCAAGCTAAAGATGAATCAGGCATCTGGTTTAGGGAGAGCTTTCAGAAAATGACAGCCCTGCAGGCACAGGGACATCTCCAGATAAGGACAGGTAAAGGCAGGAAGTTCTGCTGGATGGAAGGAGCCCCATGTTGCCTAACTTTTGAGATAAGTTGACAGTCCATGGGGAGACTACAACTTCTACCAGTCAACAAAAACCCTCCAACAAAATATAATACACTTGATAAGAATATTATAACACTTATGTTAAATGTTCTACTTACTATCTTCATTTAATGTGAACTATTTAAATAAATTAGTGTTGCTTTATGATTCCATTTAATATAGAGTTTCCATTCATGAGATTATTTATGTAATCTCCTCCACTTTCTGTCACCAAAACCTTTCCTTTCTTCAGCACCATTGAACCTATTGATTTTTGGTTTTGTACTTAAACACATTAGTACAATTTCTTTTATTTTTCCTTGGTTTCAATCATGAAATGAATGTCTGTGTTTCAGGTATATTTCTTAGTATCTTTGCTACAGATAAGTTTTATGAAAGAATTTTTTTACCATATTTACTAATCCTATATTTCAAATTCTTTGTGTTTTACTTTCTTTCCTCTCAATATGGTAAAGCTTCAGCAGCCTTGTCTTCCCTGCATTGTTGTAAATTTTACCTCTTACACACAAATGTCCCATTGTATATTTTCCAAGAAAGGCACAAAGCTACACAGAGAAACCCTGTCTTGAAAAACCAAAAATAAAAAATAAATAAGTAAATAGAAAACCTAACTTCTTTTAAAGTTCAGTAAAATATGGGTTTTATCTTGGTCACCATTTTTCTGTCCTCCATTAATTGCAGGACCAGGTTCCCTCTACATTCCAGCATTTTGTGCTGACCCACTCTTTCAATGATGATGTCAATCATACTTTTTGTATATTTTTGGCATAGATTGCTGTTTTCATCCTTGTAATATCTTCATGTCTCTTTTTTCAGGTTTCTTCTCAATAAATGCAGGTTGAATTCCTTGGATTCCTTGTGCTTATAATTACTTCACTGAATTTAATTTCATGGGTCTAAGGTTGTTCTCAAAGGTCACAGTTCTTGTAAATTTTTAGAATAACATGAACTATTTGAGCACTCTCTGTGACTTCTGTTATACGTTCAAATTATTAATTATTACTCTTAAAGGCATGTGACTTAAGAAAATTTCTATTTGTCATCCACAGGAGATGTGGGCAGGTAGGGAAGGAAGGCTGCAGCAGGTGTTCTGTTGCAGATCTAGGGATGAGGCTGGGGGATTGCATTTGGAGAAGAGGGAGTGGTGCAGGTTTTTGGTTAGCTTACATATTTCCCTGGCCTGCTCAGGTAGTGTATTCCCCTAGAAATGCTTCTGGTGTTAGAGCCTGATAGAATGGGATGAATTGGGTCAAGAAAGTTTGGAGGAGACAGTTTTCCTGATCTGTCAGGAAGGGATCAAAAGGGAAAGATAGGGTCAAAAGGGAAAGAGAAACTTCAGCAAGTTTTCTGCTCTAGAGCTGGGATGAGGTGGAGGATTCACTGTGGAGGAGGAGAAGGAGAGGTGAAGATCTGCAGTTAACTTACCTCTTTCGCTGGCAGGTGTGACCCGTGGTTTTGCAGGGATTGCCTTCTGGATCTTTAGGTTGGGCTGAAACATTGAGTGTTGAGGGGAAGGTTTAGGAAGAAAAGAGCTGTGGGATCCACACGAATTGTGGGTGGGGGTCAGAAAACACTAAAGCACATGTTCTGATGCAGAGTTGGGGATAAGACTAGGAGATTGGAACTTGAGGAAATGAAGGCTATGATTACATGATAATTTACATAGTATAGGTGTACTTACAGATGCTTCTGGGCTTACTATTCAGTTAAATATCAATAAACAAAAATTAAAAATATTATAATTTGAAAAGAGACAATATACCCAGTCTCCTACCATCATGGACAAAAAATGATGACCTGTGTATTTATTTATTTGTTTATTTATTTATTTATCTACTTATGTATTTATTTAATTTATATATTTGCTTATTTATTTTTGTTTTATTTTGTTTTTGGTTTTTTTTTTAGACAAGGTTTCTCTGTGTAGCTTTTGGAGCCTTGTCCTACAACTCACTTTGTAGACAAGGCTGGCCTCGAACTCACAGAGATCCACCTGCCTCTGCCTCCAGGGTGCTGGGATTAAAGGTGTTCACCACCATCACCTGGCCATGACCTGTGTTATGATGTATAAAATTATATGCACACAGAACGTGTATAGTTAGAATTTAAATTATCATTCATCAATGTTCTGATGAGGAATATTTTATTTTGTCTCCTCTTGAATTGAAATATATCATAGCAAGTTACTGAGATACCAATGAGATGATGCCATCAATGTTGAGCTTCAGATGTAAGTGTTAAAAATATGGTTAACCAGAGAGGAAACAAAATATAAGGAAGAATATTACCTATGTTGATGGTTGAAATTACTGAGATAAGTGTTTTCATAAAGAATGTGGTTTTGTTTTTGTTTTTGTTTTTGTTTTTGTTTGTTTGTTTTACAACTGAGTAATACTCCATTGTATATATATACATTTTCTTTACCCATTCTTCAGTTGAGGGGCATCTAGATTATTGCCAGGTTCTGGCTATTACGAATAATGCTGCTATGAACATAGATGATCAAGTGTCCTTGTGGTATTATTGAGTACATACATTCTTGGGTATATGCCCAAGAGTGGCATCCTAAGGTCTTGAGGTAGATTGATACCCAATTTACTGAGAAGTCACAATGCTGATTTTCAAAGTGGCTGTGTAAGTTTGCACTCCTACCAACAGTGAAGGAACGTTCCCCTTGTTCTACATCCTCTCCAACATAAGCTGTCATCAGTGGTTTTGATCTTAGCCATTCTGACAGGTATAAAATGGTATCTCAGAGTCGTTTTGATTTGCATTTCCCTGATGACTAAGAATGTTGAACAATACCTTAAATGACTTTTAGCCATTTGAAATTCTTCTGTTGAGAATTCTGTTTAGCTCTGTAGGCCATTTTTTAATTCGATTGTTTGGTATTTTGATGTCTAGTTTCTTGAGTTCTTTATGTATTTTGGAGATCAGCCGTCTGTCAGATGTGGGGTTGGTAAAAATATCAGTAACATTATGAAATTTGCAGGCAAATGGATGGAACTAGAAAATGTCATCCTGAGTGAGGTAACCCAGACTCAGAAAGACAAACATGCTATGTACTCATTCATAAATGGATACTAGGTGTAAAGTAAAACTAACCAGATTACTACCCACAGCTCCAGAGAAGCTAAAGCCTTCATCCTGTAACTGATGGAAGCAGATGCCGAGATACATAGCCAAGTACCAGTATGAGCTATGGGAGTCCAGTCAAGGAGAAGGAAGAGGGATTATATGAGCAAGAATTTTAGACCAACAGCAGTGGAACCTATATGGACCAGACCAGGCCCTCTGCATATGGGAGAGAGTTGTGTAGCTTGGTCTGTTTGAGGGAACCCTGGCCATGGGATTAGGATCAAACCCTGGTGCATGAGCTGGCTTTTTGGAGCCCCATTACCTATGGTAGGACACTGTGCTCAGCCTTGATGCAGAGGGGAAGTGCTTTGTCCTGCCTCAACTGAGTGTACCAGGTTTTGATGGCTCCCCATGAGAACTCTTACCCTTTTGGAGGGTAATGGGGGATGGGTCAAGAGGGAAGGCTGGGAAGTGGGAAGAAGGATGAGAGGGGGATCTGTGGTTGGTATGTGAAATGAATAAAATAAATCTAAAAAAAAAAAAAAGAATGCTGAAGTTCTTTTGGACACAGGATCTACTGAGACAAATTAGAAAGCTGGGCCAGTTTCATCACAGGTTTTTATAGATAGACACCGAAAAACGTCTAAACCCTGACTACACCTCTCATTTTTCTTTCACATATTTGGCAACTTGTAAACACAGCTTAAATCCACTCTGATAAAATGCAGCCTGCTTGTATTTTGACAGTATTTCAACTGTGAGATTTCACATTCTGCTCCTTTATAAAAAGTTGTCATTACCATACACACTTTGGGTTATTTGATAGCTTAAAGAACTGTACAAGTAGTAAAAATATCTGAAAATGCCTTATGTTCTTATCTTTCAGAATGAAAATAATGTGCCGAGCAGATGAATCAGAAGGAGATAGGGATGCCTGGACTGTAGTTTAAGAGAAGCTATTGATCTTTACAAATTAGACTGACAACAGAGAACCATTAAAGTCCACAGTATAATGAAAAAATTCCTTTCCTTTGGCTTTTTTTTTTTTTAATCTTCCATCTTCTTTAGTCTGATTCCTCTCTTCCATACTCTCTTCTTCAGCAGAGACACTAAATGTTGATGAGGTAATGGCCTTTACAAACCTCTTTCCATCTCCGTTGAGAAATGACTCTGATCCCAAATGTTAATATCCGTTACCTATCTGAATAACAATAAGATTGTAGTATCATTGATTATGCCATGAAAAATCATCAAAACAGTAAGGGAGGGGGCTGGAAACTGCAGCATTGCCCTGCTCATCTAACGAAACCCATTATGACCTAAAGCAGAACACACATTATCACTTTTTAATTATTTTCCTGGTAATCCTCTTACTTAAACTTCTTAGGACTAGGAGCTAGATAACTGTAAATCATTGACATTTGAATCCTGTTGCTTGTGTGTCATGTTGGCCTCTCCTACTAAAGCAGGAGCAAGCCTTAGTCCAGTCCATCTGCTTAGTCATTTTAGACATATTGATTAGATGCTTGCAACAAGGCAAAAGGCTCACTTACGTAGCTGTCCAAATGACTGAATACTTGAATAAGTCATAAGAATAAAGTAATGAATGCACATAACCAAAGGGGATGTAAATTACAACATGAGGAAGAAAGTTCTCTGTGACCTGCCACTTGGTTTTCTGATCCCTTCAGGCAGAGGGGACAGTCTTTCCAAAGCTGTGCCACCAAATTTTTAGTTTCATCTTATTATATCAGCACTTAATGGATTTTTTAAAATACAGCATTTCATATTTAAAGATAAAACCAGAGGTTCCAGGGACAGGAATCCTGTCTTTCTTGCCTTAATTGTATTTATATTCATATTGTCTAGGGCTTTCAAGAGTAGATTATTAGCCATGTGCATATAGGCTATATATGTATGTGTGTGTGTGTGTTTGTGTGTGTGTGTGTGTGTGTGTGTGTGTGTGTGTGAAACTAAACTGTATGGTGCTTAGCATATAATATATATATGGTGTATGATATATGATTGATATATGATATATGATATATATTCTCTCTATATATATAGTACTAGAGAGATGGCTTAGTAGGGAATGTTTTTTTCTGCATAAGTATGAGGACAAGAGTTCTGTCCCTAGAGCCCATGTGAAAATGTAAGACATGGTTGTGTTTGCGAGAATTCCAGTTCTAGGAATGTGGAGACAGGTAGCTGTCTGGAGCTCATTGGGCTCCTAGCCTAATAAAATGCTAATCTTTGAATTGTACGTGTCAGTGAAAGATCCTGTCCCAAATCACAAAGTGCATGGCATCTTAGCAATAACACATGAATTACCTACCTATCCTCTGACCTAAACAAGTTCATGAATACATGTATACCCACACTCATAAATTGACAATCAATGTAGAATAGTTTGGGATCCCACTTCTCATTAGATCATGGAACTAAAAAGCAAATCCAATTCTAAGGAACAGAAGCAAGTATTGTGCTTCTGAGCTCTATGGTTGCTGTCACGACAGTACTTCCAATACATTATCAAATTTATATGTAATCACTTAGAGAGGTGGAATCATGTTTTATACCAGGACACTAAAGGCAGTTCATCTATGAAATTTGACTGTTGATGGACACCTTTATTTATGAACAGTAATAACTTAGAGAAAATAAAAACCCTCTGTATGGGCTTCCTCATGTACTAATGGGGGATTTAATTTGGTATCTAAATATGCTAACTGAGCCTTAGTCAGAAAGTGCACATTAAGATGTGTGGTGCTTAGCATATCATATAGGCCAACATTCTAGTGGCTACTGCTAATGTCAAGATGAGAATGAGACAGGCTTTGTGATCATGGAGACATTAAATTAGCACAAGCAGTTGTGACACTCTTTAGTTTTCTTTTAGTGCTAGAGTGTATGGTAATCTGGAGATAGTGAATGTGTCTGAATCCCATAATAATTTAGACCTGACCAATACGTGAACCTTGGTATAACAGTTATTTTTAATTGTCAAATTGGCACTGTATGGAGTCACCTGGGGAGAGATTCAAAGAGGAATTTCCGAGATCATGTTGGCCAAGTGGGCATTTCTGTGGGTTGAGCTTGATTGCTTTCATTGAGATGGGGAAATCCACCCTGAATGTGAAATGCATCATTTCATGATCATGGACTTGGACTTCAATTATGTCTTTATTCCTTTTCATCTGCTTTTGACTGTGGATATGACCAGCTACTTCCAGTTCCTCCTTCAACTTCCCACAATGATGGATTAGACTGTAACCTGAGACTGAAAACTGCATAATCCTTTCTCCCTTAAAGCTGTTTTGTCAGAGAATTTTATCAAGAAACAGAAATAAAACTGTGTCACTTGGGGAACAAAGTCTCATACTTCTGCTTTTAAAAATGTTGCCTGAGCAAAGTTACGCAAATCTAATTTTGTATTTATCCTCATGGTCTTTGCCTAGAAATTTATGGATGTGATTGCACACCATAAGCCACAATTACCTTAGGTATAATAATAGCATATATCATTTGTGCTGCATTTATAAATTCTGCAGCCACAGGAGGCATCAAATTTATTCCTTTGTCTGTTTTTATTAAGTGAGTTTTCTTTGACAGTTCCATACTTCTCTTTCCTTGCTCTCTTATCTCCTTTCATATTCCTTTCATCCTTACCAACCTATGTTTAATTTTGAAAGAGACAACACAGGTATGTTCTAAATTCTATCTACCTTCATGTTTCTTTCCAAATTTTCTATAAGACCATTTCTGATTCCCACCTCTATCATTTTTTTTTGAAACCACACCCTTGGCAACATTACAAAGTATTTTCTTACAATAGAACTTTCTATTTAACACACCATTGACAATCTTTTCAATTTCTTTGGGCATTGCTAATACACAAATTAAAAATATTCTTTTTCCAATGTGCAAACATTTCCACTTCAGAGATATTTTTCATTCTTGGTTGGATTTATTCCAACGTTTTTGTGTGTAACATATTATGTATATGTATGTGCTCCTGTGTGTGTTGGTGGAAACTCACATTTTGGTACACATCCATATGTGTGCACATTTATTTGGAGGCTAAAGATCAAGTCACTGTTTTGAGCAAGATTTCTCAGTGTCCTGCAGCTCACAGAATAGTCTAGTCTAGGTAGCCAGTGAGCTCCAGGTCTTCACCTGTGTCCACTGCTTAGATTACAAGCATATTCTATTATATGTACTTTTATTATATATTATTTAAGATATATTTAACAATAAAATAAACACATATATATTTTAACCATAGTTATGGGAATTAAAGTTGAATCCTTATACTTTCAAGGAAAAGCTATTTTGTGATCTTGTGTGATTGAGCTATCTTGCAAGCTATATTTCAAGGTAGAATTTTAGGATGTTGTGAATGGGATTTTTAATTTTTCTTAATTTTTTGTATATATCTTGTTTCCTAATTTCTCTCTCAGCATGTCTTTATTTGTAGAAAAGAAGAATACTATTTTTATATCATGATGTTATATCCTGCTACTTTGCTGGATACATTTATCAATTCAGTCTTGTGATGGAGTCTTTAGCATCTCTAAGATACAGATGTCACAAAACTAACTGATTTCCATTTATATTACAGAGCCGTATAAAAGGAGCTTGACCCTGGCACAAAACATGCACGTAAATCAATATTATAGATATAGAGTGCCCTGATTAAAAACCATATAGCTACAGCCATCTGATTTGTGATAAAGATGCCAAAACATACACCATAGAAAATAAACCCTCTTCAACACACAGTGCTGGGAATAGTGGAGATACTGGGAATATTGACTGATAGCACCAGACTAGATCATTTCCTTTCACCCCTTACAGATATAAATTCAAAGTGGGACAAAGATTTTAAGTATAATTGAAACTTTCAAACTGTTACAGAAAGAAATAGGAAAATATTTCAAGGTGTAGGTGTAAGCAAGAACTTTCTGAAAAGAACTCAAATTCCTTAGTAAATAATTTCAAAATGTGACAAGTGGAAATACATGAAATTAAAACGCTTATGCAAAGGAAAATAAACAAATGGGTGAAGAATCAGCCTGCATATGAGATAGAGGGTTATTATCAAGAATGTACAAAGAACTCAAAAATTAAATACCAAGAAAAGAATCAAACACCCCAATGAGTAAGTGGACTAATGAAATGAACAAGCAGCACTCTGAATGGTAAGCATTAACAGGAAATGGCAACAAATACTTTCTAGGACATGGGTAAAAGGGCACATTTACACACTGCTGGTGGGAATGTAAACTACTCCAGGCATTATAGATATCAGTATGAAGGTTAATCCTTATAGTATAAAAACATTTAGAAACAAGTTAAATGTTTCTTAAAAAGTTTACCACAGATTATATTATATATAGTCCTTGGAGTTTGGATCACTGATTAGGAGACAGCACCTGAATGTCATTAATTCAGAGGGTAGAATAATGATTTAATTAATGAATACTGCTGGTTTATATAATTTATATAAAATACAGATATAGAAATGATTAACTAAATGCCAATGTGCCATTAGTTTCTAGGTATCTCTCCCACCCTACACACTAGAGATAAAATATGTCTGTGTCACTATATCTCAATAACTTCTTTGTATTTCCTTAAGTATGCAGCACCAAGAAAGAAGCATCAGTGGCATTTAGGTGGTATTCCTATCCAACTTTTGGTTCAGACTTTCGAAAAATGGAAGTTAATTGCATATGAGTGCACCCTGTAAAACCTAAAAGTAGGAGTCTAAACCCCAATCAATGTGCCTCCTGAGCATTCACTATAAAGAGGTTGACTTAGTTACTATTTATTTTTCTGTGATAAAATCACCTAACAAAAGTAAAGCCAGGGGAAGGGATTTATGTTGTCTCACTCTATGTGTGCATCCATCACAGTGAAGAACTCCTGTCCACGGGAAATTGAAGCATCTGATCCCTCTGCACACGCATCAGGAAGAAAGCAGAGAACTAAGTATAGTGGTGGTCTGTGAGCCTTCAGGTTTTAATCTCTTCTGGAACCAAAGCCCTCTTTCAGGATGAGTCCTTTCACCTCCATCTACCAAAAGCCACACATCAGAAGTATGGCTAGAGGCGTGACTTCTAGGCGATTCTAGATCATGTCAAATTTGCAATAGATATTGGCCATCATGTAGGCCTTACAAGTATTCAGAAAATAGACATTTGGACTCACTTTGAAATGGGAATTTTCCTATAAAAAGCTATTGTAGAATATTTAGTCTCCTACTTGCCTTCATTGGGAGGAATGGGATGCTGTTCCTTTGTTCTTTCAAATAAATAATGCAAGTACAAGAAAATGCTTTGGGAAACTTAGTATGTGTCTCCTAATGTTTGTAGTGGACAGTGATACAATACAGGGGGATCTGAGTCTAAGATGAACCACTGGAAGTGAGAGCGACAGACTGGAGTCCTGCTAGGATGAGATAAAGGAAGATGAGTGCTTGGCAAGAAGCTGTCATTATGACCACAGAGTCTTCAGGACCCATGCTCTTGAAAGGATGACAGAAAGCTTTCAGATAGTGCTGCAGTATAGAAGTATCAGATATATGAGGGAACTTGAGACAAAGGGAGGCAGCTACAGGTGGAGTCAATCTCTTCAAACTGTCTTTAAACAGGTGTGAGATCCAGAGAATACAAAGCCATCAGACAACGGTTGATACTCAGCACTCTCCAGTTCCTTTTACTTTCTCCAAAATCCAAAGGACCAAGAAATTGTGTTAGCAAATCCAGGAGGAAGCAATAGAGGAAGAAGTCAGGCAAGTTCCACCTCTGATCATGTATGTACTTTCTGTGCAGTTTGGGCTCTAACTGAGGGAACATGGGAAAGATTAAACTAAATTGGAATGGATTTCCAGGTTTCTATGAAGGAGAGCTTGTTTACTGAATTAGTATGGCCACAGAACTCTTTATTATCAATGTATAAACAAACTGTTAGGAGCCTATCTATGTTACCACCTAGGGACAACCTGGAAACGACATTGGGATAAGTATAAAAGAGATAAAAAGTTTGTTTCATAATTACACCTAATGAGACCTGTTTATACAATGTAATATTTAAATTCT
Organism: Onychomys torridus; assembly: GCF_903995425.1. Lineage (NCBI taxonomy): Eukaryota > Metazoa > Chordata > Mammalia > Rodentia > Cricetidae > Onychomys > Onychomys torridus. Next base: position 73,342,729 of record NC_050451.1, on the reverse strand, counting down.
CAATTGTGTTAATGAAGATAAATCCTTTAGGATTATTATCTTTTAGTTATGTGTAATGACTGACAATCTTCAGGGTGGTGCCAGGAGTTGGGTAAACAGATCTTATAGGTGTTAAGTTCCCTTTCTATTATTCCTTCAAAACACTTTGTAGTTTTGTGCACGATAAATTGTTCAATGCACTGGCATAAACTAATTTGACAGTTTACAAGCATGATTATGTACTATTTCTGTTAGTCTCAGGCAAAGTCAGAGATTAGACTATAATAACTAAACAATTTAAGAGAGTGAGTCTATACTTACTACATAGGAATTTCAACAAAATAGATTGTGTCTTATGTGATTTGGGTTTTAGGTGAAATAATTGGGCATTTGTCCAAGATTCCTACCACTGAGGTTCATTTTTCTGCATGTTATTTCTAGGTTATTAGTTGAGTCTATGTATTTTTGTTTCAGCAATGTGGTACATATGATATGTACCATATATATTTTATCATTATCACATGCACATTCTTTTTAGAAGTTCATAGTATGGTATTTCATGGCTTATTTCTACTGGGATCCTTTCCTTCTACAAAGAATTTAGGAGCTGAAACATGCTATTTTTGGAAACAGAAAAAGCATCTCTCCAAGGTAATGGGACACCATGAGGTGTGCTCTTGCATATTACTTCCTTAACTAATTAAAGGGAATGTGAAATAGAGAGTAAGTTGGCATTGTTAAAGTAAATGACCCAATGCTTTAGTAATGAAGACACTCAGGAGCTGAAGTTTATTGTTTTAATTTTAATCTTGAGCAATTTTAGCCCCACAGAGTAAGTTGCTCTACATGTCCTGCAGAGCCTCACTTCCATTGTCCCAGGAATGGCTGCCCACTGACTCCATAAAGACAAAACTGTCTGTAATGAGCTGCATTTCAGATTGAAGTGTTTTATTTATATGCAAGATGAACTGATATTGGACATTTATTAAATCTAGTTTTTAACATGCTGTCATAAGTGGGGTTCTTCAAAGGGCAGAGATACTGGGAGACTAAAAGTTGCTTAAATGATGCCCCATAAAAATATAGATGAGGCTCAGATGCCTCTGGATTAAATATTCATTACTGTATATTTACATAATGCATGGGAAAGTGCTTTTAAAATAAAAACTCTCTTTATATAAATGGAAGCTATGGCCAGATTTTTCCCCATTATCCCCAGTAGAGCACTTCAAAGCATCCTTGAGAGTCTTAGTGAGAAGAAATTCTCTCCGTCATGTCTGCCAAAGGAGGAACTGACTAGTGTATATTGTCCACACCTGCCCAAATACACTATTTCATCAACCTACAGCCTCCAAACCTTTCAAGGAATATCTGTTTTCCATGATGTATAACTACATGGCTCTGAAAAATAAAACAGACTTTTTTTTAATGGTTGATTGGAGGATATTGAACGCTCAGCAAGGTTTTGTCGATGAACCATGCAGAATCCCATGAATGTGCAGACACAACAGAGAGGCCTGGCTTCCTGCCCCACCTCCACTATTTATTTACTAGTAAGTTTCAAGGCCTTGGGCAAATAATTTTAGTTCTGTGCTTTTTTTTCCTTTTTCTTTTTATGTGTTATTGTATTGAAGGATGACTTGAAATTTTAATGACATCGTTCAGGCAACAGTCCCTGGATTTGACACTGAAGAAGCTGAAAATCATTAATTTTATCCTACTTAAACATACTATTATTGCCAAATTATGAGCAGCCAATTCTCAACTACCCATATTAATATATGGGAATCCTTGTGAAGGTAAAACAAAAAATAATAGCATGAACATAATTTTTCACATTTGGATTCATAATCTATTTTTTTATTTTAGAATTTTTAACTAAATATTTCTTTCTAAAATTAAGAGAAAGGAGTATTTTAAGTAGTGTAGAAAAGCCATATGTATATATATGAAATTCAAACAGATAAAATAATTATGATATACTATATGTAGTTAGTTATGATATGATTTGGACTCCAAATCAAACCTTTCTCTCTTTGTTCTGTGATTTTTTTATTACTCAAAAATTGACATTCAAAATTGTGTCTGTGAATCCAAAGTAACAGAAAAAGAGTATACTATCATTACTTCTGCATGACAATTTTTTTCCCTGTGATATCCATTTTAGTTACCTCTACTAGTTTAAAGCAGCATACAGAGATATGAATAATTTCATTCAAAAGTTTGTGTTTGTTTATTCTGAACTTTTGGTTATTGAGGACATCTGTGGATTAAAAAAACTACATATCTCCAGCTAAGTCCTAAAATAGGGACTGGATCCCTTTGCCATGTTAGCAGATTGCGTTGTTTACTCTGGAGGTTATAGCTAGTGTGGGCATGAGAACTGTTTACAGGCTGAGCACACAGCACCATCTCAGCTTAATATCTTGGCTTATAACATCCCTAGAGGCAAAGGAGTAATTAAATGCTTTGTAGAAAAAGTCCTTCTATTGTGATTCCTAAGCAGGTAAAACTGGCATATGATAAGAATAAGCAGAGCTGCTGATGACGATAAACTAAGAAGTGTGGCTAATAATTTCCCCAAGAACTGGAAATTGAGATTTACTTTGAAAAATTCACGTAAGAGATAATCTTCCAGTGAAAGAGATGCACTCTGCATTACTCTCTGTTTGTACTTTAATGGACTCATTTTCTAACTCAAACTGGAGTTATTTATACACGTGTCTTATCTCTTTGGTTGTCCCATAAACAGCTTGGGGATCAAAACACTCTGCCTCAGTTTTATACATTCCAAGGCACCCATTTATTATACTCTTGTGTGTATTTACTAATAATGGGTTAATACATTTATGATGATATTGGAAATGTACTTCTTATAATGGAAATTGAAAATATTGTAATAAAGTATAGATGCAGCTCTTCCCAGAGAAATGGGAATTATTCTCCTACTCTTCAAGTAAAGGAAATAAATTATAGCCATTTGTCCAAGGGTTTCAAATAAAAGAGACAGGGACAATGAGAAAGCTTGCTACAATGACTTTAGATACACTCACTTTAATATATAATCTTATGATTTATTTTAACTGTTTTCATTGAGCTATTATGAATGAAATATGAGCTGGACATTTAAATCAAAGGTCAGGTTCATCTGTATGTAACCACTTTTACTTTATGACTTCTAACCCTTCGTGCATAGAGCAGACACTGGTGGCTGACTGTGCAGTATCTACTTCCTTGTTCTTTTGAAAAGATTGTTAGACACGTTCCAGATGTCCAGGAATCCCCTATGCTCCCCCAAATTATAGGAAGCTCACTGGGAAGCTTCATTTGCAGTTGCTGGAGAAAGTCCTCTTCTCTATCCTCATTTTTCGTTCAGGTCCTATTCTTTATATCCTCACCGTCCCCTAAGCCTTTCCCTTCTCTCTCTTCTCTAGCCCTTCTCTTCTTCCGGTTCTTCTACATTCACAAGTGAATGTCTACTGATGAGTATGAAGAAAGCAGAGAGCCCTGCCAGCAAGTTGGCAGATGTCTGCCATCTTTTCTCTAAGAGCGATAGTCAGCCCAGGATGAAGTAGATGTTGACAGTGACAGAACTAACAGAGGAGGAAATCTGGGTCCGTGATGTTGTCCCTCACAAACTGTAGTGGTCATAAATAAAGTCCATGGTAAGGACGGACTTTCAGTCTCTGCAAATGATAAAAGTACCTGTTGTTTTAGCCAGTTTATTCCAGTATTGCTGCAAACTAATTTGAATGAGCTCCTGCACCCTCTGTCTTCCACATTTTCAAACTCCCTTCCTTGCAAACTTCTTTTTCTACATGTGCCATTATTATCCTTGTGTAGAGAAACATGTCTAGCTTTATGATACTAAATGATTACCATTAAATACGGACAATAGCAAGGGAGAAACAGTGCAAATTCAAATGAAATGCTAGCAGCTAAAAGGGCAACTTTATAATGTGCATTTGTAGCAGCCATTTCGGAGAGTCTACATAATGGTTTTAAAGGACTTTCAATAATGTTTCCTGCAGCTGTGCAGACTTTTAACTTTTAACTCTTCATTTAAAAACTACATCTAAATATAAATCAAACACTATACACTTCCAATTTAGCTGTTTGAATGGAAAGAGAAAGTTGAACGCTGGAGCAGTCATGAGTAAGTGCTATAGAAAGCTGGAGTCGACAGTTGCAATTTAAAACCAATCAAGTGGGCAGGAGAAGGGGAACACAGAACCTGAAAATAACTGGGGAGCTTAGAAATAGTCTTAAAGCTATAGCTGCACTAATAGTGATTATGGCTAATTAGTGATCCAAGTGAGCCAAGCTCCAGGCAAGGGGAATTGAAGGTGAGAGGTAGTTTGAGCACAGTATAGTCAGTTTCCACTAGTAACACTCTCCTGAGCTAGTCTTCCCTAATATGGAAAAAAGCCTCACTTTGTATCAAAATACAGAGTAGAAATGGGGGGCAGCTAGCTGTTACATGACATGAATCCACACTCTAAGTTGTTTGGAATCAATCAATCATGATACTAGAAAAACCTAGACTTTAATGTGGATGAAATACATAACATGAGAAATGATATTGCTTTACTCTCTCCCAGCTTATTTATTCCTGGATGGGAGCTCTCTGGAATATAGAGTAAATATAGTACCTTATATACATTCATCCTTAGTCATTGCATCTTGAACAAAAAAGGGAGAGACTTTTAAATGCAAAATAGTATTTTTCAGCATTATGAGAGAAATTAGTTTCTTAAATCATTTTTCAGTGTTCTTTAGTTATAATATGAGCAAGTAATTTCTGGTCTTCTTTTCCTCTGAAGATGAATATTAGCAGTCTAGTACTTCATTTCTTTCTAGGAAGTGTCTGGTTAAAAAAACAAAACAAAACAAAACAAAAAATAAAAAACCTTCATTTATGTACTTACCAAAAGACTTTCTATAGAGTAATCTACACATACTAAACATAATTCTAAAGAGATTATCAGTTTCAAAATAAGAAGAAATTGAGACATATGATTCATCTTTGAATGACTATATATAAATTTGGCAAATTATTAATTTTGGTCATATAAAATTGATGAAAACAGTAGAGAAGAAAATGTAGATTATATAGGATGACAAAAATAGTGAAAATCCATCTCAAAATATTTTTGGTTGTTTTTTTTTTTTTGCTAATATTTGTACTTTTTAATTGTTTTTCAAAATGTCAAAGATACTTTCGTAAAAGCTATCAAGGGCTAGCTTACATTATGTACTTCGTTCTCACTCTCAGCCTTAGACTGTTCCTTCTTTGCCATTCTGGATGATGGAGATTGAGGTAGGTCCATATATGTGACATGTGAGTTCAGGACTATTTGTGGTTTCCAAGGACTCTGGATGACTCTAGAAGAATGAGACCATGATAGGATGAGGAGGCAGTGGGTGGGAGAATCTAATCCTTCTAAGTATAGCTTTCTTGTCCCTGGATCCTATTCGTTTTTCTCTGCTGGCCAGTATTTTAAAGAGAAGGAAGAAGTGCCATTTTCCTTCTCCTTTTTGATTTGCAAAGTAATTCATTATGATCCATGAACTCCTTTGTAGAGTAAAATATGTTGAAAAATAACACATAAGCATAAACTCTGCATGAGTAAAACCTTATTAGAATATTGTCATACATAATTTATTTTAAAGCAGCGAACAGAAAGCAGTTGTTGACAGAGTGTATTTTCAGAACATGGCACAGCAGAATTTCCAGTCTTTTTTTTTTCTCCTCTGAAACCTTGCCATTTCTTTTGAAGAACACGATCTATTTGTTCTCTCCTAGAACTGTACAATAATTGTGATTAATTCCACCAAAACCTCAAGTAAGAGGGATCAATGAGGCCTTCTGTGGCTAGGTCATCAGTGCCAATGTTTCTTCCTGATACAATATGTAGCTAACCACTCTTGTTTTCAGGAAGCATGCTGATTAGTTTTGAGAGACTGGAAGGAGATGTTTCCTGGAGAGATCACAATGTGGAAAAAGCTACCTCCCCTCTGGCAGAAGCCACCAATCATTTATGTAAGTTGAAATATCATTTTCAGTAACTTTCTAAAGCCTAGGTAGAATGGAAGAGAGATATTTTGCACTTGTTTGTCATCTGTGAAATGCTAGAACATTTAAAACAAAAGTGATACTGATTTTTAAATTAAATGTTACTTGTAGTGGGACATTCATAATTGGGACACATACACATGTGGCCAATTTTAACTTGTCTTACTACTACCTACTCTTTAGAATATATTCAAACTTTTATATATCACATAAAACTAGTCTAAAACAAAGTATCTATCAAGAATGTATGGAAAATGCACATAGACATTGTTGTTCATTTTTAAAGACAGAACCAATGGCTGAGGTGCCTACTTAACATATAAAAGTGGACCTGGCCTCCAGTTTCTCCCAGCATCCCCCAGTCCCTACCTGTTACAGGGTATGGCTGGCATATCCCACCCTCTACCTTGAACTCTCTAGCCCAGGCGCTGAGCTGTCCTTTCCTCAGAGGCTCTTCTCTGTATAATCCAGAAAGTATATCCTGATAGCCAAAAAGGGCACACTCATGTTCCAAATTTTTGCAGATTGTAACAACTTCTGCCAGCATAAGCAAATGATCCCAGAGTTTCTTATCTTTAAGCTTCAACATCTTTACACTCTTAAATCTTTTATCTATATCATTTCTCTGTGCTATGCTCTCAAGAAATATTTCAAGACTTAGTAAATATTTTTTATCTCAGGATTGATTCATATGTTCATTGGCTATGGTTAATGAATCTGCAAAATCTATAATGTAATCTGTCTTAAAACATAACAAAAGACTTATAGATTAAAAATATATGTATGGATATATATGTTCTTCAACTGTTGTCTAGAATATACTGTATATTAACTTAGACTCAACTCTTGTTTTAAAAATAGATCAAAAGGAAAACAAATGGCTGTGAGATGTCCTATATGCTGTAAATATATGTTGCTATGATTGATTGATAAATAAAATGCGGATTGGCCAGTAGCCAGGCAGGAAGGATAGTGTAGGAGGGACAAGGAGGAGGAAAATTCTGGGAGGTGGAAAGCTGAAGCAGGGAGACCCTGCCAGCTGCTGCCATGAGGAGAAGGATGTAAAGTACTGGTAAGCCATGAGCCAGGTGGCAAGGTATTGATTAATAGAAATGGGTTAATTTAAGATATAAGAACTAGATAGCAAGGAGCCTGAGTCAAACAATTTAAATAATATAAGTGTCTGTGTGTTTATTTGAGTCTGAGTGGCTGCCAGCCCAGGCAGGACTAGAGATAACTCCAGCTACAACAGATGATTTAAATAGCAACCATGTGGATCGCCTCCATTTTGGCTGATGACCTTATCAAGATGTAAGCAGCCACATGACTGGCAACCTTCTTTACTAAGATTAAAATGTACATGCCATGTGAATTCACCATTTTACAATTACCACCTGGCATGACATAAAAAGCAAAATTGTAAAACTTCTCAGTACTACTAAGCCCTTAGTTTATTGTTGTGTTTCTTTCTTTTTTTTTTTTTTTGACAAAGAAAGAAACAAGTCTCCAAATATATTTTTGAATTGGTATGGGTTTTTGTATGAAGCTAAAATTGTAAGGTTATAACAAAAGCCAACTTAAGATGTATGAGTAACTACTTATATCTTTGCTAACTGTCCAACACCAAGATTCTAGAAAATTTAGGTAAGTAACAGTGTATGTTTGATAAATAAGATATATCTGATAGGCAAGGTGTATAAATTCCTAAAGTCTACTCATGTTCACATTAATATTTATCTAGCTCCTTTGTCTTTGGTAACTTTGTTAAACTTTAGCTATTTGGATAAACTATGTCATAAAAATGTGATATTCTATCTTGATGCTAATTGTAGTTAAATTAAATGTTCAACTCAAATTTTAAGGCTCAAACTTAACAGGATAAAGCTGTAAAATCCTAACCTTATATAAGCTACTAACTTGTAAACTGTTTATTTAGTAACCAGTTTCATTTAGCCTCCTGTATGTGTTTTGAAGATTAAGCCTAAAATTGGCTATATTTAATAGATGGTCCTCTAATTCTTCAGAGATCTGCTGAATGTGGCAACTAAAATGTTTAAGCTTCCTATAATAGACAGAACTGCCCCCTCCTAGAGGAAATTCTTAAAGTCTCCAAAGAAGATAAATGGGGCACAATGGCTCCACCTGGACTGTGGTGGTGCTAACTGTTGTGGAATAATCTTTTTGTACACTGTGAAGAATTGTCATTTGGCAATAAAATAATAAAAAGCTGAATGGTCAATAGCTAGGCAGGATTTTCAGGGCAGAGAAGATGCTGGGAAAAAGGGTGGAGACAGAGATAGGGGAAGCAGAAAGGCAGCATGAGCAGTACAGATTAAAGGTAATAAAGCCACGAGACAGGAAGTAAATTAATAGACACAGGCTAATTTAAGTTATGAGAGTTAGTTAGAAACAAGCCTAAGCTATCAGCCAAGATTTCATAATTAATAAGAAGTCTCCATGTGGTGATTTAGGAATTGGCTGGTGGGACAGAAAAATCTCAACTACAGCTGACAACTGGCCAAAATGGTCCCATACCTTGCCTGCCACCAGGGCTCTGCACAAACTGTGCATTATTGGGTTGATTGCCCTTCATTACCCAGTCAAAGAAAGGTTATGTTTCCTAACTTCTTCTACTGGAAAAATCTCTGAGATCTGGGTCTCACAGCCAAAGGAGCATGGCTCTGTATGCAACTGAAGATTAAATGCTGTCCTGTACGACAGCCAAAGATGACCACTGCCCCCATTAAAATCATGGAGACTACCTGAGCCTAAGGTAACTCATCCTATGTAATGGGGAAGGCTCTGTCATTTTCACTGATACATGGGCCATGTGGATGACGCTTCCAGCTATAGTTTATCCTCACATCTCTGATGATATTGAGAGACTAACTGCTGCTTTGTCATTCTAACAGCAGCAAGCATACCAGCCCATTCCCCAAGGTTACAGCTGCCTCCTCAGATCTCTTCCTATGTAAAAGTCGGGCCTCAGACCTCACTTACCTAGAGCTTCTAGGCCACCACCCAAGAAAGGCTTGCTACCAGACTCTATAAAGAGATATATTCACAGAACAGTGTTCAAAGTACCTTTGTACTATCCCTTTATCTAGAGGAACTTGCTTTACAATACCTTCTGTCAATGGTCAGACACCTGTGTCACATGGTAAATAAAAAATAGTTCAGATTTTATGTAAGTTTAAAGGCTCAAAGAGTATTTAACAGTATCTAAATGTGAGTTATAAAGGTCTGAGGATGTAAAAGCTTAAGATATGAAGATTTAAGATGGTGTTTTAAGGTATGTAAATGTAAAAGTGACTTAGGGGAAAAAAACTTGAAAAATACTTCAGATTTCTTTACCTCATTATGCTATTGCTATACCAAGGTTTCAGAAGTCCAGCATTTTAACCATCAATGGAGTTTTGATTATGAGACCCAAGCAGTAGCTTGGCTACACTGCTGCCATGTCAGGCTCCATAAAAAACAAATAAAAAGTAGGTCTGAGTTTTGGTTTACCTGCAGGCAGCACTGGGATCCAGGAAAAGCCATAAGCTGACACCACCCAGGGAGAGCCAGCATCTAAGAGGAAATATTGGACATTCCAAACATTGGAACCATTACAGAAAATTATATAAGATAGCCAGATGCCTGAGCCCAGCACATAGCAATCCCCTTTTGCCAAAACACCCTTAGACAAATGTTAGCCAATCAGGGTCCTGAACCCTGGAAATCCCCTCACTTTCGACCTCTACTGTGATAAAGACACTACCTTGCCCAGGCTCGGTGCTATCTGCTCCCACTGTTTTGTCTGAAAGATGGAGAGTCCAAGGTCCAGCTTGAAAAAAAGGCTCGTTGCTTTTACATATTGGATTTGGTATTTGTGGTGGTTTTTGGGGGCCCCTGTGATCTGGGAATAACACTGGTAAGCTATTAATATAGCTTTTGCAAAGCACTGCAAATATTATCCTAATCACAAGGTCAAAATTTCAGATTTCCTTTGCTTGCTTTCTAAGTACAGAATTAAAGGTACTTCTCATTGTGCTAAAAACCTCTTTCCAGTCTGTGTACACCCAGTGTTCTAGAAAGGGTGTTCATGCTTTTAACTCAAAATCATTTTTGGGTCCCCAAGCTTTTACTATGACGCAAAGGTGTGAGTATACTGTCTTTTTTCTACAGGGTGGATTTCAGTACAGATTACAAACAGTGAAAATAGGACACATCTAAAACTTTTACCTCTTTTTTTAAACTTAAAAAAAAAAAAGTTGTAATCTTCGGGGAATCAGTTTGAATCCATTTCTTACAGGTCAAACAAACTTCAGCCTATGTCTTCCCATCTACCGCCTATTCTTGAAGCTAGGATTGTTTCTCCCATCCCCTGGTCTTGGGACTTTCCTCCCCCAACTTCCAGAACCATGATCCTAAAAGTTTCAAAGTGTATCTAAGAAAAAGTTGCCCTACGCTCCTTAACTTTACTTTCTGTCCCTTCTACGTGTCTGTTCCAGCTGATTTCCAGGCCATTAAAGACTGCAAGATGTTCCAAGTGCTGCTTGCATGTCCTTCCTCCAGAGGGTCCTGCAGAGCCTGGCCCGAGTGACACAGCCCATTCTTCCCATACTTGGTCAACCTTCCAGGTTTTGAGGTCCCTACCAATGATGCCCTCATATCAGCATTAAGAAACCATAGAAGATTATGCTGCTTCTTATCGTTTATTTATTATCAATGAAAAGCCTGGGATGTTAAGTTTCAAATCCAGGACAAATGACTGAACCGTACACTTAACATACCAAGATGTCAGGTTCTCCCAGAATCCCTCACTCCCTCTCTGTTACAAAGTATGGCTGTCATGCTTTGCCTTCTAAACTGAACTATCCAGCCCAGGCATTGGACTGCCCTTTTTCCTCAAGGCTTTTACCTATATAATCCAGATATTTTGGTTATCTACCTTCTTTGTTCATTTGGACCTACTGGCTGTTACACATGGAACCCCTCTCTCTTCTCTTTCCCTTCCCCTTTCTCCTCTCCTTACATGGCTAAGTTTGGTTATGTCCACTCTGGTCTCTTCCAGATGTCTCTGCCTATGGCTATGGTCTTCCACATATCTATCATAAACTTTATTCTCTTCCATACATAGGAGCAGTAATGTTCTTTTCCTTTCCTTTTTCTTTCTTTTTTTTTCATTCAATTGGAAAATGCTTTTCTACTCTAAGATCTAATTTTCATTGAATTTTACCAATACAAGTACAAAAATAGATATTCTGAAATGTATTGTCTGTTCTTTATTTACAAACAAAATAAGTATGCTTTATTCTCTTGTTCTTGAAATAAAAGGGATGACTAGATGACACTAGAGGCTATACTAGGAGAAATCAATGAAGAAAAAAACATACATATATGCTAAGTATTGTGTGAACTCTTCCTATGGAAATGTACAATTGTCTAGTACCCAAAGAGCAGTAACCAATGGCAGACCAAGTAAACGACAGCACTCAAATCTAGCTCAGTGGAACTTGAATTTAATTAGGCTTGCTTAGAGCAACCCAGGTGTATGTACAGAAGCATAGGTAACTAATGGGTGGGTTTACCCTTGAATAAAAGCATCTCATTCTCTCCAGAAAACCACTGTCTGTATACATTGAGGATGGTTGTGGTCTTGAGAGCTCCTCTCCTAACTCTGTGATGGCCAGTTTTGTGCAAGTCTCCTTCTAGTTTTCCCAGTTCATAATAAATAGGGAGGTTAAAATCTTAGTAATTCCTGAGGAAGAGTGCTTCAGAACACAGAAATAGAAAGAAGGAAACACAAAGAGTAGATGATGGTCAGAAGAATATTGTGAATAAGGCCATGAGAGAGACAGAAAGCAAAGGAAAACTGAGATGGTTGTCTTCAGAACCACTTTCCTATAGGAAGATAGATGCACAGACATATTTAACATAGTTACACTGGGTTTTAATTTTTTTTTTACATTATATTAAGGTCCAAAGCTTTGCAGCAGCTGAGTATTCCAAAGGCAAACAACCAGCTTCAAAACAACTCTTAAGATTAGGGCAATGCCTCACACAGTTTGATGTCCTCAGGCTAGGAACCAAGAGTCAGATTTGTCTTAAACATCATAGAATTGTCAGTGAAATCCATTCTAGACCAACATAAAGCAAAGCAAATGTTGGGGTGGTAGGATATTTAGTATAGTATTGTAACATAGTTGTTATACCATCCACTTAATGATTGTTAGAAATAGACACAGGTGGGCCCTGTGGCTGGCTGAATTGATGAAGTGCTTGCTGCATTAAGCTTGAATACCTGAGTATAGATCTGGAGTACAAGAATAGGGCCTATGTAAATGGCCCAGTGCATCAGCAGCTGCCTTTAATCCTTGCCTTGAGGAATCAGAGACTAGCCATTCTATCCATCAGACCTGGTGGCCTCTAGACTCAACACCCTGCCTCAAAAAATAACATGAACTGGCCAAGTGTGGTAGCACATGCCTATAATCCTAGCAACTTGGGAGACTGAGACAGGATGGTGCCCATGAGTTTGGGGCTGTCCTGGTAGGTTTTGGCTTCCCTGTGTGATTATGAGACTGAGATTATGGTCACACCTTAAAAACAGTAAGGTGAAGAGAGCTCATGAGCTACATACTTTATCATAGTAGAGGGTCTCCAGGTAGGTAAACCATGCACCATTCATACACATCTCCATATTAGATGGAAAATACACAGATATATCAAGATACATGAAGGGTCTTCTTTCCTTTGAGGACTCCATATAATCAGAAATATGTTTGGGCTTAGAAGCAGTTCCAGATATCAGAAAAGACGTCTGCTAGGGTCCTTATCATCTTCCTTTGGGGCATTTGCAACTAAATGTGTTATTGTTGGGAATGAAGATGAACTTGTATACCACACTCAATTCCTTGTTAATGAAGACTGGACAACAAATTATACTTCTGCCTCTCTCAGGATTTGACAATTAACCCAAAGATTTTCTTTTCAGGATTCCCTAAAGATGTATTGACAGGACAAAGCAGATGCCATAACAGGGTGCTCAGTCTTCTCTCTGAGATCAGGCCTCAATTTCAGTTTCCTGAGACTTGAGCAAGCAGTTTCTGGGAGGGCCATGAACAGAAGACATAGCCCTTGCAGTGGCTCCCTTTCTGCACGTACTCTGACTGCTCAAGGTTCAGTCAGTTGTTTACTCTCTGAGACCCCTCACCAACTTAGAGCTATGTGAATGGGTCAATATGAACATGCAAGGCCCCCAGCCTCCATGGCAGCTCAAGGACAGAGCCTGAGACTTATCCAGGACTGCCCAAAAATGATAACTTTAACCCCCAACCAGTAAATTCAAAGGTTACACACCCCACCCAATCATAGGACACAAAGGCTTGTACCATCCTACTTGCAGATTTTCACTTTAAAACCCCCTCAACTCTGAGAGCTCAGAGCTGTCCTCCTCCACCTTCTATGTTGAGTGTTAGACACAGACCAAGCCTGGGCTTGCTTGTTATCAATAAACCCATGTGTGTTTTGCATCAGATATTGGCTGGCTCTATAGTTGACTTGCTCAGGGTTATTGTAACATGGGCACAATAGTCTTCACCCCCAGGGAGCAAGAAGTAATTTTAAGAAAACAGCACCCACATTCCCAAGAGGTGTGGTGGTTGGCTTTTTGTTGTTCAATGGCTTATGGATAATTGTCATTGTTTAGGATGGTTGGTTACAAGTCATTGTTATTAATGGCCAGGAAAAAAATATTTAAAAAGGAGATTAGATTCAGAATTCTTGTTAAAAAGAAAAAAGAGGATATAGATGAGAGGTAGATTGAATCTAGTCAGAAAAATAAAAGAGGTGTAGAAATAATAGGATAAAAGTGTTCATTATTGAATCAAAAAGAGAAGATACAGAAATGATAAAAATAAAAAGGAGATTTTTTTAATCTACTCAGAAAAGAAAAAAAGAGAGAATATGGATATGATAAGATAAAAAGGTAGATTATTGAATCTACTTTTATAAAGGAACTTCTTATTTTAATTATTTTACATTGGATTGGATTTTTCTATATTATATACAAATTTTGTATTGGACTCACCAAAATAGGACAAATAATGAATATTTTTTTGTCTGAATTTGTCAAATGTTAATGGCTGGACATTATTTATATATATAACGGAGTTTTTGTCTGAATCTGCCAAATGTCAATGGACTAGACATTTTTAATGTAATTCTTGACAGTATAATGTACATACTTGTTGGATATAGTTTTTCCTATATTAGTTATAAGATTCTTTTATTATTTTAGACAAAAAGGGAAAATGTAGTGATATTATGTCCCCTAATATATCATGTACCCTAATAAACTTATCTGGGGTCAGAGGACAGAACAGCCACTAGACAGACATAGAGGCCAGAAAATGGTGGCACACACACCTATAATCCTATCACTCAGGAGGCAGAGATCCATCTGGGTCTCTGTGAATTCAAAGCCACACTGGAAACAGAACCAGGCATGGTAACACACACTTTTAATCACAAGACTTGAGATCTCTTGTCTTACTTGAGAAAGACACATACCTTTAATCCCAGGAAGTGATGGCAGGAAGCAGAAAGGTATGTAAGGCATGAAAACCCAGGAACTAGAGCTTTTTAAGCTTTTAAGCTTTTAGCAGCAGTTCAGCTGAGATCCATTCAGATGAGGACTCAGAGGCTTCCAGTTTGAGGAAACAGGATCAGCTGAGAAGTTAGCGAGATTAGCTGTGGCTTGTTCTGTCTATCTGATCTTTCAGAATTTACCCCAATTGCTGGCACGGGGGTAGATAAATATTCTGAATTCTATTTCCATTTTTATAACGAAAAATACTAGATTAATAATTTTTCAATTTTCTACTTAAGTTTCCATAAATGTTGTGATTGTTGCAAATCAAGATAATTAAATGCAGCCCTAGTGTTTTTCACACGTGTCACTTTTGGGGAAATATTAAGCAAAATTAGATATTTCAGAAGTCTTTGTTAGATGCCTGCCTTTCTCGTTCTCGCAACTGTATTTCTTCTGCCTGAGATTTTTGTTGATCAATTTACAATCTTGCAAGTTCTTAAAAGTGGAATTTTTTTCAAAGCCACAGTGCTTGACAGTGAATATGAATCAAAATCACATTTTTCAAAAACAATAAAAACAAAGAATTACATATTTATTTGGTGAGTATGACAGCATGTGCCATAAATACACATTTTACAGATGCTTAGTGTCCTAATACAGTAAAGCAGATCTCCATTTAGTTCTTAGGGCTTTCTACAAAGTGACTAAGCACAATCCCTTCATCAAGGGAAAAAGTCTCAAGGGAGCCTGTACAGACTTTGGGTTTGCTTGACAGAGGCTCAGGTGCTGCTGGTCTTCTTGATCTGTACACTTTCCATTCTCTCTTTCTTCAACACCCACTGTCTTACCAGTGCTACCACAGGCACTGATCTGTCATAGTTTCTTGTTTGTGGATTTTGTTTCCTCATTATGTTATCAGTGAGATGTTTCTATAAATTAACTTTCCTTCACCAGAAACTATTCTCAAGAGTAACTGATGTGAGTTGGTACTTAAATGTGTTACTTTCTAGGCCCACTATATGGAGAAAAAGTGAGATGTTACACTATGCAGTAGAGAGTCGAGGCTCCTTGTCCACAATGGTTGTTGGCTCAACAAAGTCTCTATTATCAGCTGCCTTCCCTTCATGGTACTGTATCTTTCAGTTTCCCAATAGTCGACACCTCCATCTTCTTAGCTAGTCTATTTGCCCTGAGGTCCTTTTGTGAAGGCTGTTAATAAAGGTAACCCAAACTCAGAAAGATTAGCAGTGAGCCAACAGATTATCTTCATTTTTTTTTAAGCAAAAGTGTAAATAAATCCCTAAGAGAGGGGTGCTTATGACAGGGGGGCAGCCATCAGACAAGCTGTACAACCTACTATTGCTTGTCACACATACATATCAGTTTTCTGTGGATCATAAACCATGGAAAGAAATTTCAAGGAAAGTTAGTGGGTTTGAACAGTCTACACGACAATCTGAAGTGTGTCCATCATCAGATGGGAGAAACAGCATGAGAGAAGAAATGTGCTGAATTGGATATGAAATGTAATATGTAGTTTTGCTTAGAATTGATTTCTATCCACTTCTTAATTTTTGAATTACTGTTTTCCTTTCAAACATTTATGCAATGGATTTTAGTCATTTCCCCCTCTCACCCACATCCAGTCCTGCTGAAAACTTTCTTCCCAGGATATCTCCTTTTCATTTTCACGACTGCACTTTGTGTATAACCCAGAATTGATTATTTTGTAATTTAAATTAAAAGAAATCCTCATAGTTCTTAAACAAAACATGACTGCAAAACTGCGAAATTTTGTCGGATGTCATGTAGAGCAGCATGGTGGGGATTGACACAGAATGGTTAAAGACTTCGACAGGAGAAAAACAAAACTGTTTCATGCTTGTTCCTGCATAATTCAGACATTGTAACACATTAATTGATTAGACATGGCACAGATTCCTTCTCTCTACTCCTCTCTGGGTCAGACACTTCTCTCATCTTAAGCCAGAGCGTGAGCAAGCCCTTCAACTGCAGAGTTATACAATCTCTGAGTCCTCAGCACTGGCATGCAGACCATACCACTTCCCCAGATGCCTACAGATGATTTGTTCTCTGGAATCTCATCTTTTGAGGATCAGATTGAAATCTGGTCCCCAAATAACTTGCTAGCTGTAGTTTCTACTCAAATTATATGTATCCTAAAATAATGCCACTGAAACATGGTAGAAGTCATTAAATAATTGCTGCTTAATAATCCCTTAACTTAGAAAACTTTCATCATTTGTTTTATTATTTGGAAAAAAACCTATGCACATGTCTAGGTGAATTCAGGAGTTGCTTTTCTCCTTACCTGACATGGTTTCTATGGATTGAGCTCAGGTTGTCAGATTTGTTGGTTGCACCTTTCCTGTGGAACCATCTCTCTGGTCCCTCCTTAGGAAAATTCAAATGCTTTTCTAGCCTCTACTTTTTGAGTTAGAATGTATTTGCTTTCTACATTAATTCTTCATTTCTTTTAAATTTTCCATTAATTTTTAAACTGTCATGCTGCTGAACACTTTTTTGTCTTATACTTGTCTATCTTCCTAATGCGCTGTAATTTGCTAAAGGAAACAGCTGTATTTTATTCATTCTTTAACCTCCCTGCACCTCAAAAAACTTTACATATTTGATTAGATGAAGTTGAACTAAAATAATTAATTGTAGATGTAATTTGGATTATCTTGCTTTCTCCTCCCATGAGTGGTATGGTGGTATTATACTACTTGACTTGTTCAAGAAACTAACTACAGGAAGAGCTGGTGCAAATGAATACCAAGTACAGACACATAATTAAAGGGTAAGAGCTTATTAAGGATATTCAAGATTTCTAGATTATAATTTAATGACTATTCCATTAGGTCTGTGACTTTCTAAGTTCACAAACCAAAATGAACTATATACACAAAAAGATATTTGAAAATGTGTTCTAAAGAGCAAAGCTTATGTTGCATTGACTTTTTCTGTGCATACTTAGATTTTTTTGGATTTTTAGGTTCCAGAAATTAAGTTGTTTATATAATCATTAATCTCTGAGAATTTTCTATGTTTTAATTTTGTTATCAGGGCTGCCCGCTTGCCCCTTCTTTTCAGATATGCATTATTTTTCGCACATGCTCTGCAGTGTAGGACAACACAAGATTTTTTTATCTTAAACATTTCATATGTAAATTGGAAGCTATAACAATTCTAACCACTCTAATACCTATTCCAAAGAGCTACAATTGTGATCAAAGAAAAATAGATGGGCCGGACAGTGGTGGTGCTTGCCTTTAATCCCAGCACTCATAAGTCAGAGGCAGGTGGATCTCTGTGAGTTCAAGGCCTGCCTGGGCTACAGAGTGAGTTCCAGAAAAGGCACCAAAACTACACAGAGAAACTCTGTCTGAGAAAAAAAAATTGAGATAAAAATAGATGATAGATAGTTAAATGGAAGACAGATAGCTAGATAGAAAGATAGATGTAGATGAAAGATACAGATAAATGATTGACATACACACAATACTTACATACATATGGACACACAGAATTTCAAAAGTATATTCTTATATACAGATGTTTACACATATATTATATAAAATAATAATGAAATAAGTATATTCTTCTTCAGTATTATTACTCTGAGGAAATTGTAATTCTAAGACTTACGTGGACTTTTTCCTCTAACCGAAAATGTGATTAATCTAAAAACTTTCAGACATCACTACACCTGGACAAGTAATGGGAGTAGTGTACTAAACAAAACATTCCTTAATCATTTGGATAAAAAAAAATCTTTAGAAAACAATAAGAAATTCTGCCAAATTGCTTGCTACTAGACAAATATTTTCTGGATCATAAATTCTTTTAGAAGGCTTCAGGCAAACTTAATTAGATTAAGAAAAGAAACTCTCCTAAGATTAGGTGATGCTTTAATTAGCTAGTCACACACACACACACACACACACACACACACACACACACACACACACATGAAACCTCAGTTTTATTAGATTTATCAAATTATGTACTGAACTATTTCTCCTCTTTTAATGTATTCCAAAAGAAGGCTTCTGTTCAGAGTTTAACGCTTTCATGAAAGTTGAGCAAGTCATAAACTGGGTTTGGAATTATCAACTCTTCATACATCTTCCAGGTTTTAATTTATTTCTGCAATGAATTATTTCAATCCCTTATAATAAAGATGCCCTTATTTGTTCTTGCAAATAGTTTAAATTTGATTTACATAATCAATCCAGAGAATATATATATATATATATATATATATATATATATATATATATATAACAAAGTAGAGTAAGTATTGTAAGTTGAGAAATATTTGAAAGGTAAAATCAGGAACACTTGAATTGTTATTTTGTGCAATAGTGAGAGAGATGTCAGGATGGCTTTGTCATGTCTAGGTTACAAGGCATTGGGAATACTAATGTCAGTTTTCTCTGTTGGGAAGAAGAGGTATAGTAGCAATGAGAAAACACAAACACTAAAGGAGTTAATATATTCATTATAGGCTATTTTCTTTATAGCTAACCCAAGGTTTCTAAAATCTCATTAACTGAAAGTTATTTTCCCACACTAAAATTTATGTCTTTCTTTTTCCTAATACAAACTTTTTGGAAAGTAATGAAAACATAGCATGATCTTAATATCTTGAGGTAAAAGGAAAAATTTCTTATATTGTTGTTTGCTGAAATAAGAATACACAGATCTTTCAGAAAATAAAAAAAAAGACAATAGAGAACACATAAGCAAAGAAAAAGTCAATTTTCTTTTCAGCATTCACTAAAAATATTCTAATAAAACTGTTATTATTGAGTGGTTTTCTTGTCCTTAATGTTTGGATATAAACTTTTTCACAAATTTAACAGGTTTCAAGGTGTGTGATTAAAAAGGCTTTACCTTAGATTTATTCTCTGGTCTACATAGCATAAATCTTATTGTTCATTATGTTCAAATAATCAGGTGGAGTTAGTCATTAGCAAATTAACCAAGTCCTGTAAAGTGTGTGTCTTACTCTTTTGCTTGTGACTTTGAATAAGGACTAATTAAGTTTTCACATCTGCCGCTCACTTCATGAGCTGCAGAACGTCAAGGCTCGCCAGCACCATGTGTACATGTGTGAAGGAAAATGTTTAAGATCCAAGTGTTTTTGAACAGAAAGCCCTTGTCTACAATAATTGGTGCAGATCAAATGATCTTTCTATTCATGGTAGAAAATAACGTGCATTTTCCCAGGTGTTTGAAGGAAAGTTATTTCCACATGATAGTATTTTTTAATTCCGAATTTAAATTTTTAAGGATTTAGTTTTTTCTGGTTGGAATAATTTTATCTTAAAATATATATGAAAAGAAGTATTCTCAGAAAATACAGAAGAATAAATAAATTTGAGACAATGCATACTTTAAATAGAAACTATTCTAAGGCACAGAAAGTTCAAGTCATCAGTAGTAAAATCCAGTCATGTAAAATTGTGACCAATTGCAAAACACAAGGTAGTATTTAATAATGTACAAGTATTTTCATTAGTCCTCTGCATTTTTTCTTTCCTACACAATATTAGGGACTAAGAGTACTTTCAATTTCTCTTAAATTATACCCTTAGAAGTTATTCTGTTATATTATTCTGTACTTTAGTAATTCTGAACTCCTGTTTCGGTCTCACTTTTTCATCTTTTCTTATATGAATCTCGTTATGATGTCTCCTATTTCCTGTTTGTGTGTGTGTGTGTGTGTGTGTGTGTGTGTGTGTGTGTGTGTGCATTCTTTTACAAATGGAAACCAACTTTATAGTTGTCATATTTTAAGCACTTTTTCAATTTATTATTTTCATGTGACTATTATCCACGTGATGTTTTGAATGAGACTTAATGCATGCATATTTAAGGAGTACAAATTTACAAAAACTGAATACAAAAACAAATTACTAAACAAAAATTTATGAAAAGGAAGTTTTGATTCTGTCATTAAAAACACTTAGAAATATTTTAACAAAAGCCACATGAGTTTGTTAATTTAAAGCCAGTTCATTCTCTTAGTATCCTTGCCTTATGTGGCATGGAGCAGTTGAAATCATTTCTTCTGCACTTACCAGGAAACTACACAACGAGAATAGTAACTTTTAGTCAGTGACTACTTTTACTGATTTTTTTTAAATCACTTACTTTGTGCTTGTGGCCATCAGGCTGCAAGAACACTTTTCTGGCTTGCCAGGGACTGCAAGATTTATGCCACACAAGGCTGGCAGACCAAAGTGTCAACAAAATATAGTCATCAAGTCACAGACTTCTTTTCATTTGTGTTATCATAAGGAATAGAAAATATTAACTTGGATTCACTTTTTAAAATCTTAAATAATCAATCATTTAAAAAAAAAAAAAAAACCTTCCAAAAATTATAGATGATTCCTTCCAAATTTCTGGGACTCAAAGGTAATACCCACTTGGAGCCTGAGAGAGTAAAATAGTGCATGGTTGCATAAGTTACAGAAGTCCATGATTGTGATGATGGAATTTCTGTGTAAGTTGACTTGATTGTATGCAGGATGGCATTCATGCAACAGCTATGGCCGTAAAGTCTGAGTATTTGTCCATAATCAAAAAAGACATAATAGGAGTGCAGAGAGTGTAAAAGGCAGAGAAAGACACAACTTTTCTCACACAGGGAAATGTTTTAAATCATAGATGTTGAACAAAAACATGGAAGAAATTTTATAAAGTAGGATTTAGATTTGGATAATGACTAGCATTCTTTTCAAGAAATTTCTTCCATTCTTATATTTTCTTACTCATAATCTGATATCTGCCTTCAATGATGTTTATTTTGTTCTGCATCTCACTCCGTTCTCCTTAATTTTTCTTTTCTTTAAACCCTATCTCCATTCTTCATCCTTCCCCCACCCCCAGATGTCTTTCATTCCGTCTCCATACGCCATGTTGGCAGAACTAGACTATGTCATGCAGCATGTTTCTTCATTCCAATGTCTATTATCCTACTTTTCCAAGCTTACTGAAAACAATTTGGATGCCTACTTAAAGAAAGAAAGATTATTTTTGGAGACTCAAGGGAGGTTCTATGATATAGAGAAGTGTGGTCTAAGAAAAAAAAACATAGTCATAATGTCATAGAAACTGATCTGGCAGTCATAGCATCTGAAGACCAGAGTTTGTCACATCCTTATTCTCTTTATACTATCCAAGATCTGTTGTAATAAGGATTTTTGGAGTACTTATTCTTCTAAGAAATTCTATAAATGAGTTTAATGACCTGTCAGCTTGCAAAAAAGTCACAGGTAACCATTGTTATAATTATTTAAAAATTCTCCTTGAGAGCTTAGTATCCACTTACACATTATTGACTGACTGAAATATAAATAAATCATAGGTCATCCAGTTTGTCTAAGAAAATGACAAGGATGGTTGGTAAATAATGCAGTTAAATGATTCTCACACAATATTTGAAATTCAATGATATATAATTAAAGAAAATAAAGCTAAAAGCAGTCAAAGCCCAATATGTTACGATACTGAAAAGCTAACAACTTTCCTTGATGTTATTTTTCATCCTTTCTTATGAATAACTATGAAAAATGCTTAGTTCTCCCTGTAAGAGTATTTCTAAACAGTTCTCCACAATATGTTATGAAACTTTCTAAAGAGAAAATCCATAGTAACATCAAAAGGAAAATTTTAAAATAGTAAGCTTCAATGTTATGTACTTTGGGGATTCAGCACAGATATGGAGCACTAATTCACTTGCAAATCCTAGTGTGTCCATGCCACCATAGAGTTGCAGAATGAAATGCCTCTGTGCTTATCTTTGCCAAATTTCTTCAAATAAAGTCTGTCCTCTTTAACATGAAGATCCTCATATAAATTCTGCCAGCTGATGAAATATTAATTTTAGTGTTGTAT
Organism: Onychomys torridus; assembly: GCF_903995425.1. Classification (NCBI taxonomy): domain Eukaryota; kingdom Metazoa; phylum Chordata; class Mammalia; order Rodentia; family Cricetidae; genus Onychomys; species Onychomys torridus. The sequence goes on along the minus strand of NC_050451.1, from coordinate 73,320,161 downwards.
TCAGAGACAGGATCTCCCATTGTTGATAATTTAAAAAATGTCCACACATAAATTCACAAGATCTAGTGAACAGAAGCATTGGCTTTCAGCTTTTTGTTAATTCTACACACAACCTCCTTTTTTTTTTAATCACCTTTAGCCACTTAATCCTCTGACACATTTGGGGACATGTCTTACAGTGGTGTTCAATGTCCTCTTATACCTAGAAGACACACTGAAAAGACATTCTAATGTATTTATACTTACCTCAGGCTAACATTAACTAGCACTGAAACCACAGATTCATATTAATTGCATCTTTATATCATTCCTTGCATACCTTTTTTTTCCTTCTGGTGAACTGAGAAAAACTCAGCATTTCCAATAAAATCAGGAACAAGACAAGATTTTCCAGCCTCTCACTTCCTGTTTAATATAGTAATTGAAGTATTAGCTATAGCAATAAGAAAAATGAAGGATATAAAGTGGCTACAAATAGACAGGAAGTATTAAAATTATCCTTATTTCCAGATTTGATTTTGTACATAAAAGACCCTAAGGAGTCCAGTGCACTAGAAATTTCCTAACACCAATAAAAACATTCAACAAGGTAGAAGAATATATTAGTAATATGAAACATGGACTTTTTATTAAGAAAATTTTTTCATTCATTTTACACACCGCTCTAAGATTCCTCTTTTCCTGCTTTCTGTCCACCCACCTACTCCCCCAACCTACTCCCCGACAAGAAAGCAAGGCCTCCCATGGCGAGGCTCATCTAGTAGAGGCAAGTCCAAACACTTCCCCCTGCCTCAAGGCTGGACAAGGTGGAATTCACAGGAACCTCCCATCATTTTGAGAATGACACCACTCCAAAATATTTAAATGAGTATGCCAAAGGACACCAAAGAAGTTATACATGATAACTTTGTTTAGGGAAAAATTATAATCAAAGCATAGTAGTAGTATGAAACAAAATATTTATTTATTACAAGAATAAAATGCTTAGAACAATGCAGTACTGTAAGTAGTTACATGTGGAAATGTATTTTCAAAAGAGTCAATGAAGATAGCCAACAAACAGAAGAGAAAATGGGGCAAAAAGTAAAGTGAGGGAAGAAGGAATAGGAAAAGAGTTGGAGAGAAACAGAGACCAACTGATGTTTAATCTCATGCAAATCAAACCCAATATGATTACCAAGAAGATCCATGACAAACTACATCAATATTATACACTAAAATCAGTGCATTGAACTTTTATTCTTAAGAAAACGTATATTATTTATTACTTTAGCTATATTTCTAGCAACTTGGAAGTAATCACCAAAATAAGAAATAAACCTGCAACCCAGGCTTACAAAGAAAGCTCTTCCATAGTGTTAAGCTGGCTCAAACCAGTGTATCTTCTACTATTGGTGTATATGGCCTTAGGTAATGCTAAAAGTGTACCAGTTATTCATTACTTTATTGTAACTTGTAAAATCACACAAACCCCAAGGATGTATTTGCAAAAATATTTGTGGAAGCATTGATAGTGGTCAGAAAAAAAACCCACATAATCAGGTAAGATTACATCTTCAGGAGATAAAGGAATTAGGATGTATGTTAAACAGAACATATTACATTGACATTAATGAGAGTATATATTGGATACAGAATACTGTAGATACAGAAACAATTATCTATGATACATTCACCTGAGTAAAGCAAAAATTGGAATGTATGTAATTTATGATCATCTTTATAGGAATACCTCACAAATCCTTAAGTATTTGTTTTGATATATTCCTGTTTGGGTGTGTAGAAATGTGCACCTATGTGTACATGAAAAAAGTATGATGATAACTATTATATAATCATGTGGCATAATAAAAATGAAAATATTAAATGAATGGTGGGGTTTATGGAGCTAGAAATCTTCAAAATATCTCAGCAAAAGATTGATGTATTAATAGTCAGAGATGTATTTATATACAATTCCAAATATGTATCCTTGTGCATAATTTTTCTAGAAGCAGTCAGATACATTTCAGAGCTGATGAGCTAATTCCTGGGCACTACATTAAGCAGGTGATGACGTTCACATTCTAACAGGATACTTTTCTCAGTAGCCAAAGATTGCCATGTGCAGGAAGGGGATGTGACAGAGCTGATCATTAGCGTCTGTCATGTTTGGCTTTGGCCTTTATCACTGACTACCTACTTAAACATGGGTGCCATCAGAGCACAAACCTACTTTCAGATGAGGAACCTTCCCAATTAGAGTAGCACAACAATGAGTGATACAAACAAAGCTCCCACTTTCATGTCTGCCAACTATGTAAATATCCCTTTAAAAATTTTATTAATAATTTATGGTATATAAAATTAAAAATATCCCAGTGGGATCTACATGTTAAAATTATATAAGTTAATTGAAGTTTCAGTGTTTATTTCATAATAAATCAGCTAAACATTTCATTAGCTAAATATAGTGTCAACTATTGACAAATTTATGTGAGGCATTAGTATTAAGATAAAGGAATTGACACTACTGAAAATCAGGCTGTCAGTTGATAGAGATGTGTCCTGAGAAACAGTCTAAATGTATATAAAAATGTTACAAAGAGCATGTTAGCTGAGTAAGCCTGATAAGGACATGGGACACCTTTTAAGAGCTAGGGTATTAATTAGATGAGAAGTATATTTCTATACAAGCATTTTTATGTTTTATTTCTGTTAAGTAAAACTTATATTCCTAAATCAAATAGTGTGTAAAAGAAAAGAGTTCTCAAAGGTTTGTGAATAACATTAATCTGAGAATTAGCCTACTAGCACAAATCATAGATGAAATGGCAAAATTTGTCGACAGGTGTGGATATTGGACACTATAGGAAAGAACGACACATCTGGGTACATAATATATGAAAAAGTTATCTATTCATTGTAATTTCAACAAATTAAAGCAATAAAAATGTGACTTTGTTAACAGTAGATTATCAATCTAAGCAATTGTTACATAGTGAATAACATTAAATCTCCTCTCCAGTCTCTGAGTTTATAAGGGATAAGATTCACCTCCTGCCTGGGTTTCACTGAAGACTAACACTCATTTACCTGGCATTTAGCAAAGTTTTCATCTCTAGGTGTATACATACTCCAAGCAAACTTCAGTATATTAGGTGAACTGTACTGACTGAGAATTGTTCCTCACTTTCTATCAGATTTCTCCTCTGTCTTCCGAGTAAAAGATTCAAGGAGGTGAAGGAGAAGTAAACCAAAAGTTAATAGGATTTTGTAAAGATACTTCAGTCAATCTCACGTCCGTCTAAGGGATATAAGAGCAAAGTGTTCATATATTAACAATATTGAGTAGTCAAATCATGTCCCTATGGGTCCCACACCAAATATTTCAATTTAATTTTCTTTGCTAATGCTGTACTATGAATATTTTCCCTTAAAGGTTGTATTTCATATGAGTAGTGTCCCAAAGTCCCTCAGCTTACTTAGGTGCAAATTATCTCCTGCCTGTTCTCTTGGATTCCTCCTTACTGCAATATTGCAACATGATTTTCCTACATTATTTTAGTAGCATTCTTAAACATATCTTTTTTAACTCATCTTGGTTACTGAACTCGTTAACTTGGCCACTGACTTCTGCATTCTTTCTCTACATGTAAGAAAATAAATATGCTCAGTAGTATCTTAGGCTACCATAATGAGAAAAACAAACCATTGCTTCAATATCATTTATACAAGTATTTTATACTATTATTAACAGTCAGGAGAGAACACATCTTAAAACTCAAGGGCATTGAGAGAAATGATGTGAAAACTGCTGCTGTTACTTTAGACTGATGTATCAAAAGCTAAAGAGGGCATTAGAGGAACTAAAATTAGCAAGCATCCTTGTGGTTTTGTAGAGAGACACCTAAAAAGTCTTCAGAGCTTACGCATTTCAAGTAAAATCATCAAAGCTAAATCTCTTGCTGCTTAGGGGAGGCTGAACATTTGAGTGAAGTTAAGGATATATTAAATACTTTTGTGATGGTTGACATGTGTGAAGTCCTCTGGGTTAATTATAACCATTAAAATCATCATCCAACAATTATGGTAAGTTTTACTCACATGGGAGCAGCTGTGAAATGTCTATGAAAATTTCATATATATCATTTATTAAAAGTCTGAAGACTTAGGAATTCCCTTTGCTCCGGGGTTCTTGCCCCACCTTCAGACACAGGTGATTCTGTAACCTTGCTAACACTGCTAACCTTGCTAACCCCATCCTTTCAGCAATTAACATTCTCCCTGTCACCCAGTCTGTACATGGTTGGAAAAAGATAGAGGGAACATTGACCATACTGGTCTAAAAGGGTCACTGAGTGCTAAAGGGCAGGTTAAAATATAAGTGAACTTCCAAATTATGCATAATAAGTTAGAAAAGATTTATAAAACAGACACAGAAAGGATTAAGCATTTAAAAACATACTAATATAGAAATACAGATTTTTAAATGATTTCGCCTTGAGGGATACACCTGAAGATAGGTAGAATAAGTGCATTCAAAAGGTACAGCACTCACACCATTTTTTTTGTTTGGCCCCTCTGCAATAAAGAGTCAATACCTTCGATATGATGGAGAAATTAGAAAATATGCCCTATAATCTCTTCCCTGGGAAAGAGGCACTTAGTTCCCTGGGAAATAGTAAACATTTTAAGTATGACCCTGCAAGTAAAAATAAATGTATTAAAGTATTTTTTAATAACCTATTCATCAAATTATGTCTGATTCCTCAAAACTTACATGTACAGTGAAAATGGAAAGCACAGATTCATCAAACAATGGACTTATCACATGTTTGAAGTGCTGGAGAATATTAGGATGTTAGCTATAAAGACTGAATAATTGAATGAGGCCGAGGAGCAAGTAGTTGGCTTTTTAAATAACTTATTAATGAGTCATTTCAAGGGGAAATTAGGGAATTAGGGAAAGATAGCTATTATTACTATACATGGATCACAAAATCTCAAGAAATATCAATGATTTCAGTATATAAGATGCTAATAAAGGAAACATCTGAAGTTCAGGTGAGACTGGAAAACTGCTCTCTTTGGGGAGAACATATGTTTTTGGGGGGACCTGTTATCAAGGCTAATGGCTCCTTGTTATTGCTCTTTGTTCCAGCTTTGCTTTTTCACTTTTAACTTGTAGGACAGCTTAAATGGTTGACTTGTTTAAAGTGCTTAATTACTCATGTGGCAGCTATTACCAATACAAACTGGCTACAGGATACACAGACAGCCATTGTGTCCCAGCTGATGTTACAATACTAAATGGGACCTGATTACCGTACATTGCTTTCTCAATGCTGTTAATTTGCATGTTTGAATAAGTCTGTCGGGACACCATTTTATAGCTATTGCTCCATGTACACTGCTTGGGATCGCTTTGGGAAACAGTATGGAGCCGGCTTTTTCTATTCATCAGAATGGAGGTTTGGGAGCTGCTGACACCATAGCCATTATGCATTGCACCTATGGGCTTTGTGGCCCATTAGAAATTCCATTGCTGCACTTGCCTTTCCTTTTATCTGTTTCCCTTTTCCCCCTTTGAGTGGACAGATTCTGTTTATTTTTAAGTATTACTGTTAAATGTGGATGTGAACATTTGCCCGTAATTGTCCCTAAATAATTTGTAGAAGTGTTTTAAGGCAAAAAAAAATTAATTAATTAATTAAAAGAAAACAAAAACCAAAACAAAACCAGAAATGTGTATTCATCAAGAATGTGTTACACACACACACACACACACCAATAAAATCAAAGAAAAAGAGGCTATTAAATTCAGAGTAAGGGGGAGAAAGGGGAGGTTTTGGAGGGTAGGAACTTGGGAAAGACTAAAGGGAGGAAAATGAGAGACAAGAGTGATACAATTCTATTTTAATTAAACATATATTTTAAAAATAACTAATTTATATCAATTTATATCTGTGATGGCAAGAAATCACTCATCCCCTTACCACTTGACAGGCAAACATTTATTGTTTCAAAACTCAAAGGTAATTTAGTCCACTTAGCCTACAAAAAAAGTTGGCAATTTCTTCAGGTTCTGTAATAAATATTTTAAACTGTGTTTTGCAGTTATATTTGTCAATCAAAGAGAAAATAAATGAGTTGACTTGGCAGCATGCAAACTTTTTTTCTTTAAGGTAAAAAATTTTATGTAGCTTGAAGTACATTAAACATCCAGGAAAAAAATCAAATTGCAGCATATTTATTCTAGAAAACTTGTCTGACACTTGGATATATATGAATGATTTAATAATGTTTGTGAGCAAATTAGTGTAATTCTTTGCACTTGTTCAATTTTCAATCATTAATTTAAGAAAAGATTCTTTGAAGCCTTTCTGATTTTCTTCTCAATTGGACTTGCCTTAGTTTCTGTCAGAAATGATAATGGCAAGATGATATCAATCTTTGTGATAATCTTTTAAGGACTGTAGTACAGAAGGAAAATTTTCAAAGTTCAGTCTATCCTCAGTGGCAAAGAATGAATTTGTTCCGTGTGTAGAAGACAAATCTTAATATTTGTAACTCATTCTTTCTTATTTTATGCCTATTTCTTTCAACTTGTGAAGAGATTGTTGTTATCTTGTTTTAAACTTTCATAATGGTTATTAACTCTACAGGAAAGAAAGGAAAAAGGAAAAGAAAAAAGTCAGGCTCAGGTGGATTAACATTTGATCAGACTTTCAAAAGCAATCTACAACCAGGACATCTTAAACTATTCAAATAAATTGAAACTGAACAAGCTCTTGGAAACTCCTCCTAGGAGACTAGCATTTCTATTATAACAAAACCAGATAAAGATATGAGAACAAAATAACAAAAGAAAAGTTATAATGATATATTCTTGGTGAACAGGAACACAAGCATCCTTTTCAGGAATGCTAAAAGACTAAATCATACATATATAAAAAAAGATCGCCGACCTGGATAAAATTGGTTTTATTCTAGAGACACAGGGATAGTTCAAAGTACTTTAACTCTCTGAAAAATAATACTGTGGTAGACATTAAATGTATTTTAGCCAAACCTAATTCCATTCCATCCCCTAAAATTTATACTCTACTTTCCCAATCACATTTCCCTCTGAATTTCACTTGCCCTGTTTTTAATCCTACTTAGTGTTGCCTACAAGTGCATAACCTAGGATCATCCACTGGAGCAAGAGTAGCCTCTCAGGAACCACATCTTCAAAGAAAACTGAATTTCCTTCCCAGCAGCCATCACTTGCCAATGAATCCTTAGGCAATGATGGAACTCCATGAGTTCTGCCCTCACACATGCTGGAATTGTTGGAAAACTGGATCTATACAGGCCTTGTGAATGCTGTGACAGCCTCTGTGAGTTCATGTGTTCAAATGCGCTACCATGTCTGTAAAGTATGATTTGATCACAGACATTTACTGTCTCTGGTTGTAAACTTGAGTATAATACTTAATTTTCTGTTTTCAGCATATACTAACCACAATTCTGAAAGAAAAAAAAATGGACATTATTTCAATCAAGATAATATCTGAAAATATCAAACTCAATTTACAGTTTCTCTATTTATCTTATTTTTCATATTGTCTAATTTGGCAAGGTCATCATGTACATTCTTTACTCTGTAGCTTCTGTTATGATCACTGAGGAGGAGCTTTGTAAAGATGTTCCATTTAGATGTGAGTGCCCCACAGTCTCTTACACTTTGTTCAGTCATGAACCTCTGTGTTAATTGTCATCAACTATAACAAGAAGCTGCTTTGATGAATAGTGAGAGATACACTAATATATGGGCATAACAATAAATATTTATAAAGCAGTTTAGTACTATTTCTGTATAGCCAAATGGTATTGGGTTCTCCTCTCAAGCCTGTTACATAGCCAGCAATGAGTTTTTGGCAGAGTTAGTAATGATCAGTGTGAGTATTTGTGAAGAAGGTCTTAAGCCAAATCAGAAAGTGGGTTGGTTATTCCCATGACATTCGCACCATTATTGCACAAGTGGACATATCTTACCCTTTAAATTGTTTTTGAAGTTCCAATATTTACAGTTACATAAGGCTATTGTTTACTTCCTTGCCTCCAGTAGTGTGCATAGAACCTTCCAGTGCTATAAAAGCTTATCAGAAAGATTTAACTTTTAGGTTGGTAACAGCTTGACTTCTCCATTTCCTATGACTCAAGTATGTGGTATCTTCAATCATAGGTTCTTGCTATCAAACTATGGATGGTAAACATTGTGGGAATTTGCTCTGCCAATGACCTTGGGATATCTCCCCATACTTATTCTTGACTCTTTGGAAATGTTCTTTAGAATATAGTGCTATCCTAAAACTTAAACTTTCTGTTTTGATGTTAATAATGTTTAAATTTTCCACAGTGAACAATAAATTTTCCTAACAGAGATCTCTGAATTCTCCAGAAGGAAGATGGGGCCCCACAATGATTCTACCTGCTTCATAATGATGCCATTAAATCAATAAACACCACAGAAAGATTGGCTCTGGATTGCAAACTGTTCAGGACAGTTTCAAGTTGACTGGCTGAGATGGTCCACCATCTTACCCCACTCTGAGACAGGCTACAAATGCTGCAACTAGTCCTAATGAGACTTAACCATTGTTTTAGGTTTATTTTTACAGGATCCCAGAGAGACACTGTTGCCCCCTGACAACAGGAAACAATTCTAAGAAAATGAAGCACCCTCTCCCAACAGCTTTTTGTTTTCTCAGGGTTATGGATAATTTTCATCTGTTAGAGGTTGATTATAAGTTGTAGTAGGGGTGGGGTGGAACAACAAAGTTTAGACTCAGGATTCTCTTTTGGAAAAGAAAAATGGGAATGGACAGGATAGGATAATAAGATAGATTATTGTATCTACTTATAAACTAATTTAGCAACTATCAGCTTTTGATAGTTTGCATTGGTGTGGATCCTTATATATTGATATAAGTGTAAAATTAATTTTCTATTTCTGTTTAAGATAATCTGTATATTGGTACAAATACAACACTACATTTGCCATATTGTACATAATTTCCTACTCCTGTTTAAAATATTTTTGTATATTTTACATATTATACATTATATATTATATTTGCCATAATGTATGTATATTCTATTTCTGTTTAGGATATTTTGTGTATTGATACAAATTAAGGTGGCATTGCCATATTGCACTATACATTTCTGCCTCTGATTAAGATATTTTGGTATATTGTCACAAATTCGAGGTTATTGGCCTTGTACATCTGCCTACAGAGTGTTTATTTTTATAATGTGAAGTCTTAGTCTTTAAGCTATTTCAGTTGGTAAGAATTACAGGTTAATTGTCTCTTATGCTTGTCATACTTATACCCATGTTAGTTAGGTTTTCTACATATTCAGAGATATATGTCAGATTGATAGTAAGCTTCAAATACTTCATAGACCTAGAGAACAGAGTATTTAAACGTTTTAATAACTTAGAATTCTGTTGACATAAAACACTATTGTTCCCGGCAACATCAATCTACTCCCAAAAGGATGATGGGCATCAAAGACATTTCATATGGAGTTTTTCTTCTCCTTGGCAAAAATGGCCCTTGCATTGACTGCTGACAGTAAGCACACTGTCCATTCTGGATGAGCAGGACACAGGAAAAAGTGACTACTGAATCTTGCCAAGACAGGGTAGGGCAGTCTTTCAAAATTTTCTGCTCTGAAAATGATCTGTCTGATATTCTAGACCTGTAGCCAAAGTTGCAGTGAGACATGGAGTGACTGTCCAGGAAGCTAGCTGTTTCTTTCACACCTAGCATGTTTTGGAAGTTGCTTGTTTGCGCTTCCTACAGAGGGGGATGATGGCTGTTTACTTTGTTCTGTACCTGTGAGTGTATTACTCCCCATTTTATCTCTTAATAAATCTATTGATATCTTTTAACAGACTCTAGTGGATTCACTTAACAGGCAAGATCAAAGCCTGTCATATATGGGCATTCTATGTGGAGCCAATGACCAAAAACTCAATCATCATCATCATCATCATCATCATCATCACCATCATTATCACATTCCTGACATTTAATTTATTATTTGATAGCCTATGTTATCTGTGAAATGCGTTGTCCCCATTACTGGGTAACTCTATTTAAACTTTCTTTCTCTGTCTCTCCATCCTCCCCTGTGTGTGTTTTGTCTTGTATTTTAGAAAGTTGCTACAGTAGTAAGTTTTTATGAAACTTTTTCAAGGGTATTTAGTGTTAGTTATCCCTCTCTCTTTTTCCTCTACCCTGTCCTCTCATCCTCCACTCCAGTTAATATTTCTTAATAAAAATATTCTGTTAAAATTAGGCTTTAGCAAGAAAGAGAGTTTCTGTATAATTGAATATATTGAATATAAATGAATATAATCTCATATATTTCTAAACATTTAACAATTATTCACACATTTTCTCTAAGACATATCCTGGTTTTACATTTTAGTATAATACTCAATTCTCTGTCTTCAGAGAATATAATTCTGAAAGAAAAATGGACATTATTTTTTTCCAATCAAAACAATATGTAAAAAGAGCATACTTCATTGGTAGTTATTCTATTTGCCATATTTTCCTTATTGTCTAATTGGGTGAGGTCATCATGTATATTCTAAATTTAGATAAAAAATACATATTTGAGTGCCTTAAATTATGCAGTATACCTAAATGTTCTGTTTTTCTCTTTTTATCTGTTTTGTTTTTTAATTATAAGAAAGAGTTTTCCTGCTATCCCATGCTGGCCTAAAACTCATAATTTATGTATTTGATGTACCCTAGAATATCTTTTTAAATGTATCATATTATCATTTAGCACTACTGTAAAATTTATTGGTTTTTAATATTACATTCTGTTGAGGCATGCTGAACAAACCCATTATTTCTCTGTCTTAACAGCAAAGTAACAGTTTTACAAATATAATTCTTGGAATTCCCTTCAGCATTTGTTTTTGTAATTTGCTTCCCAAGTTTATCATTTACTGGAGTACCATGATCATATCCCTTTGAGTCAGAGTAAAATCTATATCAGTTAAAGTTGTAAAGTGATGCATAGATTTTGCAAAGATGACAGACACTACATGTGATTTTATTTAACCTTTGCTTGTTTGATTTTAATTTTTGAATTTTACAATGAGCATTCTAATTTTGCATGTCACAAATAAGAAGACAAAACTACCTACTATCCTGTAGTTATGCAGTGCAAATTTTAATTCAGAATCTGTCAGCATCTACTATACTTTGTAAATCATCTTGTTAAGCAGGAAACTATAAGCCAGTATACCATAGTCAGTATGGTTTTAACATACTATGCAATATTACCTAAATTTTGTTGCTTATATTTTGCTTTGGCAAGAGCTGTTTACATTGTTCTCTGCATAGATCTTTTTTATTTATTCTTCCTTCATATAATCCATCCCAACTGCAGCTTCCCCTTCCTCCACTCCTCAGCTCCTTCTCACCTAGCCTTTCCTTCATATCCACTCCTCCTCCCATTTACCGCAAGAAAAGAGCAGGCCATTCAGGGACATCAACTGAACATGGCTCAAGATACAATAAGACCAGGAACGAACCCTCACATCAAGGCTGGATGAGGCAACCCAGTGGTGGAAAAGGATCCAAGAGCAGGAAAAAGAGTCAGAGATACCCTGCACACAATCACTGTCAGGAGGCTACCAAAACACCAAGCCAACAACCATAATGTATTATGTAACCATAAGAAAGCCATTATAGTTATATTTGAACAACTGTCCATGCGTCAGGATGAAGTATGCTTTGGGTATGTGTCCAAGAATGGAATAGCTGTGTCTTGAGGTAGATTGATTACCAATTTTCTGAGGAACTGCCATACTGATTTCCATAGTGACTCTACAAGTTTACACTTCCACCAGCAATGGAGGAGTGTTCCCCTTGTTCCACATCCTGACCAGCATGAGCTGTCACTTGTGTTATTGATCTTAACCATCCTGACAAGTGTAAGATGGAATCTCACAGTAGTCTTGATTTTCATTTACCCAATAGCTACAGATATTGAATATTTCTCTGTGTTTCTCAAACATTTGAGATTCCTCCATTGAGAATTATCTGTTCAAATCTGTACCCCATTTTAAAATTGGTTTGTTTTGTTTGTTGATATCTAGTTTTGTGCGTTCTTTATATATTTTGAATTTTAGCCCTCTATTGAATATGGATTTGGTGAAAGTCTTCCCATTTTGTAGGCCTTTTGTCATATTGATGGTATTCTTTGCATTATATAAGGTTTTCAGTTTCAAGAGATTACATTTATTAATTATTGGTCTTAGTGGCTATGTAATCAGTGTTCTGTTCAGGTATTGATATCCTTTGCCAATACACTCAAGACTACTCCTTAATTTCTCATCTATCAGGTTCAATGTATCTGAATTTATGTTGAGGGCTTTGATGCACTTGAACTCCAGTTTTGTGCAGGATGATAAATATAGATCTATGTGCATTCTTCTATGTACAGACACCCAGTACAATGAGCACAATTTGTTGAAGCTGCCTTCCTTTTTTTTCAGTGTGTATTTCTGGATTATCAAAAATCGGGTGTCCATAGGTGTATGGATTTAAGTCTAGGAGTTTGATTTGATTTCAGTGATCAATGTGTCTGTTTGTATGCCAATACAATGTGGGTATTTTTTCCTACCACTATAGCTCTGTAATACAGTTTGAAACCAGGGATGTTGATAGTTCTTTTGTTGTTGAGGATTATTTTAGCTATCGTGAGCTTTTTTGTTCCTACATATGAAGTTGAGAATTGTCCTTTCAAGGTCTGTAAAGAATTGTGTTTGAATTTTGATAGGGACTGAATTGAATCTGTGGATTGCTTTTGGTAGGATGGACAATTTTACTAACTCAGTCCTACTGACTCATGAGCAGGGGTGGTGTTTCCATCTTCTGATATTTCCTTTAAGTTCTTTCTTCAAATACTTGATGTATTTGTTATGTGTCTGTTTCTTTTGTTGTTGTTATTGCTTGTTTTTTTTTCATACAAGTCTTTCACTTACTTGGTTAGAATAATTTATATTATTTGTGAGTATTTTGAAGGATTCTGTTTCCACAATCTTTTTCTCAGTCCAGCTGTCATTTGTATATAGGAGGACTACTGATTTATATTTAGGTAATCATATGTCCAGCCACTTTGCTAAAGGTGTTTATTAGTTGTAGGAGTTTCCTAGCAGAATTTATGGGGTTGCTTCTGTATCCTATCATATCATTTGAAAATAACTATACTTTGACTTCTTCCTTTCTGATTTGTATTCCCTTAGTTTCCTCCAATTGTCTTATTGTACTTGCTAGAATTCAAATACTATATTGAATAGATATGAAGACAGTAGGTAGCCTTGACTTGTTCCTGATTTCACTGGAATTGGTTTGAGATTCTTTCAATTTAATAAGATGTTGGCTACAGGTTTGCTGTAAATTGCCTTTATTATGTTATGGTATGTCCCATGTAGCCCCAATCTCTCTAAATCTTTTGTCATGAGGGGTGTTGGATTTTGTCAAAAGCTTTTTAAGCATCTAATGAGATGATCATATGGTTTTCTTTCAGTGGATTTAGGGTGGATTGTGTTGACTGATTTTCATATGTTGAACTATCCCTGCTTTCCGTGAATAAAGCCTACTGGATCAGAATGGATAATCCTTTTGATGTGTTCTTGGATTTGGTTTACTATTATTTTATTGATTATTTTTGCATTAATTCTTGTGAGGACTATTGTTGCATAACTCTCATTATTTGTCAAATCTTTATGTGGTTTTTGTGTTAGGATGACTATGGCCCCATAGAATGAATTTGATGATATTCCTGTTTCTATTTTGTGGAATAATTTAGGTATGTTGGCATTAGCTCTTCTTTGAAAGGCTAGTAAAATTCTACACTAAAACCTTCTGGCCCTGTGGGTTTTCTTTTTTTATTTTATTTATTTATTTATTTATTTTGGTTGGGAGCTTTTATTGGATGCTGCTATTCCCTTAGGGATTATAGGTCTATTTAAATTGTTATTCAATCTTGATTTATCTTTGATAAATGGTATCTATATAGAAAAATCACCCATTTCCTTTAGATTTTCCAACTTTGTGGAGTACAGTTTTTAAAAGCATGACCTAATTGTTCTTTGGATTTCCTTGGTGTTTGTTATGTCCCCATTTTCATTTAGATTTTGTTAACAAGGATAATCTTTCTCCGAGTTTAGTTAGTTTAGGTAAGGGTTTGTCTATCTTTATTTTCTCAAAGAACCAATTCTTTCTTTGTTCCCTTTGTTTCTATTTTATTGATTTCAGCCCTCAGTTTGAGTATTTCCTGCCACCTACTCCTCTTTGGTGTGATTTTTTTTCTAGAGCTTTCAGTTGCACTGTTAATTTGCTTATATAAGATCTCTCTCTCTCTCTCTCTCTCTCTCTCTCTCTCTCTCTCTTTTCATGTAGGCACTTAGTGCTATGAACTTTCTTCTTAGTACTGTTTTCATTGTGTCCCAAAAGTTTGGGTATGCACTGTATTCATTTTCATTGAATTCTAGAAATTCTTTAATTTATTTATGTATTGACCTAGTAGTCATTCAGTAGAGAACTGTTCAGTGTCCATGTGTCTGTTGAGACTTGCCTTGTAACTGAGTGGATCATTGTGTGTTGGTATTGTGTTCCCAAAAATACTGTGCACGCTAATAAACTTATCTGGGGTAAGAGAACAGAACAGACACAATATTAAACATAGAGGTAGACAATGATAGCACATGCCTTTAATCCTAGGATTCCAGAGGCAGAGATCTGCCTGGATCTCTGTGAGCCAACATGGTGACTCATCCCTTTAATCTCAGGAAGTAATGGCAGGAGGCAGAAAGGTATTTAAGGCAGGAGGACAAGGAACTATAGCCTGGTTAAGCTTTAAGGATTTTGAGCAGCACAGCTCAGCTGAGAGGCATCCAGTCTGAGGAAACAGGATCAGCTGAGAAATTGGCAAGATGAGCTAGCGGTGATTGTTCTGCTTCTCTGATCTTCCAGTGTTGACTCTAGTACCTGGCTCCATGTTTGTTTTATTAATAAGACTTTTTAAGATTCATGTTACATCATTGATTTTGTAGAAAGTTTTATGAGATGCTGAGAAGGTATGTACTTTTTTGTTTTTGTAAAATGTCCTATAGATATCTGCTTGGTCTA
Organism: Onychomys torridus; assembly: GCF_903995425.1. NCBI lineage: Eukaryota > Metazoa > Chordata > Mammalia > Rodentia > Cricetidae > Onychomys > Onychomys torridus. Next base: position 73,304,964 of record NC_050451.1, on the reverse strand, counting down.
TTTGATTTATAATGTTTGTGAACACCAGTATTTCTCTTTCGCTTTTGTCTGGATGACCTTTGGTGAGAGTCAGGTATTAAAGTGTCCCGTATCAATATGTGAAGGGAAATGAGTGATTTAAGCTTTAGTAATGTTTCTTTTATAAATGTAGGTAACCTTGAGTTTGCAGCACAGACATTAAAATTTGAAACAACATTTTGGTGGACTTTTCCTTTGATGAGTATAAACTGTCCCTCCCAATCTCTTTTGATTAATTTTGGTTGAAAGTATATTTTGTTAGATATTAGAAGTACTACATCAGCTTGCTTCTTAAGTAAATTTGCTTGGAAAAATCTTTTTCCCTTTTTTCTAAGATATCTGTCTTTGAGATTGAGGTGTGTTTCTTGAATGTAGCAGAAGGTTAGACTCTTTTATATTCTACCTGTTAGTGTCTTTTTACTGGAGAATTGAGTCCATTGACACTGAGAGAAGTCAATGTTAATTCCTGTTATTTTGTTGTTATTGTTGCTGGTGGTGTTGTGTGTGTGTGTGTGTGTGTGTGTGTGTGCGTGCGCGTGCGCGCGCGTGCAGGTATGTGTTTCCCTTCTTTGTGTTTTTCTGTTGTGAGATTAGTTTTACTGTATATAGTCTGGGCTACCATCTGGGTTCCCTTAGTCTGCAGCACATCTGCCCAAACCTTTCTGGTTTTTAGATTCTCCACTGAGAAGTCAGGTGTAATTCTAATAGGAATGTCTTTGCATGCTACATTGTCTTTTTCCTTTGTGCTTTTTAATATTCTTTGTTCTGTATGTTTAGCTTTTTTAATTATTAGGTGGCAATTGCACTTTCTTTTCTGGTCTGATCTATTTGGTGTTCTGTAAGCTTCTTGTACCTTTATAGTTATGTCTTCATTTAATTTAGGAAATTTTTCTTCTATGATTTTTTTGAAATACTTTCTCAGCCATTGAGATGGTATTCTTCTATTCCTATTATTCTTAAGTTTGGTCTTTCAATAGTGTTCATATTTCCTGGATGTGTTGTATCTGGAATTTTTTAGATTTAACGTTTTCTTTGACCAGTGTATCAATTTCTTCTATCTCATCTTCAATGTCTAAGATTCTCTTCCATCTCTTATATTCTTTTGGTGGAGTTTGCCTCTGTAATTCCTATTTGCTTACCTAGATTTTGCCTTTCCAGAATTCCCTCAATTTATGTTTTCTTTTGCTTTATTTACATTTTCAGGTATTGAATGGTTTTATTCTTTTATTTCAACTATTTGTTTTTTTCTTGGCTTTCTTTTTTTTTAAATAGAAATATAAAGCTTTATTTACTGAAAATAATTTAGCTCTACTGCCCAGTAAAAGACACTTTGAATATTTCTGTTTGTAATCCATAAACAACCACTAAAATACAAAATGTAAAAATAAAATTAAAATGAGGTAATAGATAATGTAGTGCTATTACTAAAAATATTTACTTAACTTCAAGGAAGGCAAGTAGTTCTTACCAGATAAAATAGATATTAAACCACATCACCAAAGGAAAATGGCACAATGCTAAACAGTTCAACACAGGGTGATAGAATGATCTTGGCTTTTTTTTAGAGATTCATTTATTTTCTCTAATTTTTGTCTATATTTCCCTTGATTCCAGTAACAGATTTATTCCTTTTCTCTTTAAGGAACTCTATCATCTTAATCAAGTTGATTTTAAGGTCTTTTCCTTGTGTTTCAGCTGTGTCAGGTATTCATGGATTGCTGTCATAGAATAACTGGACTTTGGCATATTGCCTGGATTGTTGTTGATTGTGTTCTTACACTGGAGTCTAAGCATCTGTGTCTGGGGTTATTATAGATCCAGGTGCCAATTTCTGAGTTGTTGTTTTTCTGACTAGTGTTTTGTTCCTTGTTTTTTATTTCCTATTTGGCCATTTGGCTGGTGTGATCTCTGGTTGATTTGGAGGTCTGCCCATGTTGAGGGATGGAACAAGTTGAAGAGGGAGCAAATGGGCAACAAGAGGTGGGGGTCTGCTAGCAGGAAGCCTACTGTGTTTCTGGGAGCCAGTGTGGCCTCTGCTAGAGCAGAAGGTCTCCACCTGACACAGTTTGCTTTCTTTTAAAAGGAAAGCACCTGCTTCTCTATAATAGTTTGACTTTTTCAATACAGAATAATCATGTCTCTAATAAAATCTTGGTGGTTTATACTGTTACAGCACAGAATAATCTTTCTCTAAATCAGAAAGACAAACAAATGTTTTGAAGCACTCTGAACTGTTTGTAGAAACATAAACGCATTCTCCAAATGCAATCTTAGGTTTCCCAACACTTTAGCTTCTACATGCAGTTGTCAGCTCTGTAATAGAATAATCATTGATTGAGTATGATTTCAGCAGATCAAACAATCATCTTCCTGCACATCTTCTTGTGAACAAGGCAATATAAAATGATTTTAAGTTGAATTATTCACTATTTAGCATCTCTTTGTGTTCACTGCACAGCAAAGTGAATTATACAGGTAGTGACTGTCAATACAATTCTGTCAGAAAGGAGCACAGAAAATATGACAAAGAAGAATGTTGAGTAATCACACTCTGAATGCTGAAATCAATTCTTCCAGTTCCTAAAGCATATACTGGAAATGACAGAGGAACTTTCTGAACAGAGACATATACACTAAGAATATTACAATGATAACACTACTTGTGATTTTTAAATGAAATAAAATATATTAATTGGATGATCCAATATTAGTTTACACATTTGAAATCATTATCTACACTAGGAAGGAAGTGATGTCTGAGAGGACAATGTATATAAGGCATGAGGAGACAGGAACTAGAGGACTTTTCAGGCTGAAGAGTCCTAGAGGCAAGACGTGGCAGTGGCTTGTTCCTTTGTCTCATTGATCATTCAGCATTTATCCCCCCCAAAAAAAAAAAATATTATCTATTGGACTAGTTGGTCTCATGTCAACTTGATACAAGCTAGATTCTTCAGAGAAGGAGCCTCAGTTGAAACAAATGCCTCCATGAGAGAGAGCTGGAAGACATTTTCTCAATTAATGATCAGTGGGAGAGGATCAGCCCATGGTGGGTAGTACTATCCCTGGGCAGTGATCCTGGGTTCTGGAAAGCAGGCTGATCAGCCAGGGAGAGCAAACCACTAAGCAGCACCCCTCCATAGCCTGTGCATCTGCTCCTGCATCTAGGATTTTGCCCGGTTTGAGTTCCTGTTCTGACTTCCTTCAATGATGAACAACATCATGGAAGTATAAGCTGAATAACCCCTTTCCTTCCCAACTTTCTTTTTGGTCATGATATTTCATCGCAGGAATAGAAACCCTAACAAAGACTATTATTTACATTATTTGATATCTTATAATGCCTGTCAAGTCATCTTCTTTTTATTTAGTCTTTTGACAAATGTCATTCATTTGTCATTCTAGAAATCTATGGTAGATCTGATCTGTCAAACCATATTAATCATATTACACATATTAACTATTTTTAGTGCAGTACAATTTTAAGGGCATTGAACATTAAACCACTGGGATGAGGTAGGTAGGATAGTGGGTAGATTTGAATGAACTATGATTTGACCTCACTATGAAAAAAATCTATACATCAGTGGCATTATACATGATTTGAAAATTAAATCAATAATTATGCTAAGGGATGTATATAAGAGATGAAGGAAGTATACTGATTAAGCAAATAAATTATAAAACATACTAGTAGAATGGTAGTCTTAAACGTACTATATATGGGACCAGAGAGATGGCTTAGCAGTCAATAGCACTGGTTGCTCTTCTAGAGGACCTGGGTTCAAGTCTCAACATCCATATGGTGGCTCACAACCATCTGTAACATAGTCTTAAGGGATGTGACACTCTCTATTAACATTTCCAGGCACCAGTCACACACATGGTGCACAGATACATTTTCAGGCAAATACATCCATATTTATAAATTATTAAAAAATTTAAAAATATATATACAAATAGATACTTTACAAGTTTTATGCATGCATGTATTTAAATGGTCTTGAAATATTATGCTCTCCGTAATTGTAATTATTATTGCTGAACAATATTTCTTGTTTCAATGGCTTTATGCTTTCTCAGTTTCAACTCAAATGAACTTTCTAATTATTAAGTTGGTAAAGATGAAAAAATTCATTGTAGATGTACATTTGTACATGGAGCACATGCAAACATCTATGATATGATTTTTCTATAAAATGTGATTTTTTTTGACAAATGAGTATTTTTGCATAGTTTCCTACCAACTTCAATATACAGAGATTGTCCATATTCTAATAAGTAATTTTTAAATGGACAAAAATACAATTTTCTCTTTTCAGAAAACTTTTTATGCCTGATAATTTAAAATTATGCATCTTTGTATTAGTTATTTGATAATTTCACACAATAAGTTTTGATCATATTCACCCCTCCATCATCTAACTCTTCCTAAATCTGCCCCTCCTTCTCTTCCAATAAAATTTTATGTAAATTACCCCAATCAAGGACAATTTGTGCTACCTATATATTCTTACAAATAAATCCTTACTCTGGAGCTGGGTCATCTTACCTCAACTTAAGACCTGATAACCTGAATTTGATACAAAAGAAAGCAGGATGTGCACTTGAACCTATTGGCCCAGAAAAGGAATTTCTAGACAGGACTCTGATAGATCTGGAACTAAGACCAGCGATTAGCAAAAGGGCTCCATGAAATTGAAACTTTCCATATAGCAAATGACACCATTGTTCAAATGAGAAAGCCTACAAAATGGGAAGATATCTTTACTAGCTATACAATGGACAGAGAGTTGGTACCTAGAATGTATAAAGAACTCAAAACATAATCATCAAGGAAGCGGGCAGTTCAGTTAAGAATAGGATATGAAACTAAATAGAGAGCTCTTAAAGTTAAAATACAAGTGACTGAGAAATACATTAAAAATTGTCAAACATTTTTAGCCATCAGAGAAATGTAAATGTAAAGTACTTTGATATTGCATCTTACCCCAGGCAGAGTGGCTAAGATCCAATAAATTAATGACAACAAATGCTGGTGTGGATTCTGGGAAAGGTAACGACTACTCACTGTTGGTGGGGGTGCAAACTTGTACAGCCACTACAGAAATTAGAGTGGAAGTTGCCCAAAACTGCTAATAGATGTTCCACATGATCAATTATACCACTTTTGGGCATATTCAAAAGAATTCTATATTACTACAAAGATACATATTCATCATTATTCAATGTTGCTCTATTCACAATAGCCAGAGATGATGATAATGGCCTGGCTGTTTATCAACTGATGAATAGATAATTAAAATGTAGTCCATGTAATATTATTTAGTTAAGAAAAATGAAAAGAAAAAATGGATGAAGCTGGTAAGACCAATCATGAGTGAAGCCCAGAAAGACAAGCATAATGTGTTTTCCCTTATTTGTTAGAGTAAGCTTTGAATCTCTAGATTTGTTTGCCTAACCTGAAATTGCTTTGTATTTTTTAATTAAAATATAATTACAACATTTCCCCATCTTTTGTTGTTGTTGTTTTTGTTTTTCGAGACAAGGTTTCTCTGTGTAGCTTTGCGCCTTTCCTGCAACTCACTCTGTAGACCAGGCTGGCCTCGAACTCACAGAGATCCACCTGCCTCTGCCTCCCGAGTGCTGGGATTAAAGGTGTGTTCCACCTATTTTTTACTCCAACACATCCAATATAATATGTTCATTTCCTCTCAAATTCATGGCTATTTTCTCTTTTTATTGTTACACACACACAATGCACACATACATCATATACATATAAAAATACAAGTTGAGTCCTATTAGTGTTACTTGAATATATATATATATACAAATACACATGATAGGTAAATTATCTATACTTTCCTTCAAATATAAAAAAAAGATTTGGTTATATATTTAAATATTAATATGTACAGACATATTTTTTTATTTGTGAAAATGTAATATTTCTGAATTAAAGAAATATTCTTAGATATATAACATGCATACAATTTAAAATGTCCATTGGTTTATTCTGTGAGCTTGTATTAATAAAATTTGTCATTACAAACTTTATCAAAACATGCATTTACATTGTGTATTTATATAGGCTACTTCAAATAAATTAAGGACAAATTAAGTTGTGTTCTACATGACTTCAAAATAGTCATTTTATATGTTAAACACACAGTGACAGTGAACTAGTTGACGGGAATAGTTGATTTTAAAAAGTAGCGTGGTTCATTTTGTTCATTCATGGACTGAATCAATTCCTTTACATTTATTGATGAAACAATAAATCACATTGATGTCATTAATCATATTGATGTCAGCCATGAAACAAAATGTGGATATTTGGCTCTCAGAGATTCTCAGAATGAAGTAATCATCAACTTGTTAGATCAATGTCATGTCAAATGATTATGACAAGGCATCTTCATTTATGTGATATCTTATGCCATATTTAATTATTATAACTATATATGATATTAGAATAACAAATAGTGGTGATAAATGATTATTGGGCTAATTCATGTGTTCAAACACCAAGAGCAATCACCTTTTATATTAATTTTTCTTTCATACATGCAAATTATTTATGCAATATAAACTATTAACAAAAGTTGTAATATAGCCTTTATTTTTAATGTTCTATAGAGAACTAAAGTGAGCAGAGTTCCATTTATCTAAACAGTAAATATATCAAGTTGAACTCATCATTAATAACCATGATCATGAGAATTTAGGTAATTAATTGCATTTCTTTCTCTGTCCTTATACAGGAAACATATATAAGAACACAGCGTTTGCTTACCAAGACTTTTGTCTCTTACAATGATGCAATGGCTTGAAGCATAACTCCAGAGAATTTGACTTTTAATAAATAACATTAAATGATACTTATCTATCATAACTTTCTATTTAAAAATTAAGAAATTAAAATGTCACTGGAAAAGAATGTTTTCTTTTTATGTAACCTTAGTGCTTTAAGCTTATTGGATTGATTGTATATTTCAAAAGATGCTTCAAGTTTATTAGTTGACATAAAATATCTTGTGATCATTCAAAATTTTATGTTTAAGGAAGCATCTACAATTCTATCATTTCTAGGCAGCTTTAACATGCTGTTATTTAATTTTCCAGTTTTTTTTACTAGGTATATGAATGTGTATAGATAATATCTTATTTCTTTACAATTTTGCATTTGGTATGCTATATTAAAAGTCAATCTGTTTTCAAATACCAACATAATTCTCTGTGAATATCAGACTTTAAATATAAACAGAAATACAAATGTCAGGATCCTTGCACTTTACAAGCAGGTGGTGTTTATTTCCTCATGCTTTCAAAATGTCTTTCTATCTTTATTCACAACAAGGTGGGTGGCACTGAAAACTGCTATATATTTAACAGTACTCTTTAGCTTTAAAGAGCTTATAATATGTATTTTTTGATGACTAATCCCTAAGGTGATTCACTCTAGACAGTACAAAAACATCCAGTCTTTTCTTGAAGAGAAAATATATATATATCTGCTAGTTTAATCAAAACAATATTGTTGGCAGGGGACTAAAAGCTAAAAACAGATTCTTATTTGATTTTCAAAAGCAGGTATTGGCAATATGACAACTTGACAAGTGTGCAGCTGGAGCTGTAGTGGCCCCATCTTTGAAGCCATGTCTTCACATGCGATTGACTTCACTAGTTTGATACAATCCATTTAGATGAGGCAGTAACTCCTTAATCCATTGAGAAAATAAGAGGATATTATTTATGTTTTTCTGAAGTTACAGATCAATAACAATATTTAGTTACATTTGAACCATATAATTGGAACAATTAACCATATTTTCACATTTCCTTTAGAAAAAGTTTCTCAGTTGTCCTAACTGGCATTTTGAAATGGATAGTTCTCTATTACTGAGAGTGCATAGCCCTGTACATTTTGCATATTAAGACACTTTGGCCACATATGCATATAGCCTCTGTTGTAGCAATCTAGAATAATACCAGTTATTGTGAAATATAATGGACAACACTCTTCCCGATTAAGAACTTTTATCTTATACTTTTATCATGGAACTCTGTTTTCATGATTCCACAGAACCAGATAATAAGTAATTCATATCTAAGGAAAATGATGTATATTTACATTATTTAAAAAGACAGTGTAGGTGAGCATTTATGGACGTAGCTTCTGCTATTACTAGGAGACACAACCTCAATACAAGTTCCCTGAAACTCTGGCTCTAATAATCTTTCAGCCTTCTCTTATGAAAGAAATGTTTCCTGAGTCTAGGATGCCACAAAGTGTTTTCTCATGGGGCTGGGATCTACAATTCTGCATTTTGATTGGTTTTGAGGAAGGAACGGAAGACCAGGTAAGAGAGGAAGGCCAGGTAGGAGAGGGCTGGTAGCTTCTCTGCTTTTCTGATCCTTCATGCTCTTATACAGGAAGAGGTAGGGGAATCCTTCTGCCTCTGCCCCACAAGTGCTGGGATTAAAGATGGTGGTGCTCTAAGGTTAGGGCTCAGTGCTTGTCGGGTTTTTGTTTTGTTTTTTTCTCTCTTCTTTCCTTTTTCCAGGAAGGCAGAGATGTCACAAGGGTTGGAGGCAGACATAAGAGGACTGGGAAGTGAGAATGATCAGGTGAATTAAGTGAAAATTTCTAAATCATCAAGAAAAGTCCCGTATTAGAAAAAAAAAAAAATAGTCCTGAAAACAGTCAGAAGCTTGACTTGTAGCCTTAAACCTGAATATGAAATCAACCAGATAGTCCACCACTTGATTCCTGACTTTCAGTATTGGCATGCAAGAGTAACTTTTTCCCTGTGCCAAGAGTGTATCTCAGGTAGCTTCAAAGAAACCTTTCTTTGCAATAGACAGAGGCTATTACAGGAAACCACAGCTGGTCACAAGATGATGATCACCTGTTTATGGGGAACCCAACCCAACAGATAAATCTACAACACATCACGGCACATCATAGACATGAGGGCAAAATGATTGTAAGAGCCAGAGGACCAGAAGTTTTTGCGAGATTGTGTCTCCTGGAAAGGACAGGGAAAGCAAAGAAGTGACAACCATGACACTTTAACATTATAGCTGCTACAATCATATAGAAATACATATGTAGAATAGGGAAGTCTCAAGGGGTCTCATTCTGGGACCAAGAACTATAGACAACCAATGGCTGCCGAGCGAGAGGAAGAATTAGTTTCTACTAGTGGTGAGTTCTGTGAATGGATATCCAACACAAAGTTGCCAGCCTTGAAGTCATATGCACAAAAGCAACACTAGAAGTATGCAGCAAATTGTGTTTATATATTCATGTGTTTTCATACACATAACAACGATAATGAAAAAAAATCGCCGTTGATTTGAGTGGAGTGCAAGTTGTGGGAGGGATAGGTCAACTGAGAGAGAAGGGAAGGGACCAGACAAGTGATGGGATTATATTTTAGTTAAAAATTTAAAATGATTATAAGGAATGATGATTTTAGTGTCTTAGTTTGGGGGATTAGATGAGATAATATAAGAATGTTTAAAGACAACAAAATGTTATGGATGCATAAAATATCACATACCATTATGCTTGTTTAGTAGACAATGAATATACAGATGATCACAGCCCACTAACTGCTGACTCTTGAGTACCACAGACAAACAAACTCAGAAAAGAAACACATGCTTAGCTTTCTGAGAACATCTGGAATGCACAGCAAAGCATGTTTCACACACTTGAAAGGTCAACATTGGAAAATGTGTAAACACTGATATACTAACTTGTCCAAAATAATTCAGTCATAGGTAAAACAACTTTTTGAATCAGGGATTGCAGGGTTCAGAATATTCACTTTTGACCACCATATTAGAGTTGTTATGAATGACTATGTAGCATTACCTAAAGAGTGTCTTATCTTTTATATCATCTATCTTCAAAAGAGTCTTCATTAGTCCAATAATGTTCTCAGCACTTTTACTTCCTGAAAAGGGACTGTTGCTTCCTAAGTGCCTAGCTGGCTCAATTTCAGAAATGTAAGTGTGGGAAGATGAGAAGAAAAACACAGAGGACAAGGGCCTGTTTGGACAACAAAATCCTAGAAAAGCTTGGACCTGAGTGACTTCAACAGAAGCAAAATAGCATATACAATGGATCAGCTTAAAAAGGAACCCTCTCTGATGGAAGGGTTCAAGTAACATGTATTTGAAAGATCCCATATGACTTTCTTTACTGAGTTAGCTTATGACTTTTTTTCTCCCTAAGACACGAGGCATGTGTGTATATAAATTTATACATTTGTAGTGATGGGTTCAAGTTATCAATACATTTAGAAAAGTATAGTAAAGCAATAATTCAATGAAATATGTTGTATTGTCTACTTACCAGAGAGAGAAATAGTAAAGGAACAATATATACTTGGTCTACAAGAAATGAAAAAATGAAAATTCTTTTTTAAATATATCATTGTCATATTAATACCATGTTAAGTAGCAGTTATGTCTTCAGTTCAAGTAGAGATTGAACTTGATTTTAAATCCTCTTTTCAGTTTTGCCCTTTCTTACATAAAATTTTTAAAAATGAATATCTTTTAATATAATTAAAAATAAGATAGAAGTCATTGAAAGTAGTTCATTATTCATTAGCTTGTAAACAGTTTCATATAGTTAATGATTATTGTACATTTATCCAACACTTGCATTACAAAACTGAATTTGCATGTATTATACAAGTATTTATTAGCTATTCTGAGACTTTAATGAGTCATTGTAAGTTGCAAAAAATAAACCAGAGCCATGATTGGTATTGTTCCAAGGATGGGAGCACTATTATTGCTCATGAATAATAATGATTCATAGAGCACTGCCCATGCTTCTATCTCAAAATGAGAACTTGTAACCATGTATAGTCACCAAGATGCAGTGTAGACCTCTTCAAAAACAACTTTAGAAATAGCTGTCTGGAAGATTCATTTGTGGTTTGTGTGATTGACAGTATTCTTAAAATACAAGCCACAATCTTTGTGCAGCACCGGTGATGGGCTGCCCTGCACTAAACACACAGACACTGATGGTCAGTTCTAGTTGTATAGACGTGGATGTAAAGGATGTAAGGTCACTGTAGCTGGCACAGAGAATAAAAAGCTGAATCTGTAAGGACATACTCTCAATTGACAATGACATACAGTAATAGAAAAACAATTCCAGGCAAAGTGACTAGAAGCAACACAGAAAAAAATTACATTTGATTGGGAGGAATTAGAGGCTTATTTTTCTACATGTTTGAAGCTTGGAATAGAAGTATAAAGTTAAAGGGACTTAAAGATTTGAGTCAACCTTGTTCAGGACTATTCAGGTAGATATTTTAGCAATCAGAACTTACTAGCATAGTGGAGAAAATATGCATTTGTCTTCAACATAGGCATTAATGGCCGTGCATTTTAAAAATACAATGAGTATAGTTGCTAAGACTGAATGCAAGTAGTCAAAGAATGAATTAGAATTTAAATGTTTCTTACTACAAAAGCTGATACATATGTGTGGTAATAGTTCAACTAATTAAACATACTAAAACATTATATTTTCCCTATGAATAGACATGTTTTTAAATTTAAAATAAACTAAACCATGTAAAACATATAAGACATGAGGTATATAGTTTATAAGAACCATGCATTAGAAAAGACTTAGAACAAATAACATTTTAAAGATATTGTATATAATGTGTGCCAGCATACAAATGGATGCAAATTTTCTTCACACAATCATTGTTGATGAAACCAAGACCATATGTTTAACTTTAAATTTTTGGTCTCTAGATCTGACAAAGAATGTTGGTGTTCTATCCATGTGTAAAAGTCAATGTATAGAAAGTAATATTTATAAGTCTTGAACACAGCAATTACTGAATATTTCATGGTTTTGACAATGAGGCACAGTTATTTAAACAAAACTTGTAAAACATGAGTTTAAATTTGGGAGGACTGTAGCCTGTAGGAATACTGTCCCTACAGGAACAGACGAGCTGTTACATTGATACTAAGTTGTATACACACTTCTGCTTTGAAGAATCTATAAAGGTAATTTATCTAGACCCTAAAACTTTGCCCTGATAAACTGGTGATAATATAGCAATACTCTTTTGTATCTCATTGATAAATTTGATAGGTATATCTCTCTCTCACTGAAAATTATTCAGGGAGACAATTTAACTCAGCTTGAATGGATTGTGTTTTTTGACCAAATCTACAAAAATCATAAGTCAGTGCCACAAGATGAAAACATACCTGCAAAATGCCATACAGATGACTAGAAGATCAGTTTTAACCTTCTTAAATTCTGTCCATCTCAATCTGCTCCATATGCAGAGTCTTGTGTCATCTGATGGCATCAAAAAAGATAAAATATTTTATTAATGTGCCACTTTAGACTGTTACAGCAATAAGAAAACAGTAATTTTAACATGACAACAGACTTCAGAATAGGCGATTCAGCTCTATGCTTTCTAATGTATCTTTCTGCCTTGGTTTCTACTTCCATCAAAATTCAACTACAGATTAAACGAGATGTTTCCATACTAGTTCACACTCAGGCATCTCAAAGTAGGTGTCAGATCTGGAAATAATTCTCTCTCACTTTATTGGGTCATTCTCTTTAGTTGCTAAGTGTCCTAGTTTGGTTCTCTGTGGTTCTGATAAACATAACTAAAAGAAACTTGGGGACAAAAAGGGTCTGTTTGGCTTAAACTTCTCAATCACATCTCATCATTGAGGGATGTCTGCACAGAAACAGAATCATAATCCTTGGGGAGTGCTTATTGCTTGCTTGCTCCAAGACTCATATCCAGCTATATTTCCTGTACATCCCAGGTACTTCTGTCCAGAGATAATACCTTCAATTAGGGCTGCGCTCTCCTCCATCAGTTTCCAATTAAGACAATGTTCCACAGACATGGCCATAGGCCAATCTGATGGAGGCAATTCATCAACTGAGATCTTCTCTCCTCTTGCACATCAAGTTGCCAAACATGAACCATCACAGCTCTACACACTGTCAACTTTTTTTCTTTATTCTTTTTGGTTTTTCTAGACATGGTTTCTTTGTATAGCCTTGGAGCCTGGAACTTTCTTTTTAGACCAAGCTGGCCTCAAACTCACAGAGATCTGCCTGCCTCTACTTCCCAAGTGTTAGGATTAAAGGTGTGTGCCACCACCGCCTGGCACACTGTCAACTTTTAAACTAAACATCACTTTAAAATATATCTTTTTCTTTGTCCCCCTTATCTCATGACACTGTTATAACAGAAGATGCAACGAACCTTTAAAAGTACTGCAGCCTTTACAAATCCCATAACTGGTAAGTAAATTTTCTGTTTAAAATATAAAAAAGCTTCTTAACCATGGGTTCCTGTGAAATTCAAAACTAGTGATATATTTTTTCTAAGGGGAGAATTGAGGACACAGTTATAATTAGATTAAAAAAAAATAAAAAACACAGTGTCCAATGTCTGGAGCTCACTAATGAACTTCTGGGCTCCTATGGGCTAGGGTAGCTCTACACATTCTGTTCTGCTATCAACAGCACCCATACCTTGTCTTGTAGGATCAGACTAGCTCCAATTTATGGCCGTCACTGTTCTTAATATTTGCCCCACAAGGCTGGCATGCCCAATATGTTGTGGTTCAGAAGGTGGCCTAGGTTGTATCTTCACTATTAGCCCCTCCTACCCTGTCTACAGGGATTCCAAACTTGTCACATGATGTAAAGCCACAGCTTCTCTCCAGAGACCCTTCAATCCTCAGCTTTCATGTCACTAAAAGAAGTACCATGTGGGACACTCCTACACACTACCATGTTCAGATGACACCTTGAGATGCGTCCTAGACCTCCCCTGGATCACAACTTCTGTGTGTTTCCATATTTTCCTTGAGAAATTACTCCCCTAGAGATTTTTGCCTCAGTGATGGTGGTTTGTTGTTAATCACAGCTGGTTTTTCAGCTCCAGCTAACCAGCATCCATTGACCTACTAAAGCAAATATCTCATTTCTGCAGACTCTTAATTCAAATATTCCCAAGAACATTTCTAATAGTCTTTGCTTCCCTATGAAACTTCACATCATCTTCACATAGGAGCTTCCATCATCTACATTACTTTAAGCACGCTTATCTTCCAAACTCCCACAGAACATCCCATTAAGCTTTGAATAGTTAACTCCTTTCCCATCCCAATGCTCTAAAATCCTTCTTTAATTATCCCAAGAAACAACATGGTCAGGTCCATCAGAGCAATACCACATTCTCTAAAACTATATTCTGTCCTGGTTTATCTCACTGTTCCTAAAGACAACTTAAAGAAGAAATGGTGCATTTGACTTTTAAGTCTTGATCACATTCCATCATTGAGGATTCAGGGCAAGAATTCAAGCAGGAACCTGGAAATATCTTTTACTGGCTTGGGAAAGGCTGCATCTACTACCTTTCCTATACAGTCTAGGCTGACTTGCCCAGGGCACCTCCCACAGTGTTCTGGTACCTACTGCTTCAGTTAGCCATCAATAAAATGACCCCACAGACTTACTTACAGGACAATCTGATGGTAGCTGTCCCTTCATCAAGGTTCCCTCTTCCTGTTGAGTCAAGTTGATGACTAATATTAGCCATCCCACTGGCTAACCCAATATCAGGTAGTTTACAATCAGGGGAAAAAAGAAGAAAAAAACACCTTAAGAGTAGTAAAATTTTCATTTAATGAGACCACAAATTTCCATAGCAAAAGGACTCATAGAACCACAAGATATTTTTAAAATAAGAAAAAGTGTTTGGCAGATGAAAAAAATAAGTTTATGAGATGTGATTTCACAAGTACATTCAATAAAATAATGTACAACTGTGAGCTAGTACCAATAGAAAGAAACAACGTTCTTCAAACAGGTAGAAATACCATATATTTAGTGAATTATTAAGAAATCTGGTAAAGTTCCAGCTGAGATTCAGGAAACTGTGTAAAATTTGTAGTGGGAATTCTAGAGCCTAGTAAATAATAAGTATTTGCAAAATAAATGATATCAGAAAGTGAATAAATGAAATTTGCTTCAAGTAGTAGTTGAAGCAGCTTGAATACCTGTGGTATTCAATAAACCACAATGGAATGCTTTTAAAAAACTGACACACTATTAAGTCAAATAAAAAATAGGGAAGCTATCTGAATGGTAAATATTAAGTAGACTTTAAAAGTGGGTTTAATGATACTATGTTATATTTTTTAGAAAAAAGCTCATAAAATACCAACTTCATTATGATATATAATTTTTAAGTAGAAAATTAATAGTTGTAGAAAGTTAATAGTTGTCTTAGTTTGGGTTTCTGTTGCTATAATGAAACACCATGACCAAAAAGCAATTTGGGAAGAAAAGGTTTATTTGGCTTACACTTCCACATTGCTGTTCATCACTGAAGGAAGTCAGAACAAGAAGTCAAACAGAGTAGGATCTAGAGGCAGTTACAAATGCAGAAGTCATAGAGGGGCATGGCTCCCTGGCTAGCTTCCCCTGCCTTGCTCACTCTGCTTTCATATATAACCCAGGACCACCAGCCGAGGGATGGACTAGCCACCATGGCTGTGCCCTCCCCATTGATCACTAATTGAGAAAATGCCTTACAGCTGGATCTCATGGAAGCCTTTTTTAGTGCAGCTACTTGGTCTCGTATAACTCTAGCCTGTGTGAAGTCCACACACAAAAAAACAATGAGTACAATAATGCATAAATGAGATATTCGAAAATAGTTGTATTCAAATCTAATCACAAACGAGTCTCTGATAGCACTATAGCAAAGTAAATGAGAAAAATTATGTCACACCAGTGAATATCCTGTGTCATTTGCAATGAACTTGTGCTTCCTAATTGACTATATGTATATTCATTTTTCCCCACATGCTTGATAGTGCTTACCATTCCTCATAGTAGACAATATATGCATAACAATAATGTTAGGGTACTTTGCCTGTCGCACTATCATAAACAATCATAACATAACACACATTTTGGTTTCAATATTAAGGGTTGTATTTTATCTAATTTTAAAAAATAACTCTAAAATAAAAACTTGTGTATATATTAACAGTGTTACATGGTGATTTAATCAAGGTTATAACAAACTTAAAAACCACAATAAGTACAAACTACAATTCCCTAAAATTGTTAAAGTAGCTTATTCTTGCTTTGTATCCAAATAATTTGATTTGCTTGGTTTCCTGAGAAAAATCATCAAATTCACTATTATAAATGTGAATTGTTTAAATTATAGAAGATATAAATATATATATATATATATATATATAATTATGTAAAAAAGACAGCAAAATTTAATATTTTTAGTATTAGTTTTAATTTTGAGATTACAATTACATTATTCCCCCTTCCTATGCCTACCTCCAAAGCCCTCTTTCAGATGTATTGCCTCTGTTTTTCAGCAATTCTTGTAACAAACATAATACATGTATTCCTAAATACGTAAATGAACATATCTCAGTCTGTATAATGTACATATATGTATATGTTTTAAGTTTTGACTATTGGGATTGGGTATGCCTAAGGCATAGGAAATATAATAGTTAGATAAAAGATTTCATAATTTCATATTATTCCATATCTCAAATTTATCAGCAATTCTAAGATTTAGAATTAGTCATAAAACTGAGGCTGAAAGTAGAAAATATATAGACTATAAAAATAAAGTAGATTTGGAAATCAAGGATTTTCAGAGGTTTAGTTTTCTGAGAAAAGGTATTTGCTGTGGATATCACTCTGTGTAAATAAAGTTCTGATTGGCCAGTGGCCAGGCAGGAAGTATAGGCGGGACAAGAGAGAAGAGAATTCTGGGAAGTAGAAGACTGGAGAGACACCGCCAGCCGCCGCCATGAGAAGCAACATGTGAAGACACTGGTAAGCCACAAGCCATGTGGCAAAGTATAGACTAACAGAAATGGGTTAATTTAAGATAGAAGAAGTAGATAACAAGAAGCCTGCCACAGCCATACAGTTTCTAAACAATATAAGTCTCTGTGTGCTTTCTTGGTTGGGTCTGAGCGACTGTGGGACTGGCGGGTAAGAGAGATTTGTCCTGACTGGGCCAGGCAGGAAAACTCTAACTACAGGTATTTTTCTACCATCATCATGAGAAGAACTTGACTATATAGAACACATCCGAGAGAACAAAGGAAGATATAACTAGAAACAAACAAACCTAAATTGCATCCAAATCTGCTGAAGTCTAGCCAAGATCGAAAGCTGCTGTGTCTGCCTTGCTTGAAGCTTTCAAGTTCTACAGTAATTTGTTACCCAGCATTATTTTGGAAAAGCCTGACTCTTGTACAATTTTCCAGAGGACTGAGGCTTTTCTCTGAGTCACATGGGAGTGCTTTGCATCCCAGAAGTAAGATTAATTTATATTTAAAGCTTCTCAGATTTCTACTATATGGAAAAGAGAAGCCAAGTAAGGAAGTAGGCAGTATAGTTGAAAGTTAGTATGATCATCCATGAGGAAAATGATGTTTTGGAAAAGTGAGGCGCTGGGGTATGTAGAAACGTTAGCATGTAGTATACATTGTTGAATAAGATTAGATGTAAAGGTGGGTATCAAAAGTGTGTGAAAAGTAATGGAAGAAGATGCAGAGATAAGGACAAATAGAAATAGAGATGCTATAGGTAGAAATTATGGATAGTATGAAAATTTGAGAATTAAAGAATTTAGAAGTGTTCAGCTACCTTTAAAACAAATGGAGAAAGCTAACAAAACTACAAAAATACAAGACAAGGAAAGGTGAGGAGACTATCAGCAGTGTATCTTTTGTCATGCTGAATTTCAAATGCCTTAGAAAACCAAGTGGATGTATCTAGTAGATGGATACTTAGATTTGGAGAAGAGGGGAGTAAGTCACACTGGAGACATTCACTGTGACCTTCTCTTCTACAAGTTTCCATTGGGCCAGGAAAGCCATATTCATAATGAAAGCAATGTCTTAATTGAACAGCATCAATTGCCATTTCACTTGTTTATTACTTTTTATCGGCATGAACAGTGTTGTTGGACATAAACAGGCAGTTCCATTATCTTATTCAAGAAAATGTCAGTTGGCTTCTAGTAACTACTACCCAACCATTCTCACACTCGAATATGGTTGTTTATTGTTCTCAATATAAATCTCTCATACTGTGTGTTTATCTATATAACAGTCTTTGTTTAGGAAAGCCAATGAAAGAGGATGTTTCAGTTTAATCTTGATGCCCAATAATAGCACTGGCTGGTAGTACTCCTGAGCCATATCTTGACTGTCTTAGAGAAAAGAACTGATATGATGAATGTCAATGAGTATATTGATTTATTTAATTTAGTGAATTGATTATATATGAGATTTATTAGAGATTAGAGTGGCAAAATTCTTAATAAATGATGATTGCTCTGCCTGTCATATTTTTTCTTATCATTTTGTCTATATTATTATCAATTATTATGCAACCTTTTTAATTATTTTGTGTCCTAAACAAAATGCTTTCTATAATGTTGGATTATGTCTAGTAGTGATATCAGAGAAAACAATTTTTATTGTTTGATATTCTCTGTTTACAAGAAGCCTATACCATAAAGCCTAATACACTCTTAGCATTTTATAGATGAGGGTATTTAAAAACAAAGAAATAACTTTCTTCAGGTCAAGGACTAGACAGTACCATAATCAAGGCCTGAACCCATGCAAATCAAGACTCCAAGTACAGTTTTTAACAATGTGACCATACTTTCTTCTGAATATCTTTCTTCTTATTTATGCCTTATCATTAAGATACAACACATTATTAATTTTTATCCAACTATGTTGACATCCTTTATATCTCTTCTCTTTGTTTCTTACAGAATATTGCTTCTGTCATTATTACTTGTCTTGTCTTTTCTGATGGCATCTTTTTTAATTAATTAATTTATTTATTATGTATGTCTTTTATATCATGTATCTTGATCCCATTCATTTCCCTGTCCCTTTTGCACCCACTCTCTGTCCCTGCACAACTCCCGAATAAAATGAAACAAAAGGAGGAAAAATTTAAAATAAAATAAAATACAGAGAAAAACTTAAAAATCTTGTCTTGTAAATTGAAGTTTGACACAATGAGTCACACCATGAACCCCTTTGCCCATATATTTTTACTTGCAAATGGTCATTGGAAAGACTCATTGGTCTGGTTTGGAGCCTCTGGTTTCTACTACCCTATCAATGCCGGGCCCTAACTAGGGCTTCTCCTGGATATGCTGTTGTTGCCCTGTGTTGTGGAGATCCTGCAGCTTTGGGTCTGTAAGTCAGATCCCTTCACATGCTCCAGCAGATCACAGAGCTCAAGTCATATCCTTGGGTTGGGCCCAGGCAGCTGTAGGGTTGGTCTTCCAGATGTGAAATGGAGACAGCACTCTTACGACCACAGGGCAAGCTCTCTCACCTGCCCAGGCATTGATGGGTGAGGGAGGGGGAAACTGTCCCCTGCCCATGCCACCACAAAACAGAAGGTTAAAGGAGACACCTCTCCCATGCTCACAACTTCAGGGCTGGCTTGGCTAAACCTCCACTAACAGGGTTGGCTCTATTATGCTGCCCTTGCATGGTGCAGGTCCTGCTTTCCAGAGTGTTGCATCTGGTGGGGGTCAGGGATAGCTTTCCTAGTCTTATGACTACAGGGCCTGCTCTCTCTTTCTTTTCTTAACAAAGGTATTTTTATCCCTTTGCTTGCTATATCACCTCATTTTTTGAAAGTTGTCCCCTTGAGAATTGGCTTTTATTCTCTAAAAGACGCATAACACCTTCTCAGATATTGAATTCAATAGAGTTCTAAGTATAGTTCTCAAGTCATCATGTTTAATGATATTATTAAAGTGATCATTATGAGTACATGGCTACTGACATGAAAATATATGTCTAAGTCATGGCGTTGTCTACTACCCAGACACTCTTAGTCAGCTACATTCCTCATGCAATCAGTTTGTTGATTATTGGATAGTAAGGACATTCAAAGTAGGCTAGCATATATAAATATTAAGGTTGTCTACTTTCCTAAATATTATATTATTTACAGACATATTCTTAAAATTCTTCCCTGATATTTCCCACCTTTTACTGATCCTCTTTCATTTGGCACACCCTGTACATGAGTCTTTTGTCTGCCTTTCTTTCCATTCTGTAAAAAGTTATACACTCTATCATGTCATTCAATGCCAACTTCCTACTTTCACCCTTATGAAGGAGACTTCTAGATCAACTCCTGCTGTATACCTTTCTTTTTTCTTTTCTTTTCTTTTCTTTTCTTTTTTTTTTTTTTTTTGGATTTTTTGAGACAGGGTTTCTTTGTGTAGCTTTTTGCCTTTCCTGGAACTCACTTGGTAGCCCAGGTTGGCCTCAAACTCACAGAGATCCATTTGGCTGTGCCTCAAGAGTGCTGGGATTAAAGGCGTGAGCCACCACTGCCTGGCATATATACCTTTCTTAATATTAAGTCTATATTCCCAGCTGTTTCCTAAATCATTTCTCTTTTTTCCCATGCAAATAAAAATCACAATGTGCAAATAAATTAATACTCAACAAAGCTTTTACTAGTAATTATTTCTTTTTCTTCATGTTCAGTGTAAGTATGCATGGTGTATGTATGTGAATATGTGCACATGTGCATGTGGGTTCTTTTGTACATATGTATATGTGGAGAAATGAAGTCATCCTTGGGTGTCCTCCAAGTGTGTCCTCCTGATGTTTTGTCTGCATACATGTGTGTGTGTGTGTGTGTGTGTGTGTGTGTGTGTGTGTGCAACTGAGTACAAGTATATAGGCCCATTCGTACCATAGCCCACAAGTGTAATCCACAGAATAACAGCACATATCAGTCATGTAATTAACTGCCTCCAAGCTTGTTTGAGAAAGATTCTCTTTGTTGCCTGTTGCTGTGTTGTATAAGTCATGATAGCTGGCCTTTGAGTATCTGGTAATTATTTTGTCTTAGACTCCTTTCTGGCTTTAGGAGTACTGAGATTATGAGAAATGCTTCTAAAAATGTTTTAGGTAGTTCCTGGGAATTTCAACTCAGAGCTCATGCTTTCAAGAGAAGTACTTTCAGTAAGCCATATACCCACCCCTACTCTTCATTTTTAATGCTGCATTTTCACTTCCTCCTAACATTGAAAGGTTTTCTTTTGTTCTATGTATGTACGTGTAGTAGCATTTTGCTTGCATGTTTTCAAGTGTACCCTGCATGTGCCCAGTACCTGCAAAACTCAGAAAAGGACACAGGAACCCCTGGAACTAGAGTTATCACCATTGCGAGCCACCACGTGTGAGCTAAGATTCAAACTTAAGTCCTCTGTAAGAGTAGTAAAATCACTGGGTCATTTTTCCAGGTCCCCTAACATTGAAGTCTTAATGGTGTTATTCAGTTTTCTCCACTTATTCCTAGTCAGACATACAAGAATAAAACTTCAGCAGAAGTGAGAGCTTCACTTACTGTTTGCCAATAAGTCAATATACTTGTAGACTCCGAGGACAGGTAACAGAATGTTCCACACTTGGGTCTCTCTATATATATGCCCACAGCACCCTGTGTGATACCTGTTCAATTTGCTCTCATTTGCGCACAGACATTTAAGTCAACCAACAGATGTCAGGCAGTCAGAACTGCAATGTAACAGTTGGTGTGGTGCCACAATTCATTTAAATGTAATCACCTTATTGTCCCAGAAACTGACGTTTTCAAGTTTTTTGTGTGTTTTGTCATACTTTCACCCAGGATATTTTCTTGACCTTTATATATCTACCATTTAAAATCTTATAAATTGAAAACCCTGAGGCTAGTAACTATCTGATCTCTTTGGATGGACACTCCCTGTGGTCAGCATCTATTCCCACTCTCTCAAACCAAAGCATTGGCAAGTGGGTTCTTACCCATATGTACTTGCATGCAAACAATTTAAATACTCTACCATGTCTCTTGGGATTCATTTGATACAGAAATACAACCTGGTAATCCTGAAGAAAATTCACAAAAATTGTGAGTACAGAAAAAGATCACAAAACACCAACAACAATATAATGTTCTGATTTTCCCAAGGCATGCAAGATCAAACACACCCCAGTGTGATATAGCTATCAATATCACTTAGGTACCTGCAGACTGCTAAGTGTTGTAAGCTATAAATGGGAATGTGGGGAAGATATAGTTGTTACTCTTGCTATACTCACAGTATGATGTAGATAAAAGACACACACAACAAGAATAGATCAACCAATGCAAGGTTAAATGCTGAAATTAAGTGCAGAGTAAGGACACTGGTTTCTTGTGACTATCGAGTTCGCCAGAGCTATTTACCTTTCTAGGCAGGTGAGAGTTCTCCTTATGGCTGTAAAATTTCTTAGCCTATATATTACATTATATCCCTCTCATGTGTAATGATTTATTAATAACTAAGACCTATCCTTCAGGAAACTTTGACACCTGCATAAACAGCCAGACTCTGTTTCATATTTATAGATGCAAGGTTGAAAGTTTCGATAGAGCAGCATGAGAAGTGGTTATTTTATCTTTTCAGTTAAATTTAATTATACATATCCTCACCTCTCAAAATGTTATTTATTTGGCTTCCTTGGGTACAGTGGTGCTTCAGAAGACAATATATCAAATGGTTGCATATCCTCTAACTACTCCTTTCTGATTTAGTTAGAGACTGCCACATATTGTAATGCTACTGCAGGATAACAAGACACAGTCCTTGCCCATTAGTAACAAAAACAATTACTCAGAGACAGGGACCTTGTCTTCATTCTGCCTCTATTCTTTTATCCAAATTAGAGTTCCGCTTCCATGAGAAACCATTGCTTTCAAATTTTCCAGCTTGTTGTATTGCCCAGTGATTCACTTAATTTCTGAAGTTAAATAGGTTTGATACCGCCATATTTGTAATTTATGTATTCTTAAGAATTCAAGTTATTTCAAGGCTCAGAGAATTTGTTTGATATATTTTGAGAGAGGAATCAAGCTGTTATGCCCTGAAATCTAAATATGAGAGAAATCCCTTGCTGTTTTCTTTGGGTACTGCCTGTCTCACTTGTGGTTGCCAAATATTATGGTTTTGACATTTGATGCCACCATGAGGTCCTGTGCTGAGAACATAGGCATATCAAAGATAGTCAGGTTTTCATTGAAGTTTCGAGAAAACAGCATCTAACTGACCCTCTGAGTGGCTTTTTCCCATTATTGTACATACCATTACTTTATACATACATAAATGCCACTGATTATGAATTATTTCTTATCTCCTACTAACAGTTGTGCCTACCTAAATGTGATGACAAAATGGACAGATGTAGGGACAAATGAAATGTTTAGCATTAATTGATGTTTTTGACACTCACCCTTTCCAACCACTGTGTCATGTCTCAAGTGTGAGTTTATCTGTGTGTGTGTTTGTGTGTGTGTGTGTGTGTGTGTGTGTGTGTGCAATGTGTGTGAGAATGCATGTGTGTGGATGCCCATGTACTTTTGTGTATGCGCTTGTTGCTGCCACAGCACTACTTTGTGTGTGACCTTGTGTGTAATTCCTCAGGAAACATATCCATCTTATTTTGTGATAGAAGGTCTCTCAATACCCTGAAGCTCATCTATTAGGTTGGGTTGGCTGGCCAACAATCCCCAGGACCTGTCTCACTTACCTTAGTACTGGCATAACAATTACATGTGGCTACTGAGATAGAAATTACATACTATCACAAGTGTCTTCTTCTTCTTCTTCTTCTTCTTCTTCTTCTTCTTCTTCTTCTTCTTCTTCTTCTTCTTCTTCTTCCTCCTCCTCCTCCTCCTCCTCCTCCTCCTCCTCCTCCTCCTCCTCCTCCTCTTCCTCCTCCTCCTCCTCCTCCTCCTCCTCCTCCTTCTTCTTCTCTTCCCTCTCCCTCTCCCTCTCTCTCTTTCCTCCTCCTCCTTCTTCACATAGGTTCTAAGGAATCAAACGCAGGTCATCACCCTTGCTTAGCTAACATTTTTTCTTTACTCTTTCTGTCCTATCAACCTATGTTTGTTTTAAATATTTGCACTATTGACATTTGCACAACCCATTAACTTTTCAACACATTAATCACACTAAAGAATGTGCACTAAAATAGCCCAGCCAGCAATTCTTTGTACTCATGAAAAAAATATGTATTTATCAATAATGAAAAATTAAAGAGACCAATGTTTGTCATTGAAATATTGTGTTTATCACCCTACTAATCCCTCTCATAAGTTGAAATTCATTTAGCCCAACTTCCCTTCTAACTTTCTTCTCACATTTTCTTCATGTTTTCCTGTATCTTTTTGCCTTAATTTTTCTTTTTCATATTCTTTATTGGCATAATTTTAAAAATCTTCTTACTTCTATAAACCCAAGGATTTTTTTACATATACATGTAAATATAACCATGTTAATAAAATACAGATACTCTGATGTTCAGGTGTTTCTAAGGCTCCCAAAGACTCTAATGATAGCTTGACTCATGTATGTGAAATACTTCTTCAAATTGAGATTAGTGCCATTCTTTATTGAATCTTTTGCATATGAAGTGAAACCTCTTTCCCATACTACTGAAATTGATGCTATTCATGCTACAAATTCAGAGTATCAACAAGATCCATGAAATTGCTGTACAGATGATTTTAATGATGTTTACCACCAAATACTTAAACCTGAAAATTTTAATATGAATAAATTAAAATAAATACAATTAATATTCAGTATTTTCTTTTATATGGAAATTTGTCAGCTATCCTGTGATAAATTCACAGAGATATTGGAAAACCTCATGTCTACCTTTTCACATGTTCCCAGGAGTTCTGGTTCTCAGAAATCCTCACACTTGTAATGATTATGTAGTACCTACAGATATACTGTTCTATGTTACAATTGAAATAATGCACCAGTTTTGAAGGAAATGTCTAGGGAAGAGAAATGAAAAGAAAACTAAGTAAATCTCTTTATACTGTCAAAGGCAAATGGAAAAGCGAGGCAATTGGGGAGTTAGAGTCATGTTCATACCACTCTTAGAAACCCAGGGCTATGGTAATGGCTTAGTTGGAGAAGTGTCTACCATGCAAGCATGAGGGTCTGAATTAAATCTCCCCAGCCCTTGTCAATAGATTCATGGTACTGAGTTTGCAGGCCGAGCTGGCCAAATTGATGTGCTTACATTTTAGTGAGAGACTTTGCCTTAAAAAATAAAGGTGGATAGTGGTCAAAAAGTACAAATAATTCCAACTTCTGGATTATACCTTCACAAGTACACACATGCACACAAATACTTCCTACCATTACACTAACAAGCACATTCACCACACATAACACAACACACATATCGAAAATAAAACCTTTGTTTTTTAATTAATGTTTATGTTTAGGGAAACGTCTGCTTAACAATCAAAGATTCTTTTCATTTCTTGAAGTCAGTAATAATTAAAATAAATTTTCAGTTGTGACTTTGTATGTCAAATAAAATGAGAAAATAAGTTCATGAGATGCTATATATTATTGTTTAATGTAAACTGCTTACTATTATATTCCATCAGCTTCCTAGTCTAAGAAACATTAACTTAGAAAATAGAAGATGGGTTAGATATTGGGTATACATAGGTAGTTACCTTCGTATTGGAGGGTTATTTTTTTACACTGAAAAGTATTTATACTTATAAAATCTTGATTATCAAGTGAATGAGATGAAACAGGTGAATGAAAACAATAATTATGCTCTCAAAGGTCCACTGAACCTGTTCAATTATCCATTGGTCAAAAGAAAATTGGCATTGGATGTTTTAGAGAGAGAAAAACAAGTCTCTGATCTTTAGCTTTGGAAATTTCAGGTTTTCTAACAGTTCTGCAACTCTAAGCTAATTCTCTACTTGAACATTAATTATACAAATACCATATGTTTACAAAACGCTTTCTGCAGCTGCCTCTTAGTGTTTGGGGAATATTGTGTTTCTCTGATTCTCTAGTTAGGGGCCATTTCTGTAGCTGAAGGAGAAGAACATCTAGGCAAATCCCTTCCCAAGAGGATCTTGATAGCTGCTACTAAGTGCTCAGTTACATTGTCATTGTTAATATGTTTTTAACAGTGGAACAGTTAAGAGCATAAAATTTGGATATAGACCGAGTTGGTTCATCATCATTATTCTTGGATCTAAAAACTGCGTGACCTATGTCAAGTCATGTATTTTCTTTAATTTACCCACTTGTGGTAGATTGAGTGAGAATGGCCCTCATAGGTTCACATGCTTGAAAACATGGTCCCCAGTGTGTGGAACTACTTAGGAAGGATAAGGAGGTATGGCCCTGTTGGAGAAGGTGTGTCATTAAGGACAGTTTTGGGTTTTCAAAAGCCAGTGTTATTCCAGTTAGCTCTCTTTCTTTCTCCAAACTGATGATCAGGATTATGGTCTAGCTACTGTGGCATGCATGCCTGACAGTTGCCATGCTTTCTGACATAATGGTCATAGACTCTAACCTTAGGAAACCATAAGCACCCAAATTAAATGCTTTCTTTTATAATTTGCCTTTATCATGGTGTTCCATCAAGGCAATAGAAAAGTAACTAACATAGGGTCTGTTTTTGAAAAGAAGGTAATATATCCTACCTTGTAAAATTGAGTCCTGTGTGAAGTAAATGCTATTTAGAAGTGTCAAAATCTATGATTAAAAACTTATACTCACACTTCTGAGTTATAAAAGTTAGCTAAGTTGTTTAGCATGTTAATATTCAATTTCTGCACATTTACTAAAAAAAAAAAAATACTGAAATGAAGAGCTTCTGGTTAGATCTGGGGGATATTTCTGGGGTAGGGTACTTGCCTTACATGCATTTATACTTAAAGAGAAATAGTGAAGGGAAGAATAAACAAACAAAGGAAGGGTGAAAAAAAGACCTGGAAAAAGGATATAATTCAGTTGGCAAAGTGCTTGCCTGGTGTGCAAAAATCCTTGGGTTTGATATCTAACGGCATAAACTGCTCATAGTGGTACATGTCTTTGTCATGTCCATGTGAGGTGGAAACAGAAGTAAAAGTTAATGACCATCTTTGGCTACATAATGAGTGTGAGGGCAGCCTGGGATACAAGGCACTCTACATCAAAATATGAATAAATAGAACTACAGGAAACTAAGGAATTCTGAGAGTGGAAGAAATCCCCCTCCTGAGGGAAAAGCACAGCAATTGGTTATCCAACACCAAATGGACAGCCATGAAAGCACACATGGAGGTAACATTATAAGGTCTAGCAGGTTGTATTTATGCTTGTATGAATATGTATGTCTATGCATATACATATGTGCATAACTAAAATTGATAAAAGAGGCCATGGAATGGAAACAGAGCAAGTAGCAGCATATAGGAGGGTTTGGAAGAAGAAAATGATGCAATTATATTACAATACCAAGAGAATTTTAAAAATATTAAATGAACAAATACATACATAAGCACACTTCTGATTAGCTTGTCAAATTGCAAAAACATAGGAAAATATTAATGTTGATGAATGTTAAAACTGAATTTTCAGACAAAATCTGAAGAAAAGGTGAAAAGACTCAAAATTTAAATTGGGTCAAGTATGATAGTAGATAGTATATTCCTATAATAACAGCGCCAACGGGGTTTGAACAGTAGGGTAACTAGTCTGAGATAACCATAACCTGCCTATATAGCAAATTGCAGGTCAGGATAACTATGTAGAATGATCCTGCATCAAAACAAACAACAGTAATAACAGTAAAATTAATGAAAGATAAGCAAAGAAATGATCATCCTGTCAATCATCAGAACGAACTATAGATTGGGGGGGGGGGTGTTAAATATCCAAAGATCCTGTAGAAGGGAATGAAGAGAATCAATTAGAAGATAAAGGTTTATCTACATATTTGATACGTGGTCAATGAATGCTGCTGGAACTCTTCTGCTTCTAGATCAGCACATTGCAGTCTGGCTCTGACTTTATTAGTCTGAGATGTGACCTGGAATCTGATTCCAGCTTAATTACTTGGAGCTTTGACCACAGCATCAAGATTTTTAAATGTCCTTAGAGATTGTAATGACAAGCAGCTTAGGAAACCATTCCTGCACAACAGTCTACCATTTCATATTTTCATGTTCTGAATTTGGGACATAGTATTTTAAAGCCAGTTATTAAAATGGGATATGAAGTTTCACTTGATTCTAAATTATTTATATTTTCCATTTCCAAGTATCATCAATAAACACAAATCTTGAGTGATGCGATCTTTATGTCCTTTATTCAAATAAGCATAGAGGATTGGAAAATAATAGGGTTGATCTAAGTGACTATCACTAGTTAATTAAAATTAAATTTCTAAGTCACTGAGATAATTTCCAATAATGTCACAAAGCAGCACTTCCACCATCTCCTGTACAATAAAGTCAGGCCTGTATTTCATCTACTTTCTTCCACCAGATGTGAAGGCATTTAACTGTTTTTAAACAATGAAACTTAGATGATTTGTTTTCCCGTATTTTCTGGGACTGGATCTCCAGTACATGAACCTGTTTTTAAATCATTATTTCTAGAACATGTGTCTTGTATCTGCCTAAAGCACTTACCTCAGGTCAGTCTGAAAATTATATTAAGGTGAAAGGAAAAGGTATATTTGAGTGAATGGAAAAAATATGATACGGACATTAATGAAATATTTAAAATACTTAGAATTTCTAATGTTTTATATAGATGTGTATAAAGATGTGGTGGATGTTTGTGTAAATCTGGAGATAGAATAATCTTATTTCATAAATTTGAACTAAAATTCAGATACCATTAAAAAAAATGTGGTCAGGATTTGAAAGTCCCAGAAAATTTTACTTCTTATAATATATTTAAAAGTATAAATGATGTACCTTAAGGAACATTAAAATTATTTTTGTTTATGTTGTAAGCCACACGTGAAATACATTGTTCTAAAGAAGCTCATGGGAGCCGATGTAAAGAAAAGAATAAGCCTCGTGAGATAACCACATCCATGGGCTAACGACATGGAAAGACTCAGACAGGATTAAAGTTATAAATAGGGAACCAGATTTCTGATTGGCTTATCTTGAGATGACCAGGTTATCTTTTATTTCTTCATGAGCATGAAGTGTCCACGGAGCCTTTAAAAAGGGAAGGAGCAAAGCAAACCAGTCAAGGACATCATGACAAAGACATTTTTTCACTTTAAAGATGAACAAGCTATCTGCACAAGAATGAATTGATCATGAAAACCAAACGAGAGAATGAATTTCCCATTCTTTTAGGCAAAAATCCAATCTTGCCACCTTGGTTGGAATCCAGTGGCACCCTTTCACACTGCCAGGGTCCAGGAAGCTAAGGTTATGCATTTGTGATTGTTTCAACCACAAAGCTTCTTATAATCAATTACCACAATAGTCGGAAACTAGTATAACAACATAGAGAAAAATAGAAAATGTAAAATAAATTGGAAAAAAAGTAGCAAATACGGCACAGAAGAGAAAAAAAAAAAGTGAAATGGTACAACAACATCAGGAACAAGATTCCAGCCAAGGCAGCAACCTAAGAGTTCTAGAAATAACACTAAGGAAAGGATATGTTCAGCTAAAACACTGTACTTCCTGGGAGATGAAAGAAAAAAGATAATACATATAAATGAATACCTTAAAATTCTCACAGTGTAGTTCACCATACAGTGTGTTGGCAGGCACACCCACTGCACTGGAAACTTGGTATAACTTGGGCTCCCTGATCAATGCTCCCTTCTTTTTACTCCTGCTTGAAGCATGGATGAAGAGAAATGTTGATGATTTCTATCAGGTCACCTGAAATTGAGTTGAAATTTGCTAGGAATATTTATTTACTTACAAAATTGGTTTTCTATCATGAACTTAAATGAAGGAAAATGATGCTGTTAATTAGTAATATGTATGCCCAGAAGTCAGTAAGGCAGTTTCCAGGTGGCATCAGAGAAGTCTTTGTATCATAAACACTAGATGTACTGGGACAAGATTTAATGAAGAAAGATAAGCAGAGGATAAAAAATGCTATTTAAGAAAGGGAATGAGTGTGAACAGAAGTATATAAAAACAGAGAACATGTTACAGGGGTAGTAGACGCAAGGAGGGGAAAAGAGAAATGTAGAATTAGATGAGACACAAGGCTGTGGAGGCACATCCTTTGGAAGTCTGAGTAAAAGGACAAGGTTTCTGAAAATTATCCTGTTAATACGGGGGTTAGAAAATTGATGGTATTAAACCAAGGTAGTAAATTCTTCAATTCCTAGCCTTAAGCAGACTAGCCTAGCATTTTTATGAGATGATAATTAAGGGTTGAGGCTTACTGGAAATAGAGAGACCCTGAACAAAGCTACAGAACCAGCTATAATAAGAATTTTACCTCATGCAAAAGTAGATGAAATAAGTGGAAGATTTGAAAAACATTATGAAAATAAATTATAAAGGTTATAAAATATTAAATTTTATGGGCAGAAATATGTCTCAGCTGGGAAGACAATTGCTCTCTTTCAGAGAGCACCTGTGTGTCACATGTGCACAAAACTATACATATATATAAATAAAATAAATCTTTAAGTATTAAGTTTTTAATTAATTAATTTTTACCCATGTTCTTCAGTTGAACATTTTTTAAAAATATAATCAAGCTACAGGCTCATTGATTCTTACCTGGAAATACCATTTATACATCACTTTTAGCAGGCTCACATTGATATATTCAAAAATTGATTTATACATCTAGAAAGTATTTTTTTAATCAATTGCATCCCACTCACAATGATGAGCCTAAGGACAATATAAATGTGATTTGATATATAGCAATTTTATACTTAGAAAGGAGCCTTCCAGTTATTTATGCTGGAGGATAATAGCTCTATAGAGCAAGGAAAAACTTGAGAAAGAGAGAGAGAGTGTGTGTGTGTATGTGTATGTGTGTTTTCACTAAGTTTAAAAATAGTTGCATTTTGTTACTTCTTTTACTTTATTTTAGAATATAGATATAATTATATCATTTTCTCCTTCCGTTTCCTCTCTCCAATCCTCCCATGTACCCACCCCCTTCTTCTCTTTTAAACTCTAGACCTCCTTTCATTTTTCATCAATTGTTATTGTATGCATATAATAATGGTTAAAGTTATTTAGTAGAGCAAGAACATCTTTTCAGCAAAGCACTACTGGATGAAATCAACACCATTGTTTAGACTGCATACTTTTATTTTAATCAATCTATTTCTTAGTGATTAATGTGTTGAACATACATGTGCCTATTTTATTGTATTTTTATTATTGATTTTATTTTTCATATTATAATTTAATTACATTCTTCTTTCCTTTTTCTCCCACATAATTTTCCCTTATACTTCTCTTTGTTCTCTTTGTTCAAATTCATTTTTCATTATATTTTGGTTCAAACATACATATATGTTCCTAAATACAGTTTGCTCACTCTGTATGTTAGATGTATGTCTGTTTTCAGGGCTTGCCATTCTGCATCTCTGAAGGACAGAAACGTGATTTACAATTGCAAGTGAACCTGAAGTGGCATACAGATTGCTTATATTATCTATTTCTGAGATGAAATAGTCTTAGAAAAATGTAATGATGGTTACATGTCTCTCATTCATGTTTGTAGTTCATTTATAATGTATTCAACAGTATAGAAGTTGCTTAAGAAAGACATTTTTTAGATTTTTGAAAAGCTATACTTTTTTAACTCGTGAAAGTTAAATCTTAGAGAATTATGAGCATATTTTAGGTTTAATGAAATTACTTTTAAATGTGTATACTCTGTATTATAGTCTTCAAGATCACATAGAAAACCCAAACTTTAAGTTCCGTTCAAAGCCTGCATAATGAGAATCACTAATTCATTAATGTAAACAAGCACCTACCCTGTCAGACAGTTCTAAATTAGAGTATAAGGAAAGACTTCTTGTTCACCACAACTTAATGATTAAAATATTGGTTCATATTCTAAAGATACTTTATCCAAATAGTAAAGGTAAGTGAAGGGTTACAATAAATAATGTTGCATGGATTTGCATCTTTCTGAATTCAAAGTGATTTCATGGGACATAACAAAATGAGATATCACATCATAAGTATGTCTCACAGTAGAGGATCAAAGAATAGCAAAATCTAGGTGCCAAAGTACATTTACTTCAGATTCTATGTGTTTATCACAATGTTAATTTGGAAGTTTGTTTTTTTTTTCCTTCTGTGAGCTGACATATACCATTTATTGAATCTAAATTGTCTAACTCTGATTATACTAGTAGTAAGTTTGGAAATGTATACATAATCTTCTAATCTGCATGCAGACCATATTGAATTTAACAAATAATTTCAAATATGAACAGATGTTTGCTATGTTTGTTTAGAGATAAGGCTTAAGTTCCTGAAAAAGGCTGTGTAGGCAGCTTCTTCTCAGCTACACCATGTTAATATATTCAACACTGAGATCCTATCTAATGCCTTGAGACTGGAAACATTAAAACAATAAACCATTAGTTAACAATGTCAACGGAATTAATACACAAATCTGTGTTTCTTAACTACGAATTGTATTATTTAAATATATTTTGTATAGTTCAATACATAATTAATTTATCTATGTGTATATATATGTCATGGAATAATTACACTTACATTTGATCATATATTTACATGTCAACGCTTGATTTAAGTTAAGTAAAATTTCTGTGTATCAAAGTTCTTGCTTACATAATGCTCATTAAGTTCTAGTTTTAAGAGAAAATATAGAATACATTGCCTCAAACATGTTTTAATGTATTTTTTCAAGTATCTGTCTTCACAGGTGGTTACTAATATGAGTGAAGTAGAAAACATGGTGTAATTAAGTAAAATGACTTCTTTCCCACCTTTCACTGGAATACATCTAATAGACTCTAAAGTTTGAGAGGACAGAAGCCACCTGCACTAAAATCCACCGCCTCTGATACTTAGTTGCTGAGATTATGAAAATCTGCTGTAATATGAAATGCCTCAGTCTCACAGTAATAGAAAAATCAAGGAATGGAAGTAATCTTCTAAGCTGATATGGGAAGGTCTACATATCACTTAGCAATGGGTTGGCATTACAGTCACTTTTAATTGTATAGTCTTCTTGCTTGTTTCTCTTCTGGCCCCAACTCAATTAAATACAGCAGAAATATAACTTTTGTCTATATTTCCTATTGAGAGTGAATGATTCTCAGGCCAAGTATAGTGCAAACACAATTTGTATTTACCTGCCATAAAGAGCTAGGATGAAAAAGTTTCTATGGGCTCCTTCAGCCAAGCCATCGACAGTTCTTGGAGTAGTTCCCCAATCCAGCCATGCTTCCTGGAACATCAATGGCCTCACTGAGGTTACAATGTGTTTAATTTTCTTTCTAATTGTATTTCATCATAATTTGTTGTCGTCTTATACAAAAATTTTCCTTTGCTGGTACTTGAAATCTATTCTCAACCATCAATCTGTCAAGGTACACCCAGATATTGATTCTGGGGTTCCCAAGGGCTAGAAATAGCTATGCAAATTTCTCCTACTTAGATACTGTCTAATAGTTCCCTGAACTATGACCAGCAGAATTATCATACCATTTATTTCAAGATGAAGTTCTAAACATCCAAATTCTTTATTTGACGTTTTGCTTTGTATTGTTAATTTTCTCACTTTCGTATGCCTTGGCCTCTGACGACATCTGCAGCTTCATCACTCCCAATTCCAACTCCAAGATGTAGAATTCATCAACTGTGAGAACAATGAACTTCTTCGAATTCTGCCCACATTTTATCCATTTTAACTTACCACTCACATTTGTTCTGAATTACTTATTCATTCATTTATTTACTTACTTTGGTAGTGCAAAATCCCTAGGCTTCAACAGCTTGTGCATACGAATGGTAGATATGGTTAGTTTAATAAGGCACCAGTATGATATAAACCCTCATGTATGAAAAAAAAAAAACAAAAAACTTCAACCTCAGATTCATAGTTATAGTGCCAGTGCACCATAAGACATGGCTCACCTGTTGTCTTCATCAATACATCATTCTTTTTTCTACCCACTCACGCCTCTTTCTCTCTCAGGGCACTGACGCTTGTGCTGCCATGTAGGGGCTGCAGTGCCACATCTGTCTTCTAGCTATTGTGTGGACTTTAACTACAGTCAGCTTACACTGTCTCTCTAGTCCTTACCATAGAACAAGGCAAAAATATTCCTGACCAAACTCTAGTCAGGCTTCTCTAGGCCCCGTTCCCCAAAAGTTAGCTTTGTACTTTGCTTCTAAGTCCAACCTTTGATCCATCAATTGTTAGAAGCCTGTTGCTTGGTCAATTTGTAAAGAAATGCCAGTGCTCACTATAGCAATACATGTACTAAAATTACAATGATACCAAGAAGATAGGTATGGCCTCTACAAAGGAAGAAAAGTGAATTCCTGAAGATATATATATATATATATATATATATATATATATATATATATATATATACATTCTCATTCTCAATCTTGTAATGTTTCAGCAATTAAGTCCCTCAAAGAGATCTGAAAGAATCATACAATTAACCATTTACCAAAAAGAAATAAATATACATGTAAGTCTCTCACTCTTACATATATACACTCTCATATACATGTATATGTATGTGTGTGTGTGTGTGTGTGTGTGTGTGTGTGTGTGTGTGTGTGTATTACGTATTCTCTTCTTGGCTAGCAATGTCTGCTCCAAGAACAAAAGATGACCAGACAGCCAGACATGAAATGAAATCTTTTCAGTTTGTCAGGGTTATCCAAAAGACTCCTAAAACATATAGGCCACTACTATTTCCCTACTTACCCCACAAAAATGGAACTTAAGTTCTTGCTGCTTCAGATACCATGCACTTCAGATACAGGGCTCAGAGGCACCCTGGGCTGGAACTGATCTGGATTGCTTCTAAATACTAGCTTATATACTAGCTTTCATAGTACTTGAAAACTCCAAGCAAGAAGAGTAAACAACAGTGTTACCCATCTATGACAACTGAGAACCACAACAACAAACAACAGGACATGATAATCCTAAGGGTGCAGTAGGACATATATATGTTGGTTGTAACCAACAGCTCTCTAATTACTCTTAAGACTCAATCAACAAGGGAGAAATAAATCTAGTACTAGAAAACTAGCTAGCTACCTGAGACTAGTTAAGTCACAAATCTTGGAAGAAAACTTATAATCACCACTTTCTTAAAACAGCATAATACTTACTACACTCTAAATATTTGTCCTTATACACACTGATAAGTATAGTCCTTACCCACCATCAAGGAAGATGCTCTTTGCAACAGAGAGACAGTTACCAAAAAAAAAAAAAAAAAAAAAAAAAAAAATCACCATTGATCAAAATGCACAGTTGTAGACACCAGTCCCAATGGACACATTTACAAAAGAACTCCCATACCTCAGCGAGCATTACAGGAGAAGGTATGGAAAGTTTGAAAGAACCATAGGATAAGGAAGTTCTCTATTGAGGTTGTGTTTCCCAATAAAGTTAAAAGCTGCACCCATAAACTCTCACCAACATCATTGCTCAAACAAGAACAAAATTAGACATTGCAAAATGGCTGGGAGATAGTCCATGAGGCCTCAACTCTACACAAAGAACTCTAGGTAACTAATCAGTGGTGAAAGTGGGAGAAATAGTTTCCCAATGGCAAAATACAGCAATTGGTTGTCCAATATAAAATGATTATCCCTAAAAATATGCATACTAATAAGTTTCAAATATGGTTTTGAAAGACAGAAAGAATGGGTATATAGAAGGTTTGGGAGGGAGGACAGGGAATGGAAAATTATATAATCATATTATAATCTCAAAAATAAAAAAAAAAAAACATCTTATTCTAAATCTCGGTAATGTTCCAGCTACTGATACCCTCTATCTGTTTGTTTGTTGCAAATTCCGATCTTCTGTCTCGGCTTTTAGAGTTCAAATTGGTCTAACCTTTATAATGTTGTTCATAACATCTATTACAATAGCCTTGCATGAGCTTTCTTATCATTTTAACAAGTATCAAGGGCATTTATTCTTTAAGTGTTACACTCTCTGTCACACTTACAATAACAAAACCTAGTTGTTTTGAGAACCATGTATCCTGGTTACAATCTATGGTTCAAAATGAACTCAAAAAGTGTTCTAGAAAGTTCTTCAATCCATGGAGCAATAGGAAATTACTTATTATCATTATGCATAAATGTTATCAATATATGACCATCATTGTCACCAAGTGTTTATCATTTTCCAGGTGAAGGCTGAAAACCCAAAGACAGATAGTATTATGGGACATAAGGAACAATTAACATAATTGGAAGACTGATCCAGCCAGGACCCTTGTGGAAACAAAAATAGATAGATGTTCAAGGCCTTTCTATAAATGTGTCGATACAACCGATATATATCTTCTTGTTTACTGTAAATCATCTCTAAACTACATGTAACACAAAATACAATCTGAATTCTATATAAATAGCTGGTATATTTTGTAATTTATGGGACATAGATAAGAAAAAATGAGCCTGCATATGTTCCGAGTAAATGCACATTGCTGAGCAAGTTTCCTAATTAATGAATGTATACAAAAACCACACACAAACATTTTCCAAGAAAGACTGTGTGCTTGTGTATTTATATGTGATTTATGGACATTGTTGTCTGCACAGTAGTCCAGCAGCCTTTCAAAAATCAGTGTTGTACATAGTAGGCAGCACACACTCTTGCTGTGCTGTATTTATTCACTTTTATTGCAGGCAAGGCCTCACAAGTAAACATTATTCAAAGCAGCAAAGCATTTAAAATTACATTCAAGTAGATTGAGGTATTTTCGTAGTCATAATAGAACCTGAAAGCAGCATGAGGTGAACAAAGGCCTGCACAGCAGGCCTTTTATGCTGGGGAGGAAGCAATTCACACCTGTTAACTACTGGGAACAGAATGAGGCCCAACACCTAGCTTTCCACCTCAACAAAACGCTGGGTCCTTTCTTTCCCCTTCAATTTCAATGTCTTAAAATCTGGGGAAAGATAAATCTCAAAATTAAATGCTTCGATCCGCGAAGTAACATAAAATGATGCCCAAATAAAGAAATTCACAAGAAAAATGCAAAGATATAGACTTGTTAATAAAATGTGTCTTTTGCTCCGTGACGGTATTAGGAGAAAGGAGGGCAAAAATAATGAGCACATTAGTTTAGAAAACAAAAGTGTTCACAGCCTGAAATTCACTGATTTTAAAACTGTGATGATGAGATATAGGAAGCCTTTTAAAATAGTGTTTGATTAACTTATGATTAATAGAAATATATAACTAAAAATAAAACTGTCTATGTTTACATAACAAGTGGGAAAAATTGCTGGAAATGTAAGAGGAAATGGTTCCGCATAATGAGGTTTAGTTTGTAACAGTGACCCCAAATATCTTTGAGATGACTGGATAAAGAAACTAGACGGAAGTGTACAGAACGCTTCCCTCTCTGACCTTTCTCCACTTCACATGCCTCTGTCCTTTTCACTGTTTCCATTTGCTTATATTTGTCTGGCTTTTTAATTTGCTTTGAAGTACTGCTGTGTCCAGACCTTTGCAAGGCTATTGAAAAAGGATGGAAACCAAAAGAAAATGCCAAGAGCTGGAGAACCAGTTTTCCCCTGGGAAAGGACACCCAATGAATTATCCAATACCAGACTCCGTCAAATACCATAATACAGACTGAGCAGGCTGTGCTTATGTATTTCATAACAACATAATAAGGTGTGTGTGTGTGTGTTGTGTGTGTGTAAACAATTAAAGAAAAAGAGGTCATGAATTTAAAAGATAACAAGGGGAATTACATGAGAGGATTTGGAGGGCAGAAAGGGAAAAGAAAAATTATATTTTAATTAAAAAATTAATGGTTAAAATAAAAAATAGTACAGAAAGAGCCATGCAAACATAAGTGGTAAGGCCAGGAACTTTCTTTTTGTAAAACTTCTTAATTTTGTATTCTAATATTTATATTTGCAAACATCAGAAACAATAATAAGGTGAGATAAGTAATATGATTTTTAAAAGAGGACTATGGGTGCAAAATAGAGAAGATCTGGGAAGATTTATACAAATTTGGTACATCAGAAAAGATTTCAAATAAAGTATATTGAGCATTCACAAACTGCTAACAGTCACACATGTGAAATGAGCAAATATTATCTGCCACTTTGTTAGTTTAGAGTCAATACGATGTATTCTAATTTTAGAATGCCAGTGGCCATAAATTATGAATTTACAACCTTTTACTTTATTTTATTTCTCATATGAGTATTGTTTTTGCCTATATGTCTTACATCACAGGCATGCTTATTACTAGTAGAGGCCAAGGCAGAGCATTGTATTCCCTGGAAGATTATCGTAATCCAACCTCTGCTAGAAATTGAACCTGAATCCTCTCGAAGAACAGTAATTGCATTTAACTACTGATCCATCTCTCCAGTCCTAGAACAACGCTTTCATTTTCAAGGCTATTTCATAGCTTAAGGTTAATAATTCTATAATACACATTTTGGGACCCTAAGAGGTAAGTTTTATGAAAGTCTAATGAACTGTGGATGAAACCAGAATTCAGAACACTTAGTATTTTAATGACATGTAAATAGTATTTGGTCAATAATGCTTTTATACTGTCATTGATTACACAGTGATAAAGGATGGAGGCTATTGATATAATATTGATACTAACACACTAAAGTTAATTTTCTTCCTCTTTTAAACTGGTGTGTAAACAGTAAAAACTTTGTGATGCCCTTAGTTTCACGTAAGTAAGTCCTACACACAGAAAGGAAAACACTGTACAAACAGAAAAATGATAATGGTGGTGGTGGTATTGATGTTGGTAGAAGCATTCATCAAAATTGTTAAAAGGATGATTAAAGAAGCGTATCCTAATTAGTCTTAATAATAAAAACCTGGAGTGAAAGCTGAAAGATCAGAGAAGCAGAGCAGCTGGACACCACAGAGTTCTAAGCTCTTTGGAATCTTAGATCTAATGGGAGCTTCCTGACCCTGAATCCTCAAACTGAATAAGCCAGATTCTGTCTTCACCTCCCTAAGGCTGGGATTAAAGATGTGAGCCACCACCACTAGCTCTGTTTCTCTTTTAGACTGATCAATCTCATACAGCCCAGGGTGGCCTTGAACCCCTGATCTTCCTGCTTCCTCCTCCCAAGTGTTGGAATTAAAGGTGTATGCTACCACTGCCTGG
Source organism: Onychomys torridus (assembly GCF_903995425.1). Lineage (NCBI taxonomy): Eukaryota > Metazoa > Chordata > Mammalia > Rodentia > Cricetidae > Onychomys > Onychomys torridus. The sequence goes on along the minus strand of NC_050451.1, from coordinate 73,265,607 downwards.
CCCCTATGGTTAACTAGAGGCTAACTCTGCCCTCTGATCTCCAGGCAAGCTTTATTCATCAGAACACAAACAAAATATCATCCAACAGATGATTTAAATTATTATTCTATATGGAAATTGAATATTAAAGGCACGAATTTTTAATATCAATGAGAGTTACATGATACATATTTGTGGACACTGAATCAGATAAACAAAGATTATTAAACATAATTTTGACTATAATCATTCAAAAATTCCACCAAAATAAATAAGTATAATTTAAGCAGATTAAAATGTATAGGTGTGCTTTTTATATTATGTAATACAAAGGGAAATGAGAGAAAAAGGTGGACAATAGAATAACAAGGCAGACAACTGGAGATAAGATACTGCAAAAATATTAGTAATAGTCTGGATGTGGTAGTCTACACCTGTAATCAGGGCTGGGGTGGATAATAATTTCTGTACCAATTCTAATTATATATATATATATATATATATATATATATATATGATTTATTGTATATGTAATTTTATGTATATGTAATTCTAATTGCGTGTGTGTTTGTGTAAACAGTGATTATAGGAAATGTAAACATGGAGCTTTGGAGTTCCTGAACCTGCTAGAAGTCTGAAAGTTCAAATTACAAAATAGAACTCTTGACAACACAAATCACACAAGAGAAAGAGTAAGTGTTTTTTATGTTGCTCAGAATGCCTGCACCATTTCCAAGAATGCGTCAGTGTACTGCACATCAAGCATTCAGACAGGTGAGTTTGAAAGACAAGGGGCAGCCATCTGGAGAAGTGGGTAATTTCCGAGCATTTGGCATTTGAGGCACTTCTCATTCTGCCTCAAGGCTGTGGTAAGGAGCTCCGACTTAATTAGCTGTATTAATTAGCTATATTTGGTCTGTTGTCTCTTTGTCAAGGTTTTGGTCACTCATCTTCTACGCAATGAAAAGCATATTGCAGGCATCTCAAGATTATAATAGCAGTACTGCGCAAGGCAATATGAGTAATTTCTAGCAATGAATAATGAAAAAAGGAATTGCAATAAAAAAACATTTTGTTTAATCATACAATATTAATAAGTTGAGCCCAAATTCTAGAACTACGTGTGAGTAATGCAAGTTTCCCTTAATTCTAGCTTGACTCAAAGTTCGAAAGTAAAAATTTACAATGATCATACAACCTACTTTCCCCTCTGTGTACTGATACAACAAAGCTTAATTTATTGGCTTGCTAACAAGGAATGATTTACAAACAAATTTGTTAAATGTGATTTATAGCAACTATAGATCACACTTCTAACATGGATGTTGAGGGAAGCCTAGTGATGTGAACTAGATTCTAAGACATCTTTATAGGCTATCATCACACAAGTATCTGATCTTATATGCTCTGTCACACAATGCCTGCCTCTATGCTTTGTTATCATTATCTTGATTTATTTTTTAACTATTCGACATTTCTCAATGAGCTTTATGTTACATAACCTACCTTCTCTGGAATAGAACCTCTTTCTTGAGGAATAGATATTGGTTTCATTAATATACACAAAGAGACAATATTACAATTTGTAGAAAATAGATTATTTTAGGTAATAAGTACATGATGGCAAAGTCAATTTATACCACTTACTTAAAACCTAAAACCAGGTTTTTCCCATTGCACAGTTAATAAAAATTAAATTTGCATTAGTTTATGTTTAAAGTTTTATTTCCTTTGTACATTAGTTTCCAGATCTTGACAGTATACCCATGTCTCAGGCTTATCATATGGTGGATAGACACAGAAACTAAATATAATTTCATATAACTATGAATATTCTCTAATAAAGCTAGAGAAATTTATAACTAAGTATAAATATCTAGCTTGTTATTCAATTGAGATGTGTGGAATTCTTGTTTCTTTTCCTTCTCTTGGAGTAATTTACTTTTCTTTGCCCACATTCTTCTGTTTTCATTACCCTATACAGGCATAGATTTCCTTTCCAGAATCTCAAGACAGATTTTATTTTGCTTAGACTACTAGATTTTCTTAACTTTAAAAGAGAGAGAGAGAGAGAGAGAGAGAGAGAGAGAGAGAGAGTTTTAAATTTAACTATTCATAAGGAATTGTGTAAGGATAATTGTAAATTCACACACACACATATGTATATATATGAGATACACTCTGGGACTTACAGTGCAGTTGATAGATGTTATGGATTACAGTTGGATGAGGCTTTATTTTTCCACAATTTAAACATATTCTAGAAAGTGTTCACAATTTAACAACAAAAATGAGTTAGAATAAATTCCAGTCGGTGAATGATCGCATATTATGAGACATACTAAAATAGAATACTTGAATCACAAAATCTGATATGTACAAACTAAGCCATGTGGTGAAATGCCTAGATACACTTCATAGTGAAATAATTTAGCATGAACAGGAGCAGTCTGTGAAAATCAGCTAACGGGACAGCTGGTCTTTAGTGACGACAAAACTAGATGAGGGCCTCACAGTGCTAATAAAATGTACTTTTCTATGAGTCTTCTCTCCCAAAGAGTTCTCAGATTCAACATATTGGTATGGAAGCAAGCTCTGCATATCAGCCAAGCACAGCATTCATTAAGTTATGTAAGAACGTGTGTATTTTCCCACTGACAAACTATGAGAAAGTTGCTATTTTTGTAGCTTCTATTTGGTTCTTCATCCTTTCCAAAAGTCTAACATTTCTTTGGTATGAGCTGCTTTTCTAAGAAAGTTTTTAAAATAAATAATGAATTATTCATAACAAAATTGTTTTCAGCTTAATTATGTATAATGCTAAAAATACATTATAATGTATAATTATATTTTTCAACACAATTACTAAGTATAATGACAATGTATAATTCCTTATGAGAGTGTATGAAGGAAATAATGCTGCTCATGCATAATGTTACAATGGATAGACTTTATCATTACAAAGAATTATTGCAACTTACAGTTTTAAATAGATTGATGACACAGACAGAAAACATAATTTACTCTTGAAGGCAAGTATGACAGTAGTTTGAAAATAAAACATTTTAGATACTCAAGTATAATATCTTCAAACACATGGATTGTTGTACATATTTAATCATAATTTGCATCAAATAAAATTTGATTTGCATTAAAAAACATGATACAAAGTACTTGGATCAAAGAAAATTAAATGTGCATGTCAATAATACTAAGTGAAATTAAAGTGACATACAAATTAGATTGTATAACACCAAACAGGGCTCTTTTAGGAAGTTATGTGTCCATTTATAATCACCAAATCTCTTTCACCAGCTGATTCTTTTTAATGACTTCAATTATATAAACTATTCAGTGCCTTATTGTTTTAAGTAGCAATCAGAGGAAATCCTAGCCACTACAATATTAATAAAGCTAATAATAAATAAGTGGTTATACATGCTGGAGAAATGACTTTATGGTTAAAAATATATATATTCAACAACAATAAAAAGAAAAATAAGATATCAACTTGAGGAATGGGGTCCATGAAGGGAGTTTGAGAAAGGGTGTTTGGGAGGAGCTGGAAGGAAGGAAGACAGAGAAGGAAATGATATAATTCTACTTCAATAAACTACGTGTGTGTGTGTGTGTGTGTGTGTGTGTGTGTGTGTGTGTGTGTGTGTGTGTGTGTGTGTGTGTGTGTGTGTGTGTGTTTATATGGCTGCTTCTTGTTCTTCCAGGGCACCCTAGCTTGCTTCCCAACAGCCATGCTGAACATCTCACACTTGCCTGTAGTTCCATCTCTAAGGTATCAGATTCTCTCTTCTGGACTCCAAGAGAACCTACACATACCCACACACATGCACCTAAATAGTAATACAAATAAATCTTTAGAAAGAAGCATCAGAAGTGGATTCTCATTGACAGAAGATATATATAGATCAGTGGGAGAGCACTCACCTAGCATGTGCATGGTCCCAGGTACCACATTTAAATAAGGTTAAAGTTTTCAAATGTGTGTGCCAGAGAACTGACATTTTTGTTTTTGAAGTACAATTTAATTAAAGAGAAAAGATTTGTTTTCATGTATAAAACAAAGTACCTGTTCGCAAAGTCTTAAAAAAAATACACAGAAGTATGTCTTTGAAGGAGTCTATTTCACATTGTTCATGGAAATGACAAAAATTGGGACTGGTGAGATGGCTCAGTGAGTTAAAAGCACCTGCTGCTCAGCTTTATGACCTGAGAACCAAATGTTGGAAAGAGAGAGCAAACTCCTGCAGGCTGTCTTATTTCCTCCACACACTTATTTGTTCACACACACACACACACACACACACACACACACATACTACCTCATAAAACACAGGCATTCTGTAAGAACAATCATGTTGTCTCCTTTTAGCTTCTCTAAATTCTAAATTCAGATTTAACTGAATGTCAAGTTTCAACTTCAGGGTAACTATGTATGGCTTTGTATGCACTCATTGGTTTGGTCCTTTTTAGAATGGATACTAATTCTTTGAGAATTTTTTGCAATGTGTCTTGATCATATTATCCTCCTTACCCTAACTCTTCCCAAATCTACACCTATGTCTTCATATGTTCAACTTGTATCCTTATTGTTTTAAAACCATCCAGAGCAACTTGTACTACCCAAATTTTCCTGGTGTACAGCTTTCAGTAGAGGGTGGTTGAATAAATAGCCAGGGCTCACAACCACCTTTAGAAAAAAACTGTCTTTTCCCTTGCCAGCAGTTAACAATTCCTGATAGGTGTTCAGCTAGGGGTTGGATTTCATGCTCAACCCCCTCTGGTCTCCATGGTGGGATGTGGCCTGGCTTTGCATTGCACAGGTTCTATGTATAATTAGCATTACATTTTTAGATATGTTTATTTTCTCTGGAATACCAATGGATGTCAGGATTATTTAGGGGTCATGAGTAACGGCTTTCTAAGGAAGGAAGATAGAATGCACTGCTAAGAAGAGTTGAAAGGGGAATAATGGCTCTTTCTGCAGCATTGCAAGAAAGTGTATGTTACACCTATTGGGTATTGTCCTGGGCCTAGGAAAAGCAAGGGCAACAGCCCTGTTGAAGTATCTCTAAAATAATATATATGTGTGTATATATATGTATATATATAATATGCATAAACTTACACATTATATATACATATGTATAGTGAATGGTGAATTATATACTCTCTTATTATAATATTATAACACATAATATATTACTATACTATATTACTATAATTACAATAGTCTAAAGATAACTTCAGTCTTAACTAGAAATAAATAAAAATAAGACTTTAATTAATACATTTGTATTTGTTTTTATCTTTTCAGGGTTAATACTGACAAAACAAAATACTTAACATTTCCTGTTTCCCTTTTCATATATTTACTATACTCTATCCATTTTCCCATAAACTTTGCTATTTATTGTTGTGACCATCTTACCAAGTATTATATGTTCCTCAGGGTATCCTGGGCATATCTCTTGTCTTTGTTGTCTTTGCCCAGCTTTGACTCAGTGTTAATGTGTGTATTATGAGTAGATGAAGGAGTAATGACTAGCTGGTGAATGCATCCACAGATTAACAGATGTACACAAAGCTAGTTTTGGAAATGCTTGAATATTCATATAAAAAATCAAAAGCTCCAATTAAAGAAACTCATAAAATAAATCAGTAAAATACCTGTTCCTCTTAAAGATTAAAGTCATGTTAATTACTGGAAAAAGTAAAATTTTTAAAATGTATACACGTGTACATTTATAATCCTAAGAAAGGGGATGTCTTGAAAGAATTCTCCCACAGGATTAGAGAGTATGAGATTCAAGATCAAGGTGCTGGAAGCTAGCCCTGAGGCCATCTCTTTTCTAAGGATATATTAAAGGTTTTCCCTTCCTACAGGAATGAAGGTACACACCCTTACATAGCAGAGGAGCCAAAGAGAGCAAGGTCACTCCTACAAATCTTGCTATAAAAAAATAAATAAATAATCAACAACAGTGTTGCAGCTATAAAAGCAAAGACTTCCTCACACACAACTTTTGCTAGAATACAGCTAAATCTGATGCCTTTTGCATTAGTTTTCAACAAATGAGTAAATCTCTTAAAAGACAAAAGCATTCAGTTCATGGTACTGAAGAAATTCTGTGAATAAAGTGGTGTTGAGAAATAGAAACATGAACAACAAAAACGGCATGGTAGTTCAAAACTTCAGCATCCAGGTGTCTGAGGACCGGTAAGTGACATATTTTAACTATCAACTTGCTACTGCTTAGAATCACCTGAGATGAGAGCCTCAATCAAATAAATGTCTAGGTCAAGTTGGCCTGGGGACACGTCTGTGGGATTGTCACGGTTGCTTACTAATTCAGGGAGACACCGGCCTTTATCAGAACTATGAGTGGCCCCATTGCCTCAGCAGAGCTTCCTGTACTGTGTAGGACTGGAGAAAACTAGATGAGTTAGTAAGGAAGTGGCGTGGATTCAACTGTGTTTCTTTCTGCCTCAACTGCCAATATGGTGTGACAAACTGCTTGAGTTCTGCTTTGATGTCCTCAAAAACGCTGGGTTGAAGCTTGGAATTGTAAGTTACAAAGACCCTTCTCCCCTATGTTGATTTTTCTCAGGGTGCTCTGTCATACCAGCAGAAAAGAAACTAGACAAATTCTGTTTCAACAGTCTCAAGGCTTCTCAGAAATTCAGCAATAGAACCCCTGTGTGATCTAACTTCATGACTCCAAAGCATATACCCAAAGGACTTTATATTTTACTACAAAGATAAGTGTGCATTCATGTTAAATGCTGCTTCACATACAATAGCTAGAAAGTGGAATCAGCCTAGATGATCAACTGCTGAAAGGATAATGAAAATAAGGCAATATACAAAATGGAATTTTATTGTGAGATTCGTTTTTAACTGGATGAAATTGAAAAACTACTGAGTGAGGTACATCAAGCTCACAAAGACATATACAGCATTTTATGTTTCATGTGTGAGTCTTAGCTGCTGTGGATATTGCTCTGTGTAAATAAAGTTCTGATTGGCCAGTGGCCAGGCAGGAAGTATAGGCAGGACAAGAGAGAAGAGAATTCTGGGAAGTAGAAGGCTGGGGGAGAGACACTATCAGCCGCCACCATGAAAAGCAACATGTAAAGACACTGGTAAAGCACAAGCCATGTGGCAAAGTATAGACTAACAGAAATGAGTTAATTTAAGATAGAAGAAGTAGATAACAAGAAGCCTGACACAGCCATACAGTTTCTAAACAATGTAAGTTTCTGTGTGCTTTCTTGGTTGGGTCTGAGTGACTGTGGGACTGGTGGGTAAGAGAGATTTGTCCTGACTGGGCCAGGCAGGAAAACTCTAACTACACTTAGCTTTGTAACTTTTGTTTTGTATGTTTAAATTGAAAACATATGGAAGACAGGAAACTAGAGAGGGCCTCTATTAAGAGGATGTGCATTAAAGGCATTGAGAGGAACAAAATGTAGGTAAATTAAACTAGGAAGGTAGTATATTGAGGGGCATATAGGTTTAAGCACAGAGAGGTTGGGGTAATAGTAGGAACAAGGGGGTGGGAGTGAGAGTAAACCTAAATGAAAGGCATAATAAACATAAATAGGAGGACACGCTTGATATGAAAGAAGAGAGATAAATACTTGATGTTTAAGGTTTAAGTGTGTGGGAGGCTGAAGAATAGGGATAAGGATGTGGTAGGGGGTGGATTAACCAAAACTAAATTATATATGAAAAGCTTTACTAACCCACTACTTTGTAAGCTAATTAAAAGTATACTTTAAAAAAGACATATGAATAGAGCTATCCTCCAAGGATATAGAAAGTTTTCAGGAGACACAGGTTATTAAACAAAGAATCACACATAAAACACCTTCATATGAGTTACTGGTCAGGAAGGTCTAAGAAGTTCTCCAAATAACACAAGATCCCATCATTGAAAAGACCATAAATTTAGTTAGTTTGCAGGATGTAGCGAATCTGGTCTCAAACTCCTTCCCTTCTGATTGTTTTTTACAGAAATTGGAGGTGCCTTTAAGGATATTGAAGGATAAATGACATCAGTATTTTCACTCTGCAATGGACCCCACATGCTACAATATTGACATTCCAAATAAGATGTGTCTAGTACTTCAATAGTGGCTTGATGGTAATAGAGGTAACTAATCACTCTCTTATCATATTTGAGACCTGATTTCCAGGAGAGAACTCATGCCAATACTGTAGACTTGGTCAAAATCCCATGGCTATGAAGTCTAGGAAGCCCCTAGGAAGGAATGCACTGTTTTTATGTTCTACATGATCACATTCTTAAACTACTTTATAGGTATTTATGCATATACGTGTAGACTTATGATACTCTAACCTTGGTCAGAGAAGCTTCTTTTACAGTGCATACTGATTGATGCACAGACACATAATTGGTCAGAGTTTTGAGGAAAGGGGAAAATGAGTAATCAGCTATAAAAGGGGTTACATTTTTCGATCCCCTCCCCACCAAGATTCATGTAACATTGTGGAAGAAGAAACAGAAAGGATGTAAGTGCTGGAGGATAGGACAGTGCTGCGAAGCGCTAGGTTTTGGACATGACATGGATATTGAACTCATGAAATGAAGCCTATGAAAATTCTCGAAGTGATGAGGCAGAGGAATTGTTGCCCATTAGGAACCATCTCTAACTAAGGAAATATTGACAGCTGATTGCTGCTGGGTAGCGAGAGTCGGTTTTGTTTGGTATTGTGGCCACTGGTACATTGCTTGTGTTCTGATCCCACAAACTGTTTGCACATAGGCAGCATCAACTGGACTTCAGGATTAAAAGAATCAAGAGCCCAATAAATTGGGATGGGGAAGTGTTGAGGGAGTTTAGGAGAACTTGAATTGATGAAGTGGGGAATGTATATACTCAAAATATACTGTGTAAGTATACGGAATTCTTAGAGAATATACAAAGTGTTAAAAATAACAGGAAGCTATGAAGATGAAAGAATGCTAACAGAGCATCAGGAAGAATTCTGTTCTTGTGGGCTGGAGAGACGGATCAGCGGTTAAGAGCACTGGCTGTTCTTCCAGAGGTCCTGAGTCCAAATCCCCAGCAACCACTTGTTTGCTCACAGATAGAGCACTCATATGTAAAATAAATAAATAAATCTAAAAGAAAAGGAATTCCGTTTTTTCTCTGCCATAAAAAAGATTTCCAAAAGAGCTCTCAAATGATAATAATAGCTACTTCGTTACGTATTCTAGGACATTTTGTTTTTATTTTAAATATATGGATAGATGAAAACAGCAGGGTAAATATGATATAAGACAATTTTATAATTTAGTAATATTGAGTAAGTATATGCAGATAGCTAAATAAGTTAACTCATTTAAATATTTATAAACCCAAATTAGGCATTCTCAATGGTTAACCTCAAATTTAATTGCGAAAAGAGAGTGGAAATTTTGTTTAGCTTCTATAAAATGGGATCAAGTCTCACATTAGACATTTAAGAAGTGTGAAGTTGAAGAATTTTGGATTCCTGGTTGCAGAAGGATCAAGGTTAATGGAGTTCTTGGAAATGATACTTACACATCATGAAGTTGGAAATAAAAGTAATCATAGAGGAGAAAGATGGCGTTAAGAAAAGTAAAATTTCATACAGGCACCAATGTTATAAATTTCTATAGGATATAATGACGCCACTATATAAATCAAAATAGGTTGGCTCTCTGAGTATATTCATATTTTATTAGTATTTCAAAAACTATAAATAGAAAGAAGGAAACATAAATATATATTTATATATTACAAATAATACTTCTAATGATTTTATGTGTAGCAATAAAAGTTTAATGTGAATATACATATCCATCAGTATATGAATACATATGAAGTAATTCTTCAATATAAGACAATATTTTGTCTGGCAGTAATGTGTGACTATAACCCCAGTCCTCTGGAAACTGAAACAGGAAGATGGCAAAGTAGCAGCGAGTTTTGGCTCCATAGTGAGATCTTGTCTTCATAATAAAAAGTAAAAATGATTTTTTTCCTTCTGAATTTAAATATCGATTTGCCTGTATTAATGTTAGAGGTAAAAATTTCAGTATTTTAAATCTAAAATACTTGGAGGCTATATTTACATAACAGGGATTGCTTAAATATCCACTAAGTGATCCTTTTGAAAATAGTTTGATAAGGATAAAAATGTTTTATAGAAGAACTGTATATAGGAGAAATAGAAAAAACATGCATATAGAAAAAATTGCAATCAAATTGTCTTTGCAACAGCTAATAAATTTTTCTAGTGTCATGAAGCTGTGTATCATCATTATTGGTATGGCATATGGATTAAAGTTTCAAAGCAAATGATGCTTTCCATCTGTCTTTAATGAATTTTTCATACAAATGGCGTTGGTGAGCCTTGAGAAATATGTACCTCTGTTATAACTAGAGTTAATAGGAATTAAAGAAGTAATTATTGAAATTGAAAGAAGTTGAATTTCTTGTATTTCCAAGATGTTGTTTTCCTTTAAGAAAATGCATTCCCATGGTTAAATTCAATATGATACTTTTAGCAACAGATTTTAATTGTAATCAGTTGTGAAAGTAAATGCTTTACTAAACAAAAGACAATCACTTACAGGTCCATCAAGTAGATATTATGGCTTCTAGTTTTGTTTCCCTATGGGATTCTTTTTGTTCTGTCTTATTCTGTTTTGTTTTGTTTGATCTTATTTTATCTTATCATTGTTCTTTAGATGCCTGGTATTTTGTTTGTTTGTTTGTTTTGTTTTTTTTCTCGAAGGAGAGACAGAAAGGGTATGAATTCAGATAGGGGAGGAGGTAGGGAGACATTTGGAAGATTTGGAAGAAGGAGAAACCACATTCAGAATACATTATATATAAACTATCTGTTTTTCAATAGAAGAAAAAGAATAGAATTAAAGAAAAAGGAAAAGAAAGATTATCATAGTTCCCAGGTTATTGAAAAAATGAATTTTCTCACCTTTACTGTTTTCAGCATAATTAAATTAGATTGTTTTAATTTTGGTTTTATGGTTTCTTTTAATTCTAGGAAGAATCATCTCATGTGGAATAGTGCAGCTTTCATGAGGAGTTGGCCTATGGTCACAGAGGGTCTTTTACATGACTAAAACAGACTGCCTGATATAAACATTATAGTCAGAATCAGTACGCATTATTAAATACTATACATTGTGATGGGGATACGATGTTTAAAGTTATATTTATTCATACTATAGTTTCATCTTTTCCTTCTTCCACTTTTCTTTTTAGAAATTATGACAATATATTTCAGTGAGTTGTACAGAATGATTGATTTCTTCAATATCTTCCCTGTATGTTTTCTTACATGTTGACATCAGAACTCCCTGTCTGCTTTTCTACACTCCTACAACGTAATAGAAATCCAGTCATGCTGTCATTTTAAATGACAAGGAGAGGAAAGAGAAAGAAGTTCAGGAAGCAATGAAAGGGGTCTATGTAGTCAGAGACACAAAAGTTTAGGAGATTTCAAAAACGCTCACCCAAACACACATTTTCAAGGTAATTCTAACTAATGAAATAACTTAATTATAAATTCAAAGATTAACAATAAGATCTTTAATTCCTTTGTGAACAAGAAGAGGTGTTAATTATAAGCCATTAAAGGTATAGATGATTGAATAATCATGATATTTCTTTTATTGCCTTCCTAAAAATATAATAAAGTGGACAAAAATAAAAACATTCCTAAAAATACAATAAGCTGGATAAATATAAGAACATTGTTTCATTCATGTCTACTACATAGAGATACTAGCTTATCAAAACTCCATTCATATCAAGTTGAAAAGATAGTTTCTTTTTTCTTGTTGTATTAACCCTGAATACAGAAAGTGTATCAGATCCTGTATAACAGAGTTCTCAACTTTTCTGCTACATTGTAAATTTCTAGAACAAGGAGGGAACACTGATGAACACTAAGTGTTCCCTCTTTGTAAACTAGAAAGGAAGTCAAGCATTGTGGTCTACAGCTAAGTAAATATATTTTTTTTTTTTAAGAAGAAAAGTTGGAAAGGAAAAAGATGGAACTAAAGAATGTATAAGGTAGAATAACTCAATACTGTATCCCATCACCAATGTATGGTACTTAATGCAAAGTGATTCTGATGCTTCTCAGATTGATGGATTATGATTTGACAAAAACATCACACAGTGGATGGATCACTGGATATATATATATATATATATATATATATATATATTACATACCAATTTTTAAAATTCATTTCACATACCCATCACAGATCCCCGTCTCAGCCCTCCTATTGCTCTCCACACCCCCACCCCTGCCTTCCATCCCCCACCCCACATCCCTTTCTCTAACAGAGTAAGTTCTCCCATGGCAGGGACAACTAAGCCTGAAATATTCAGTTGAGGGAGGACCAAGCCCCTCTCTGCTTTATCAGGAATGAGCAAGTTATCTGACCATAAATAATGGGCTTCAGAAAGCCAGTTCATGCACCAGGGACAGATAGGGACCACCCTGCCAGGGGCTCCTAAAACAGACCCAGCTATACAACTGTCTTCAGTATGCAGAAAGTCTAGCCCTGTCCCGTGCAGGGTCCACAGCTGTTGGTCTAACATTCATGAGTTCCTATGTGCTTTGTTCAATTGTCTCTGTAGATGTCCCCATCATGGTCTTGAACCCCTTTGTTAATAGAATCCCTCTTCTCTCTCTTTGACTGGACTCCTGGAGCTTGGCCTGGTGCATGGTTGGGGATCTCTGCATTTATTTCCATCAGTTACTGGATGAAGGCTCTATGATGAGAGTTAGGGTATTCACCAATCTGAATGCCAGAGTAGGCCAGTTCAGGCATGCTCACCACTGATGCTAGAAGTCTAATCTGGGGTCGTCGTTGTGAACTCCTGGAAATTTCCTTAGTCCCAGGTTTTTTCCTTACCCAATAATGTCTCTTTCTATCAAGATATCTCTTTCATTGCTCTCCCACTCCATCTGTCCTCCCAGATCAACCATCCTGTTCCCTCATGTTGTCATCTCCCGTCCCCTACCCTCTATTGCACCCCCTCATCCCCATTTACTTATTGGGATCTCCTCTGTTTCCCCATCCCAAGGTGATCCATACATCCCTCTTAGGGGCCTCTTTGTTAGCTAGCTTCTCTAGAGCTGTGGATTATAGTTTGATTATCCTTTGCTTTACATTGAATATTCACTTAGGAGTGAGTACATACTGTGTTTGTCTTTCTGGGTCTGGGTTACCACACTCAGGATGATTTTTTATAGTTCCATCCATTTTCCTGCAAATTTCATGATGTCATTGCTTTTCACAACTAAGTAATACTCCATTGTGTATATGTACCACATTTTCTTTATCCATTCTTCGATTGAGGGGCATCCAGGTTGTTTCCAGGTTCTGGCTATTACAAACAATGCTGCTATGAACATAGTTGAGCAAGTGTCCTTGTGGTATGCTTGAGTATCCCTTAGGTATATGCCCAAGAGTGGTAACATTGGATCTTGATGTAGATACTCAATTTCCTGAGAAAACACCATACTGACTTCCAAAGGGGCTGTACAAGTTCGTGCTCCCACCAACAGTGGAGGAATGTTCTCCTTGTTCCACATCCCCTCCTACATAAGCTAACATCAGTGTTTTTGTTCTTAGCCATTCTGACATATGTAAGATGGTATCTCAGAGTCATTTTGGTTTGCATTCCCCTGATGACTAAGGATGTTAAGCAATTCCTTAAATGTCTTTCAGCCATTTGGGATTCTTCTGCTGAGAATTCTCTGCTTAGACATGTAGCCCATTTTTTAATTGGATTGTTTGGTATTTTGATGTCTAGTTTTTTGAATTCTTTATATATTTTAGAGATTACTCCTCTGTCAGATGTATGGTTGGTAAAGATCTTTTCCCATTCTGTAGGCTGTTGTTATCTTATTTACTGTGTTCTTTGCCTTACAGAAGCTTCTCAGTTCCAGTTTCCATTTATTAATTGTTGTTCTCAGTGTCTGTGCTACTGGTGTTATATTTAGGAAGTGGTCTCCTATGCCAAGGCTTTCTAGGCTACTTCCTACTTTCTTCTCTATCAGGTTCAGTGTAGCTGAATTTACATTGAGGTCCTTGATCCACTTGAATTTGAGTTTGGTGCATGGTTATTGTTATAGATCTATTTACAGTCTTCTACATGTTGACATTCAGTTATGTGAGCACAAGCACTAATTGTTGAAGATGCTTTCTTTTTCCCATTGTACAGTGTTGTCTTTTTTGTTAAAAATGAGATGTTTATGCATATGTGGATTAATGTCTGTAACTTCAATTTGATTCCATTGGTACACATGTCAATTTTTATGTCAATGCCAAGCTGTTTCTATTATGATAGCTCTATAATAGAGCTTGAAGTCAGGGATGGTAATGCCTCCAGAAGTTGCTTTGTTGTAAAGGATTGTTTCGGATATCCTAGGTTATCTGGTTTTCCATATGAATTGAGTATTATTCTTTTAAGATCTGTGAAGAATTGTTTTGGGATTTGGATGGGGATTGCAATGAATTTATAGATTGCTTTTATTAAGATTACCATTTGTATTATGTTGGTTCTGCCTATCCTTGACCATAGGAGATCTTTCCATTTTCTGATATCTTTTTTTATTGTATTTGTGTTTTAATTTTACATATCTGCCATGGGGTCACCTGTCCTGCCCCCTCCTGCACCCGCCTCTAACTTCCCCCCAGCCCCTACCCTCAATTCCCATCTCCTCCAGGGACAAGCTCAAACTGGTGGATTCAGTATAGGCAGGTCCAGTCTCCTCCTTGCAGGCTGAGCAACGTGTCCCTGTTTAAGCCCATGGTTCCAATCAGCCAGTTCAGGTACTAAGGACATGTCCGGGTCCCACTGCCTGGGTGCCTTCCAAACACTTCAAGATAATCAATTGTCTCAATTATCCATAGGGCCTGATTCATTTGGGGGCTCCACAGCTTTTGGTTCATAATTCATGTGTTTCTATTAATTTGGCTATTTGTCCCTGTGCTTTTCTAATCTTGGTGTCAACAATTCATACTCTTACAGTCCCTCTTCTTTCTTGACAATTGGACTCCTGGAGCTCCACCAGGATCTCTGCATCCACTTCCATCAGTTATTGGATGAGAGTTCTAGCATGACAGGGTGTTTGGCCATCTGATCACCAGACTAGGTCAGATCAGGCTTTCTCTCGACCATTGCCAGTAGTCTACAGTGGATGTATCATTGTGGATTTCTGGGGACCTCTCTAGCACATTGCTTCTTCCTGTTTTCATGTGGTCTTCATTTATCATGGACTGTTATTCCTTGTTCTCCCTTTATGTTCTTGATCCAGCTGGGATCTCCTGCTCCCCTAAGCTCTCTTTCCCTCTAACCTTGCCCTTCATTACTCCAACTGTCATCCAGCTTGTTCATGTAGATCTCATCCATTTCTCTGTCATTGGACAATCCCTGTGTCTTTCTTAGTGTCCTGTTTTCTAGGGAGCCTCCCTGGAGTTGTGAGTAGCAGTCTAGTCATCTTTGTTTTACATCTAGCATCCTCCTATGAGTGAGTACATACCATGTTTGTGTTTTTGAGTCTGAGTTACCTCACTCAAGATGATTTTTTCTAAATCCACCCATTTGCCTGCAAACCTCATAATGTCATTGTTTTTCTCTGTTGAGTAGTACTCCATTGTGTATATGTACCACATTTTCTTTATCCATTCTTCAGTTGCAGGGCATCTAGGTTGTTTCCAGGTTCTGGCTATTACAAACAATGCTGATATGAACACAGCTGAGGAAATGCCCTTGTGGTATGATTGTGCATTCCTTGGGTACATGCCCAAGAGTGCTATAGCTGGGTCTTGGGGGAGATGGATTCCCAATTTTCTAAGGAAGCGCCATATTGATTTCCAAAGTAGCTGTACAATCTTGCATTCCCACCAGCAGTGGAGGAGAGTTCCCCTTGTTCCACATCCTCTCCAGCATAAGCTGTCTTCTGTGTTTTTGATCTTAGCCATTCTGAAAGGTGTAAGGTGGTATCTCAGAGTCATTTTGATTTGCATTTCCCAGATAATTAGGGAAGTTGAGCAATTTCTTAAATGTCTTTCAGCCATTTGAGCTTCCTCTGTTGAGAATTGTCTGTTTAGTTCTATAGCCCATTTCTTAATTGGATTGTTGGGCATTTTGTTGTCTAATTTCTTAAGTTCTTAATATAGTCTGGATATCAGCCCTCTGTCAGATATGGGGATGGTGAAGACCTTTTCCCATTCTGTAGGCTGTTGCTTTGTCTTGTTGACCATGTCCTTTGCTCTACAAAAGCTTCTCAGTTTCAACAGGTCCCATTGACTGATTATTTCTGTCAGTGTCTGTGCTACTGGTGTTATATTTAGAAAGTGATCTCCAGTGCCAATGCGTTCAAGACTACTTCCTACTTTCTCTTCTAAAAGGTTCAGAGTAACTAGATTTATGTTGAGGTCTTTGATCCACTTGGACTTAAGTATTGTGCACAGTAACAGATATGGATCTATTTACAGCCTTCTACACATTGACATCCAGTTATGCCAGCACCATTTGTTGAAGATGCTTTCTTTTTTCCATTGTACATATTTAGATTCTTTGTCAAAAATTATATGTTCATAGGTGTGCAGGTTAATGTCAGGGTCTTCAATTCGATTCCATTGGTCCACATGTTGGTTTTTATGCCAGTACCAAGCTGTTTTTATTACGGTAGCTCTATAGTAGAGCTTGAAGTCAGGGATCGTGATGCCTCCAGAGGTTGTTTTATTGTACAGGAATCTTTTGGCTATCCTGGGTTTTTTGTTTTTCCATACGAAGTTGAGTATTATTCTTTCCAGGTCTGTGAAGCATTGTGTTGGTAATTTGATGGGGATTACATTGAATCTGTAGATTGCTTTTGGTAAGATCAACATTTTTACTATTTTAATCCTGCCTATCCATGGGCATGGAAGGTCTTCCCATTTTCTGACATCTTCTTCAATATCTTGTTTCCAGGGACTTAAAGTTCTTGTCATATAAGTCCGTCACATGCTTAGTTAGAGTAACCCCAAGGTATTTTATATCATTTGTGGCTATTGTAAAGGGTGATGTATCTCTGATTTCCTTCTCAGCCTGTTGGTCTATTGTATATAGGAGGGCTACTGATTTTTTTGACTTGATTTGTATCCTGCTATGTTGCTGAATGTGTTTACAAGATCTATCAGTTCCTTGGTTGAATGAGGTCACTCATGTATATTATCATGTCATCTGCAAATAGGGAAAGCTTGACTTGACTTCTTCCTTTCCAATTTGTATCCCCTTAATCTCCTTATATTGTCTTATTGCTCTGGCTAGAACTTCAAGTATTATATTGAATAAGTATGGGGAGAGGGGATAGCCTTGCCTTGTTCCTGCTTTTAGTGGTATTGCTTTGAGTTTCTCTCCATTTAATTTGATGTTGGTGTTGGCTTGCTGTAGATTGCCTTTATTATGTTTAGGTATGTTTCCTGTATTCCTGATTCCTCCAAGACCTTTATCATGAAGATTGTTGGATTTTGTCAAATGCCTCTTCTATGTCTAGTGAGATGATCATATGGTTTTTTTCTTTGAGTTTGTTTATATGGTGTATTACATTGACAGACTTTGGTATGCTGAACTACCCTTGCATCCCTGGGATGAAGTCTACTTTATTGTAGTGGATAATTGCTTTGATGTGTTCTTGGAATCTGTTTGCCAGTATCTTATTGAGTATTGAGTATTTTTGCATCAATGTTCATGAGAGAGATCAGTCTGTAGTTCTCTTTCTTTGTTGCATCTTTGTTTGGTTTAGGAATCAGGGTAATTGTAGCCTCAAAGAAGGAGTTTGGTAATATTCCTTCTGTTTCTATTGTGTGGAACAATTTACAGAGTATTGGTATTAAGTCTTCTTTGAAGATCTGGTAGAATTCTGCACTGAAACCATCTGGTCCTAGGCTTTTTTTGGTTGGGAGACTTTTAATGACTGATTCTATTTCCTTAGGGGTTATTGTACCATTTAAATGGTTTATCTGGTCTTAGTTTAACTTAGATATGTGGTACCTATCCTGAAAAGTATCCATTTCTTTTAGATTTTCCAGTTTTGTCAAGTAGAGGTTTTGTAAGTATGACATGATGATTCTCTGGATTTCCTCATTGTCTGTTGTTATGTCCCCCTTCTCATTTCTGATTTTGTTAATTTGGATGCTCTCTCTCTGTCTTTTGGTTAGTTTGGATAAGGGCTTGTCCTTTTGCTCATCTTCTCAAAGAACCAGCTCTTTGTTTCATTAATTTTTTTTGTATTGTTCTCTTTATTTCTATTTTATTGATTTCAGCTCTCAATTTGATAATTTCCTGGCATCTGTTGTTCCTGGGAGACTTTGCTTCTTCTTGTTCTAGAGCTTTCAGGTGTGCTGTTAAGTCACCAGTGTGAGATTTCTCCAACTTTTTTATGTGGGCATTTAGTGCTATGAATTTCCCCCTTAACACTGCTTTCATAGTGTCCCATAAGTTTGGGTATGTGGTGTATTCATTTGCATTGATCTCTAGGAAGTCTTTAATTTCTTTCTTTATTTCTTCCTTAACCCATGGTGATTGAGTTGAGCATTATTCAGTTTCCATGAGATTGTAGGTTTTCTGTAGTTTTTGTTTTTGTTGTTGTTGTTGAAATCTAACTTTAAACCATGGTGGTCTGATAGAACAGAGGAGGTTATTGTTTTGTATCTGTTGAGATTTGCTTTGTGTCCAAGTATGTGGTCGATGTTAGAAAAGGTTCCATGGAGTTCTGAGAAGAAGGTATATTCTTTTTTGTTTGGGAGGAATGTTCTGTAGATATTGATTAAGTCCATTTGAGCCATAACATCAGTTAAGTCCATTATTTCTCTGTTAAGTTTCAGTTTGGCAGATCTGTTCAGAGGTGAAAGTAGGAGAGGTGAAAGTGGGGTGTTGAAGTCTCCCACTATTAATGTGTGGGGTTTTATATGTGATTTAAGCTTTGATAATGTTTCTTTTACATATGTGGGTGCCCTTTTGTTTGGGGCATAAATGTTCAGAATTGAAACTTCATCTTGGTGGATCTTTCATGTTATGAGTATGTACTGTCCTTCTTGATCTCTTCTGATAGATTTTAGTTTGAAGTCTATTTTGCTGGATATTAGGATAGGTACACCACCTTGCATCTTAAGACCATTTGATTGGAAAGTCTTTCCCTAGCCTTTTAGTCTTAGGTAGTATCTATCTTTGAATTTGAGGTGTGTTTCTTGTATGCAGCAGAAAAATGGGTCCTGTTTTTGTATCCATTCTGTTAGTCTATGTCTTTTTATAGGTGAATTAAATCCCTTGATATTAAGGGATATTAATGACCCGTGATTGTTCGTTCCTGTTATTATTTTCATTTTTTGGTGATAGTGTGTGTGTAGTTCTCTTCTTTGGGGTTTACTGCTGTGGTGTTATCTATTGCCTGTGTTTTCATGGGTGTATCTGACTTTCTTAGGTTGGAATTTTCCTTCCAGTGCTTTCTGTAGGGCTGGGTTTGTGGATAAGTATTGTTTAAATCTGGCTTTGACTTGGAAGGTCTTGTTCACTCCATCGATGATAATTGAAAATTTTGCTGGGTATATTAGTCTAGGCTGGCATCCATGATCTCTTAGTGTCTACATTATGTCTGTCCACATCCTTCTGGCTTTCAAAGTCTCCATTGAGAAATCGGGTGTTATTCTGATGGGTTTGCCTTTGTAAGTCACTTGGCCTTTTTCATTTGCTGCCCTTAATATTCTTTCTTTATTCTGTACATTTAGTTGTTTAATTATTATGTGGCGAGGGGACTTTTTTGGGGGGTCTAGTCTGTTTGGTGTTCTATAGGCTTCTTGTATCTTCATAGGCATTTCCTTTAAGTTGGGAAAGTTTTCTTCTATGATCTTGTTAAATATGTTTTCTGTGCCTTTGAGTTGGTATTCTTCTCCTTCCTCTATCCCTATTATTAGTAGGTTTGGTCTTTTCATGGTGTCCCAAATTTCTTGGACATTTTGGGTCATGGTGTTGTTGGCTTTAGTGTTTTCTTTGACTGACGAATAAATTTCTTCTACCATATCTTCAACACCAGAGATCCTCTCTTCCATCTCTTGCTCTCCTCTTGTAGTCTTATTGCTCTAGTTAGAACTTTGAGTACTCTGTTGAATAGATTTGAGGAGAGTTAACAGCCTTGTCTTGCTCCTGATTTTAATGGAATCCTTTTGAGTTTCTCTCCATTTAATTTGATGTTGGCTGTTGGCTTACTGTAGATTGCCTTTATTATGTTTAGGTATGTTCCTGGTATTCCTGATCTCTCCAAGACTTTTATTGTGATGTGGTATTAGATTTTGTGAAAGGCTTTTTCAGCATCTAATGAGATGATTTTTTTTTCTTTCAGTTTGTTTATATGGAGAACTACATTGACAGACTTTTGTATGTTGAACCATCCCTTCATCTCTGGAATGAAGCCTACTTGATCATGATGGATGATTTTTTTTTTAATTTGTTCTTGAATTTGGTTTGCCAGTATTTTATTGAGTATTTTTGCATCAATGTTCATGAGGGAGATTGGTTTGGAGTTCTCTTTCTTTGTTGCATCTTTGTGCAGCTTGGGTATCAGGATAACTGTAGCCTCATAAAATTAGTTTGGCAATGTTCCTTCACTTTCTATTGTGTGGAACTTTTGAGGAGTATTTGTAGTAGCTCGATTTTCTTTGAAATTCTGGTAGAATTCTGCACTGAATCTACCTGGCCCTGGGCTTTTTTATTGGGTGGGAGGGAGACTTTTAAGACTGCTTCTATTTCCATAGTAGTTATAGGTCTATTTAAATTCTTTATCTGTTCTTGATTTAATTTGAGTATGTGGTACCTACACAGAAAATTGTCCATTTCTTTTAGATTTTCCAATTTTGTGGAGTACAGGTTTTGGAAGTATGACCTGATGGTTCTCTGAGTTTTCTTGTTTTCAGTTGTTATGTTCCTTTTCATTTCTGATTTTGTTAATTTGGATGCTCCCTCTCTGCCTTTTAGTTATTTTGGATAAGGGTTTGTGTATCTTGTTGAGTTTCTCAAAGAACCAACTCTTTATTTCATAGATTTTGTACTATTCTCTTTGTTTCTATTTTATTGATTTCAGTCTTCAATTTGATTAAATCTTGGCATCTATTCCTCCTGTGTGGGTTTGTTTCTTTTTCTTCTAGAGCATTCAGGTGTGCTGTCAAATTGCTAGTGTGAGATTTCTCTAAGTTCTTTATGTAGACATTTAGTGCTATGAACTTCCCTCTGAGTACTGCTTTCATAGTATCCAATAAGTTTGGGTATGATGTATATTCATTTTCATTGAATTCTAGGAAGTCTTTAATTTCTCTGTTCCTTCCTTGATCCAGTGGTGATCCAGTTGAACATTATTTTCCATGAGTTTGTAGACTTTCTGTAATTTGTGTTGTTGTTGAATTTTCACTTTGATGCATGGTGATCCTATAAAAGACAGGATGTTATTCCAATTTTTGGTATCTGTTGAGATTTGCTTTGTGACCAAATATGTGGTCAATTTTAGAGAAAGTTCCATTGGGCACTGAGAAAAAGGTATATTCTCTTGTGTTTGAGTGGGATATTATGATGATAATAACCTGACCATTGGTAAGAGTGGGGAGTTGAAGTCTCCCACTATCAATGTGTGGGGTTTGATGTAAAATTTAAGCTTTAGTAATTTTTTTTTTTTACATATGTGGGTGTCCTTTTATTTGTGGCACAAATATTCAGAATTGAGACTTCATCTTGATGGATATTTCCTGTGATTAATATGTAATGTACTTCTCATTACCTTTTGATTACTTTTAGTTTGAAGTCGATTTTGTTGGATCTTAGAATAGCTACACCAGCTTGCTGCTTCAGTCCATTTGACTGGAAAGACTTTTCCTAGCCCTTTACTCTAAGGTAGTATCTATCTTTGAAATTGAGGTGTGTTTCTTGTATGCAGTAGAAGGATGGATTCTGTTTTTGTATCCATTCTGTAAGCCTATTAAAAGTGTCTTTTTATAGGTGAATGGAGTCCATTGATATTAAGGATGGTGCCCCTGGGCCTAAAGCATACAGGCTGGTGTATTGGTTGTAGTGTTAGGCAACTCCACATAGTTAAAAGGGAGATTTATTTTATGGGGTAACTTAAAAGTAAAGGTGATATGGATATTGCTCTGTATAAATAAAATGCTGTTTGGCCAGTGGCCAAGCAGGAAGTATAGGTGGGACAAGAGAGAAGAGAATTCTGGGAAGTGGAAGGCTGGAGGCAGAGAGACACTGCCAGCCACCGCCATAGTAGCTCAAACTGGCAGGCTGCCACTAACTTGAGAGAGACAACTAGGAAGCTGTTTTTAGCTCCGTTTTAGAATCTTTTTTTTAGGTTTTAGGTGGAGACTCTTGCCCCACGTTGGGCGCCATTAGTAGTTAGAGTTTTCCTTCCCAGCCCAGTCAGGACAAATCTCTCTCACTGGCCAGTCCCACAGTAGCTCAGACCCAACCAAGTAAACACACAGAAACTTATATTGCTTACAAACTGTATGGCTGTGGCAGGCTTCTTGTTATCTACTTCTTCTATCTTAAATTAACCCATTTCTGTTAGTCTATACTTTGCCACATGGCTTGTGGCTTACCAGTGTCTTTACATGTTGCTTCTCATGGCGGCGGCTGGTGGTATCTCTCTGCCCACAGGTTGATTATAAATGCGAACTCTTTCTAAAGAAGAAAAGGGGATATGATATAGATATAATAGCCTGAAAGGGTAGATTAAGGAACTTACTTCTAAAGAGCAACAACTTGTTTAAAATGTTTTACATTGGTATAGATTTTAGTCTATTGATACAAACTTAAAGTTAATTTTGTTATACTGTGTGTATATTTCTACTCTTGTTTAAGGTATTATGTTTGTACAGCTCATCTAAAATTATAATGGATAATTAAAAATAGATTAATAATTAGTCATCTATGCTAATCATACTTGTAGCCATGTTAGTTAAGTCTTCTAGGTATACACAGGGATATTTCAGATAGATAGGTAATCTTCAAATACTTCAAAGACCTACAGAATATGGCATTTAAATATTTTTAAAATTTAGACTTTCTGGACAGTGAGACATTTCTGCTCCTGGCAGCACCGTTTTACTTCAGAGAGGAGGATGGGCATTGAAGACACTTCATATGGAGTTTATCTTCACCTTGGCAAAAATAGCCATTTGGGCAAGAAACTGTTCTTGCCTGGACTGCCTGATCAACTGGACATGCATGCAGGACCCATAGAAAGGTGACCACTGAACTTTGCTTGACAAAATGGTCCTTCAGGTTCCTGCTTCACAGAGGAAACTGCCCTGCCGGACATTCTACAGGACACTGAGAGAAGTGACCAAGAGACTCTAGCCCTGTGGGCTGAAGACAAATGCCCCAACTTTACAAAGGAACATTAGGTGTCTGTCCAGGCTGCCAGCTGTCTCTGTCTACCCTGCAAGACTCACAAAAGTTGCTTGCATCCTTCTCCCAGTTCTCAGGTAATATTATATCCTTCTGAGGTCTTTGATGTGGTTGAAGACTAGATAGCTTTCTCAGTTATGATAAAAGATAAGTTAGATATAAAAGCTTAGACTCACAAATATAAGATAGATAGGATATCTTCTTTAATATTATACCTGTAATTCTTATTTGATAATTGTTTTGTTATATGTAATTTTACTATGTAAAAGTTAAAACCCTTCCTTTTTAAAAAAGAAAAAAGAAAAGGGGAAGTGCTGTGGATATTGCTCTGTATAAAAAAATGCTGTTTGGCCAGTGGCCAAGCAGGAAGTATAGGTGGGACAAGAGAGAAGAGAATTCTGGGAAGTAGAAGGCTGGGGGTGGAGAGACACTGCCAGCCGGCCGCCATGAAAAGCAACATGTAAAGACACTGGTAAGCCACAAGCCATGTGGCAAAGTATAGACTAACAGAAATAGGTTAATTTAAGATAGAAGAAGTAGATAACAAGAAGCCTGCCACAGCCATACAGTTTGTAAGCAATATAAGTTTCTGTGTGTTTACTTGGTTGGGTCTGAGCTACTGTGGGACTGGCCAGTGAGAGAGATTTGTCCTGACTGGGCTGAGAAGGAAAACTCTAACTACATAAAGGGATAGGTTGCAGGGTCCAGGAAAAGTGTAGCACAGTCCAGCGGTATTCTCTAGAGAACTCTGCTCAATCTGCCTCCAACATCCAGAATCCAGGAACCAAGAGAGCTGGCACATCCAGATCTCAGGTCTTAAGGGCCCCTGTCTCAGCCTTGCCTTATAGGCATGACAGTTACCAAAGCCTCACTGGGGGGTAGTACTTCCAGGTCAAAACTACAACAGCTACCCACTACATTGGTGTGATCAGCTAGGAGAACAAAGACTCACCTCTTGGTTAAATTGGAGCTGACGGAGGGAGTCTGTATCTCAGGGGGCAGTTGTGGTCTCTGAAGATATATAACACTTACAATGTTTAGACTAACCATGAACATTAACTTCTATTCACTCTGAAAAATGTATTAAATGGTACTAAGTGATTTAAAATGATATCAATTTACTGGGATCAATGAAAAAAGGAAAATCAGAGGTAAGAGAGTAAGTTAAGGAAAAGAATATGATTAAGGGAATTCAAATTATAAAGCAGCCAAGCACGCTGGCTCCTTTTTAGCTTTCCTGCTTATTTGTTCATTTTATATTATACAACATCATCCATAGAGGATTTTCAAAAGTAAGAAAAGTAAGTTAAATTGTTTTTCAAAATTAGGAAAATAAGACAATATGACTACAGTGACACCAAAATAAACAAGTAAAAAGAATGGTGATACAATTTTGTTCACTTATTTAAACAGATATCCACACATTTCAGATTTTCAATATTGTTAAGGTTAAAATCACTTTTTGTTATAAAGAAAAATGAATGAAAACAAAGTAGACAATAGTACTGTGATATGGATTCAAAATTTTTCCTGCATTTCCACATGCTAAAGACTTGTTTCACCCCACTGCTGCCCCACCAGTCACTACTGGGAAGGGATTCCACTTTTAAGAAGTGAGCTTAGTGGGAGAAACAAGGAAGTTAGGTCCCTAGGGTGTGACCTGCGGGAGACATCATATTGGAAGCCTCTTACTCTCCCTTTTTCTTCTGTCAGTCACCAGGAGAGCAGCTTGCTGCAGCCCCATACATTCACCTCCACAATAAACAACTACTAGCGAAGAAACAGACCAAACAACTGTGAGCTCAAACCTGTACAACAGCACAAGGAAGCCTGTTCTAGTTTTGGTTGATTCTCTCAAGTATTTTATCACAGTGACAGAAAGCTTACAAAGATCAAGAGAAAACACAAGGAAAACCATTTACTGGATAGAGTATTATGCTTCACTTCTGCTACGTAGTCTTGAAGACAAGGTCTGACTCCATTACCCAAGCTGGCCAATAATTCAAGATTCTCTATCCTTAGTCTTTAAAATGCTGGGGTTCCAGGGAAGGGCCATTAAATCTGCAAATCTGTGTCTTTTTTATGGAAAAATAATAAAATAATTGATTTTGTCTACTGTATATGTTTCTGCATGAAACATATTCTGGCTGGGATAATTACTGCAAATAAAAAACAAGAAAACCTATCACTGGTTTTTAAACAATTAAATTATAATTTAATGATTTTTTTTCCTATGACAGAGTGTAATTAAAACTAAATCAAATTATGTACAATTATAGGAAGATTTGGCAGTGTTTTCTACCAAGTGACTTGGAAGAAATCTTCAAGAAAAACTCGAAATGTCCTTGGCATTTTCAGCATTTGCCTCTAGCTTTTAAAATAAAATGAATACTATTTTAAGGGAATTAACATTTATTTAAAGAACATTTTGTCCTCCTCTTCCTCTTCCCCCTCCTCCTCCTCTTCTTTTGCCTTCTTCCTCTTTTAGGCATCTCCACATACCTGGGCATATATAAGCAGACGTATAGGCATTAATAAAAATAAAATACATCTTTAAAGAATAGTAAATTCTAACAAACTATAAATATTAAAACCAATTGAATGAACAACAAGTGAAGTTATTTTAAAATAATATTCTGATAAAAAAATTTACTTTTTTTTCTCATTTGTGGATATTACCTTTGACTCTTCAGTTACATGTGTTCAATTTGTAATGTCCAGAAAAGTCAGGATATTAATAAGGGGTCATGAGGAAACTCTCAGGGGAAGGAAGATAGAAAGCAATAATATGAAGGTTTAAGGGGATTAATGGAACTGGCAAGGTTTAAGTAGAGTTGAAGATAAGAGGGTAGGGTAGAGAAAATAATTCAGGGAGTGGCAAATAATACTAATGTAAACTTTCAAAAATGTCACATGGAACCCTACTATTGTGGAAGTTTTATATGTGTGTGTGTGTGTGTGTGTGTGTGTGTGTGTGTATAAACATATACATATATTATATATGCATATACACAATTTGCAAATAAATAAAAATCCCAGTGTCAAAATTGAGTTACCTCTTTTGAGTTCCTGTCTAGTGGGGATAGACTACCAAATATTATACCTATTTCCAATTCAGACAGTTACCTTCCAGACCTTGATAGTAAGATCCTATTGTTGAAGAAACCATATATTTGAGGCACCAACATAGAGATGTCAAGAAAGAACTTGCTTTCTATGGACTATTCTATATCACTTGATGGTTCTGCACATGGTACCAGAGGAAAAAAGTAATTATCAATCATACCCAGGTCAGATGTTACTGTAGAAGACATGCCCACTAGTGTAGTAGTGTTATGAATATCATGAGAAGAAGTAATTTCATGAGAAAGTTCATGCCAAGAACTTGTGGATATGGGTCATAAACCCCAAGAGAGATCCTATTATTACTCTTCTGTTAAAAAAACATAGTATTAAACTGACCCATAATGACTTATGTTTGTACACTTAGATTAACACACTGTTTAACCCTCATCAAAGAAGCATCTATTTGCAGTAAAATGGGATTAATCCATAGATCCAGAACTATCCAAAGAACAGGGATGAAGAGACTATAGTATTTTCAGGCCTAAATGCTGAATCTCTAGCTAATGTCTATATCACACCACATCTTTCCAAGTTTCAGAGGTCACTGAGGAAAATAAATTGGGAAGAATGTAAGACTCAGATAAATATAAAGAAACCATGTCCCTAGCCACAATAGGGCAGGTGCAATATGAAATCCCAATGATTGTGATACCAGTTACATACTCCATGCAAGCTCAAACCAGACTAAATTCCATCACAGAATGTACAATTGTCCAGAATGGAAGTATCACCCTTGTCTGAGGAACAGTTGAAAACTTCTGGGAGAGAAGGAGATAGTTTTCTATAACAGTGCTACCTCTGGTAAGTGGGCCATGTTCCAGTGGAAGACTATCCTTCCCAAAATATATGGATAACACAAATTGGACATGGTAGCAAAAAAGAAAGAAAGAAAGAAAGAAAGAAAGAAAGAAAGAAAGAAAGAAAGAAAAGAGTTCACAAATTCAGGCAGGTAGGGAAAAAGAAATGGATCTGGGAGGAAGTGAGGTAGGGGTGACTATGAGCAAATCATATGTATGAAATCCTCAATCTTAAAAAAGAAAAAAATATGTAATAAAGGAGAAGTAAGTTTTATTATTTAGACTATCTTAACTTTCACATTTTTTAAAATTAAAAAATGGCATAAATCCTTGAAATGCTATAGTTTTAAATTTTTTGTATTTGTGGCTTGCATGTTTAACTTTTATAATTTTTGAGACTGTAATTTAATTACAATATTTCCCCCTTCCATTTCCTCCCTCCAATCCTTCCCATATACCTCTCTTGCTTTCCTTCAAATGCATCTAATGTATATACATATACTTCGGGAAGCAGAAAGATCCTTATGCTCATAGATAAGCACTAGGGAAACCAGAAATGTTAAACACACAAGCTTGTTTCTTCAGTGAAAGAGACACATATCCTGTTTTCTGACGAGAAGCCTGGGAATGGAGGTGGCTGATTATGGTGATATTTTATTTGTACTGAAATGTGATTTTATTTGTATGTTAATAAATAAAGTTGTCTGGGGGTCAGAGCTAATAGCAAGCCATAGCAGAAGCTAGGCAGTGATGGCACACACTTTTAATCCAGATCACATGGCAGGCAGATCCTGTGTGTTCAAGGATACAGCCAGCATGGAGACACACGCCTTTAATCTCAATACCAACCATTGAAGACCTGGAGGTCTGTACAGACAAGCAGTGAAGAGGAGGTCAGGTGGTTGGGTTTACAACCAATAAGAAGGCAGAACAGAAAGTCTATAAAAAAAGACAGACACAGAGGAAGTAGGTCTCTTGTTAAGGGAAGGACAGGAGTGGCAGTAAAGGGTAAGGTTTTTAGCTCTTAGCTATTACTCTGACCTCTTGGGCTTTCATCTCTGTAGTTGTCTCTGTGTTTCTTATTTAACAAGATGGTTACATCTACAGCTAATAGCCTAGATCTTTGCCCTATCTGCATTGTTAGTGCCTGTCCCAGGTTCCCACAACCAGGACCACAGGTGGCAGTTGTGAGATGTCTTTCTGTATGCTGTGAACATGTGTTGCTCTGATTGATTGATAAATAAAGCTGCATTGGCCTATGGCAAGGCAGCTAATAGCCAGGTGGGAAATCCAAAAAAGAGACAGGAAGAAGAGAGTCAGAGGTGGAAGAGAAGGCAGCCCACTGCCCAGGAAGCAACATGTCAGCAGATTGGTAACACCACAGCCACCTGGCAAAACATAGATTAATAGATTATTTTATAAGTAGATACAGGACTGTGCATCATGTAGGACCAGAGAAATTTCCAACTACATTCAGTGCTCACCATTGGGCATTGATCTACATAGACCTAAGAAAGCTGAAAGATTCAGAATGTATGGAACCAGAGCCACACTGAGCTTCCTAGTCGCATAGTCTCATGCCAGCAGCAGCAAAGAGACTCATCTCCCAACAGCTACTTGTGGAGATGGAGCTGGCCACCAGCCACCATGAGTTATGCTGCATTGCAGATTCCTGCTGCATTACACAGTGGTGTCTCCAAGCCACACAGCACACACTGTGTGGCAAATTTAGCTTTTGCAGGTATAGAGAACAAAAAAAAAAATAAAATAAAATAAGGTTTGGTTTCTGGGCTACATGTTGCTTGTTGGAGGCATAGACCCACAGCTTCCTGGAGTTGGTCATAAGTGTGCCTCTGCTATGGTGGGCAGAGTCAGCAGCCAAAGCTGCTTCTTTGGTCCTAGATGCGCTGTGGTTTAAAACAATGATCTAAAGGTATAGACAATCATAAAAAAGAAATACATAGTTTTAAAATAATGAAATAAAGTCCTTAAAAGGAAGAATAAAGTAATATAAAAAAAATAAGCCACATAAAGATGGACACAGAGTTTAGATTATATTTTCTTTGAGATTTTTAACTGGAGAGAGACATTTGATTGTAAAGGCTGCTGAGTTAAACCAATATGTATATTTTAAAGGTATTTTGACTTCAAATTTGTGTCCAAGGATACATTGCTTTGGAAAAGAGTTTCTGCTTTTCTTTCCACGGATTATGAGAATCTGTGGATTGCTTCCAGGCTAATATGATTTGATTAAGCAAGACCCCCTGAAAAATCAATACAGCCTTCCAGACTACTACAACCAAGATTTAGCTATAATTCTTAGTTTTCTCAGGATCCCCATAAGATTGCCAGTGCCTCCAATCAGCAGAAAGTAGTATGAGATGCTATGCCCAAATTCCCAAAATATTGTTTATAAATGTTTATTTTTGTTTAAAAGGGGCTTATTATAAATGCAATCTCTTTCTAAAGAAGAAAGGGGATATTATAGATATGATAGGATAAAAGGGTAGATCATTGAATCTACTTTTAAAGAGCAACAACTTGTTTAAAATGTTTTACATTGCTATAGATTTTAGTTTATTACAAATTTAAAGTTAATTTTGCTATACTGTATGTATATTTCTACTCTTGTTTAAGATATTATATTTATACAGCTCATTTAAAATTATAATATATAATTAAGAAACACAGTTAATAGTAATCTATGATAATCAAACTTATAGTCATGTTAGTTGTTTTTTAGGTATATAAAAGTGTATTTCAATTAGATAGGAAATCTTCAGACACTTCCAAGATTGGTTGGTAAATAAATGTGCATTGGCCTATGGCAAGGCAGCTTATAATCAGGCAGGAAATCCAAGAGAGACAGGAATATGAACGGCAGAGGTGGGAGAGAAGCCAGCCTACCACCCAGGGAGCAGCATGCCATAGCAAGAGGCTTGCCATAGGCCATACAGTTTGTAAATAATATTAAGCTTCTGAGTGATTATTTTAAAAGCGGATGTAGGACCATGGGGATGGGCAGGATTGGAGAAAACTTTTGACTACAGGTGGCTAACAGTCCAGATGACCTCTGTGCTGTCTTTCTGAGACCACAACAGATCCTACCCTAGGCCCTGAAGATAACACATGTAGCCTATCTCTAGAATTCATCTTCATAGAAGAAGTGACATGTACTTTGAAAAGTTTCTATGTCATCATGCCTGCTTGTGTATGTGGGATTGTGTTACATTAGGAGACTTGCTTTACAAGTTGCATTATACTTAAATAAACCTACAATAAACTACCTAGGGTCAGATTCTAGTTGTTTCAACAAGTACTGTCTACTGAGTTGCATTGAACCAGATTTCCTTTTTTGCCTCATGGACATTGTTAATCTGCAGGCCCTGGTGTTTAAAAAGACTACCACCACATAATCTGAGTTGCAATCTACTGAGTACATACAAGGTTACTTATATGTATCTTTTCATGGTTGATCATTTAGCACAGGGTGATCTCTAAGACTCCCACCTTTCCTTGGTAGCCTATAGTTCTTTGTGTAGGGTTGAGGCCTGGTGGACTTTTCCAGTGCAGTTTGGTGTGTTCATATAGTTTTAAAATTTAAAGAACACTAGGCTATGTAGAATCTCCTACTTCCCTTTCCATATTGCTTCTTGCACTGGGGATGGCCCAGTGTTTGATGCAAGCTAGGCAAGTACCAACCACTCTTACATTACCAGACTTTCCACTACATTTATGTATTTACTGTGTTCACCCCATTTTACCTTTTTTAAATGTTCTTTTGTGATTGTTTCTATTCTACATACCAAATATATATATATATTTTAAGACAGGGTTTCTCTGTGTAGCTCTGCGCCTTTCCTGGAACTCACTTGGTAGCCCAGGCTGGCCTTGAACTCACAGAGATCCGCCTGCCTCTGCCTCCTGAGAGCTAGGATTACAGGTATGTGCCACCACTGCCTGGCTTATACCACATATTTTTAAATGCTTGCAACTTATTATTCTATTCTAGGAAACACATCCCTGATACACTTCTCATACAATTAATATAGTTAATGAAATAAATTTCTATAATGTGTTATTACTTTTTATCTGCATTTTTCCTTTTCCAGAGGTAAAAGTTAGGAGGATTAAATTTTCTTTTTTTACAGACTATTCTTAAAACCATTGTTTCATTTTTGGTATGCTATAAAAACAGGACTTCATCACCTATAATTATTCTAGAATGTGGCTACCTCTTTCAGGGCATTCCATGTTTGGTAGTGGAATCTTTCCTATGATATGTGCCCCAACTCTTTTTCTTACATTACTTTACATTACTTTTTCTTTTTTCCCCGGCACCTATGCACAGGTGCCATGGACTGATTTTGACTAGTACTAGAGCTGGGAATTAAATAAGTAAGTGAAGATTTTGAAAAGTAAACTGAAGCCATCTGCACTTCTTAGATATACTTGGCTTTTTTCTTAGGATGGGCACATATGTGTAGGCATACATGCATTTGTGCTTTATAGGACCACTTGAGCTGTTAAGCAGCCATTGCTCCTCCTGAATTAATGACCCTGCACTTAGGCCCATCCTTCACTTCATCCCTTGTCTTTGATGTTAGTGTCCACATCAGAGTCTACAGTAAAGAGCCAGAACAAAGATGTATTAGGTGAGATAGAGGGAAATACCTGCCACCGTTAGGTGAACTTATTTTATGTAAGTTTCACAGTTTTGGCAGATATGATTTATGATCTTGACTGTGTTTAATGTTAACTATTATTACTTTTTCTTCAGCTTCTCCTTTTAAAAAATAAGTGTTTTGAAAGTTTTTAGTAGGTGATGCTCCTAAAATTAAATTTATTCTGGAAAATATAAGGATCTCTTTATCTACATATCATTGTTAACAGATACACACACACATTTGAAAATAAGGATTTTGAAATCATGTGAAGAAATATCCTCCTAAGCACAGACTTAACAACAGAGGTAGTAAATGACTGAAGAAGCCTGTTACTCATAAGATTGTTTTGGCAAAGAATAACTTAATTTATCTGAATTATACTAATGGTGCATTTTTATTTACAGTGTTTAACCCTAGCGATGGTGTAATCCACAAAGATGGATAAAGATGGATGAATTGCAAGTATTTTAATTGTTTTGTGAAGAACTGTTTTATGCAGAAAGCAGTGGCCAAAAATATTGCAGTGTGGACTAAAGAATGAAAAAAGAATGTTTATTACATATGGTATTGCTTTCAGCTTCAGCTTAAGGGGAAAAGCACAATTTATAACATGAATAGTGTTACTAGCAGCTGAGATATACATAAAAGAGATATATAATAAGTTAACTGTAAAAACTAGAAAAGACATAATAGTAATATATTTATACATACTGGAAATGGAGTCAGTATATTAAGACTTAGTACTTTCTGTGAGACTGAGCGATAAAACAGAACTTGTAGTGTGAGCCAGTATGTGCAACAGACACAGAAGAGCTATCCTGAACGTGATTTGGAGACACTCAACACCATGTAAGCTAAGTGTAATTAGGATCATTTATAGGTACTGGAAGACATAGTCAGTTGATGGAGATAAGCACACCAACAGTCTGAGGTCTACCGCTATTTATTCAAACAAGGTATCCTTTAACTATCCATGATTCAACAACCTGATTTTCTATAGCTTCAGGATATTTAAAGGATACCTTTTTTGACTAAATGTTAACGTACATGCATTCTGAATTATAATTACCTGAAACTAAAATATTTACATGTTGTTTGATTCAAACGTTTTACTTTTGACAATTGCTGCCTTGTTACAGGCAAGGGGGATGATATCTCAGCAAGGATGTTTGAGTGACTCCTGGCTTAATCATAGCACTGTCATAAGTTGTCCAGATTGGTGTGAGTCTTTTTAGAAGTTAATAATGACTTGATTGGCAGCTTCAATTTGAATGCTAAAATATTTTGTGTCATTTG
Source organism: Onychomys torridus (assembly GCF_903995425.1). NCBI lineage: Eukaryota > Metazoa > Chordata > Mammalia > Rodentia > Cricetidae > Onychomys > Onychomys torridus. The sequence continues at coordinate 73,232,231 of NC_050451.1, read as the reverse complement.
CATGTTATTTTCTCATAAAAAAACACAACACGAAGTAAGATCACATGGAATGTGTTTTTTTTTTTTTTTTTGCAATGATAATTCCCATATTTGCTTGAACTTTGTTTTATTTGGCATAAAATTTCTTTAAGCATTTTGTCCTTTTTACATTGTCTAGCTTGTCTTTTTTATTTTTAAATTGATATTTTGATGTAATGTACCCTAATTATGAAGTAGAAGCCCTTTCACTGTTTCTTATTGGAAATAATTCCTACAAACTATCAAATAAAACCAATCAAAACAAAAATAGCAGTTATGTTTCAATTGGATAGAGACATACATTATTAAGACTTCTCTTCTTAATTATCATTCTCAGTATCTCTGCAGTCTTTTGAATGACATCAGACTTGGATCATGGTCACAAATGTAAGAAAATAGAATATGGCCTGATAGTTTATCTATAACTGTCTTAAGGTTCACTCATTTTAATTGATCTCACACAAGGAAGGAACTCCTTAGAACTGTATGAATAGTTAAATTTAGTGATCTTACAATGCTGGGTGTCTGATGTGTTGCACCAGACAGCAGATTAGATAATTTCCTGATAGCTTCACATTGAGCTAAAATACAGAGGTAAAAGATAAGAGAGGTGGATCATCAAATTAAAGATCAGTCTATGTACTGAAAACACTCTACAATATCTCAAAAGCAGGAAAGTTAGCAATTTCTAGACATCAATCCCCAAATTAAGGTTAATACACATAATCAAGAATTACAAATAGAAGGTATTTTTATTCTCAGTCTCCTTCCTAAATATAAATATTCAGAAATACTTAAACAGTATTTAAAAATAATTCTTTATTTCACACAGTTATTGGGTGTGTCATAACTTATTGCAGTCTTATTTATTTATTGCTGTAGAAACTTCCCACATACTTTTCCATTGGCTACTTCAAAGTTCAGTTCACTTTGTTATTGATGTTTCTTTGCTTACAGAAAAATTTCCTTCTTAAATTTAACTGTGCTTTCTCTCTATTCTAAAATAATCATCCTAGCTAGTTTCCTGAAGTTATGCTGAAAATGTGCGCTTGTTCCTCTGAATAGCATTTTACTCTTCTAGAGACATATTATATTTAGGAAACATATTGCCTTAATTGAATTTATTAAATTCTGGAATAATTTTTCATGTGTGTCTCAATTATTCGTGCCATACAATTTCCAGATCTATGTATCATCCTAGTTATGTTCTATTTCATGCATAATAATGTGTTAGAATCTCTTTTAAAATATAGAAATCTATTATAGGAATGGGAGATGGGTCTCCCTTCATCTGATTAATTCACTTCAATACATACAAACTTTATGTGGATTAACTTGGTTCTAGTCATTTAATTTTATTAAATATCATTATTTTCACATTTTAATTATTTTACATACTCAGATCTTCAAAGGACATGATTTTTATGATAAAAACTATAAAAGCCACATTATACTAATTTTTGCAGTATGTGGCAAATGGCAGACCCTGGAAAACATTACTGTAGAAATATTTGCATAAACTAAACATCTAAGAACAGGTTAGCTTATTTCAGAAATGCATCCCATTATCACATTTCTATCTTATTCATGCCTTTTTCAGTATAGTTTTGAAATAATTTGGAGTTAAGTGTATTCTGACTGTGAATTCATGAAACTTATGTCAAATCTAAGTACAAGTCTACTTTTATTGTTAATTAAAACTTACTTCTGAGCTTGAAAAACAATTAAGACCATATTAAATCTTAATTATGTCATCTATTTCATAAGGGGGACTTGGCAGCTGGAACTCATGGTAAGATGCAGGGATTTCTTTCCTGTGTTGAACTGATTTCCTAAGCTAACTTTGGAGGTAATTTTTTCTATACTGTTTGAATTGCCTCCCCAGCTAGAATAAGGTTTCTGACCTTGATAGTGAGTTCTCCTGTTTGCATGCTTTACCCATTCCAGATGAACAGACCTCACAAGGGGAATTAAGGTCAGCTATGTGATTTGCATATGACATGGTTGTTTTCATGAAAAGGTTACTCAAATGATGGCTATCACTAATAAAATAATATATAACTCCAACCACATCACAATATTTCAAATATAAGTACATGGAAAGTAATTTATTCACTATGAGTTATAGTTTAATGGGGTTAAAATTATACTTGCCAAAATAATCTACAATTTTCTGGAATTTTTTTTCTTCAGAATATTAACAAAATGAATTGTGAGCAATATTACTACTTACTTCTTATTAAATGATATAGATTTGAAAGATTTATGGGACTATTTTTGTAAATATGTAGGAGAGTGAATTAACTACTACATGATATTGTATTATTAACTTTCTAAACTTTTGGTACTGAATAAGTTGCTCTCTGCTCAACTCAATACTAGTAGGAGAAGGTATAAATTAGCTATAAGCCCCATAAGCTCTTTCTTATCCAGATCTACATACTTAGCTCTGGTAGGAAGCTTTTAATGAAATTCTTTGATACTATTAACTAACGTCTTAATATCAAACACTTCATGAAACTTTAAGAGATGGTTGTAAGTGAGTTCTGGCTTCTGTCATAGAAAAGAGAAAAAAAAGAAAAGAAAAGTAACTTCAAATTGTCTTTTAAAACACCCAACCAAAGGCATAGTTTTCTCTGAAATCAGACAACATAAGAAGTATCCTGGGAAACCTAAAGGCTCCATACTGATTTGCCCATGCTGCCTGTTAGCCACTGACCTCTCCCTAATTGGGGGAGGAGCTGAAAACAAAGCAGGAGAAAGGGAGCATCTGGAGTAGAGAGGGGGGAGCTGGAGGAGACACAGTCACTGAAAAGCAAGCTGGAGGCCTTTGAGATGACCACATCTACTCTCAGTCAAAGCTTCCCGCTCTGTGCAAGTGTTTTCCATATCGAAACTGGAGACAAAATTTCCAGGTTCATGCTCCATGTTTATTTTTCACAGTTTTAGGGAAGATGGAATATATAAAGTTTTTATAATCTAATCCGTCCACAAACTTCCTGTTTTTTTTTCTCATGTTGTGACTTAACAGGGTATCATTAGTCTAACAAAGACACTGCCACCCATCCACCCAAACATAAATTAGCAGCCATCTGCCAGACTTTGAGGATCCTAAACACCAGTATCTGCAGTTTGTACCTTACTTTTTAAAGAGAAGTTGTATAGGAAAAACAAAACTGTTTGATAAAGAAAAGTTGTACAAATGAAAAGCTTTGCACATAATATAATAACGTGCTAGATGGTAAAATATATGCAAAGTGTTTTCCTCTTTTTGATCAAATGTACAGAGTAAGCTCTTGAATTTTATGATCAACTATAATTTGAATAATATGCATTTAACAATTATGAATTCAATACTTCAGATTTTTCCCTCCCAATATTATTAACTAGTTGTTAAAAGTAAACAAAGAAAATGATAATTCATCTTCTATACAAACTTAAGCTGTGATATAGAAAAGTGACAGTTGAGATAAATTTTTTTAATTTTATGCTTGATGTTTCTTCTCTAGTATTTTAGTTTATATATATAAATTGTATATAATATATACATATATATATATATAATCTCAATTTTCTTTAACTCTGTAAGAAATGGAAAAATAAAATTCAGTGTTGATTCTCATGAAATTTAAATTTAAAATTCAGTGGAAGAAATGTGAATAAAAGAACATAGCATATTTTTTTTTTTAGTTTTCAAAACCATATAAAATTTCTCTTGTATTTCTGAGTGAAGTAGAAAGTGCTTAAATAGAAAAATACATTTGAGCCTCATCTACAAGTTCACTAATAATTTCAGCTCATGGATATTGGGAGCAAATAGAGCATTGGTTATAATTTATTTTTGTTATAGCAGAAGACAGATAAAATGGACAACTATTTAGAACATAAGTGTTTAGATAAAGATAGTGTGCATCATATTCGTTTACTTTTATTCTATATAAAGTTGCTGCTTATTCTGCAGAGAATGAACATGTGCAATGGAGAGCACTTTCTAGGGAAAAAACTCATTATAAAAGGACCTGCTTCTAACTCCTTAAACAAGGTGTCAGATCATCAAGGTATTTTTATTTATGGTTGGAGTTTCTATTGTTATTCTAAAATAAAGATGGATAGTATCGTATACTAGTTAAACAATGAAATATGAAGGCATTTGAGTATACACATAAAATAATAGCAGGAGAATGGGAATTCTTTGACCAAAGACTTCCAAAGCTTTCTTGCAAATTAGAGAGGAAATGCAGGTCCTACAGGTTAATGATATGCAAAACTAAGACAGAATAGCATGAATAATTATTTTAGATAGATGATCCAAGAAAGGAGAAGAGAAAAAGGAAAAGTGAAGAGGATTGATAAAGATGATACCTCTCCCTCTCCTTTCCACCAAAGACACAAGCTGAATTCTCTCTCTCTCTCTCTCTCTCTCTCTCTCTCTCTCTCTCTCTCTCTCTCTCTCTCTCTTTGTGTGTGTGTGTGTGTGTGTGTGTGTGTGTGTGTGTGTGTGTGTGTGTGTGTGTGTCTGTGTGAGGGGTAAGAACTCACACTGAACTATCAAGAGGCAGAATACCTAACTGAAACCATAAGTCAAAGCTGACGGTGTAGCTTCTAATCTCTGAGATGGCATAATCAAGACCCTAAAATCACAGAGGACAAAAGCGATCCCTTTTGTTTGCTTCTGGCAGGGTAGTCAACTGCCATGACATACCAGTGTTTTGAACAAAAGCTGTGGAAGTTTTATGAACCCTGATGTCAGGGGAAAGAGGATCTCGAATGAAAATGAGAAGTGTCTTGAAAATACCCCCCTTTCCATGATAACAGATGGGCCATAAAAAGATTCAAGAACAATGTTTTACACAGTGCTAGAAAAAAAATGAACAGGCATGAGACTACTCAGGGCCCAGCTCCCTACCACAGAGGCTGTTGGGCGATGCACATAGGTGCTGCCTGGTGGGAAGCCTTCCCATCAGACCCTCCATGCAAAGCCTCTAAGTTCACTAGGGACGTGCTCTAAAAAGCATAGGTAAGCTTGAAATGAGATTTTTCACAATATTCGTCTGTACGAATGTAGAAAATATACCTTGAAGTTATCCATTTACAACTTTTCTGTGGACACTCTGCCTTACAGAGAAACTGAATTTCCAATGAAAGAGTCTAGGTATGCAAGGCCTTCAGTCTCTTTTTCTAAATAGAAACATGACATGGACACTCATGTAAATGATCCTCTAAATCAAGCCTCATACACACATAACACAAATTATCTCAATTTCTTTATGTCCCTTTACTCAAACTAGGAAATTAAAGAGGAGTGAGATTTTTTTCAAAATACTTAGGATAGAAGATCCAACCTGTTTACTGGGTCTTTTAAAACCTGATTATCTTCTAGACAAGTGTTCTGATAAAACAAAGAATCCTAACCACTTGAGCTAGCCCTTATTAAAAGAATAATACCAACTTCTTGTTACAACAGCAAGGGAAAGGATTTAACTTTCTTGATTGAAAACACAATAGTTTTGGATGGATCTGACAGACAGAGAATGAAAACACCATATTAATTATGTATGTATTATTGGATATGTAAAGAGAATTGAGAATAAGGTGGTGTCAATTGAACTGAGAAGGAAAGTCTGGGAAAAAAAACACACATACATAAGACACATTCCATGGAATTGGATAGCAACTTCATATGGTACGGTGGAGAAGAGAAGCTCACTCCTGGTAAGGACTGGCTGACCAAGTAAATGGGATAAATCATATCAAACAGAAAAGTAAAAGAAAACGCTTGATACACAACACATTCTACTATGGCATATGCTACAATGGTGATGTTGGCAAAATGTCAACACAAGTGAATACTGTTAGTATTTTGGAATTGATCATTATTATTAAGAAGCTTGAAAATAGAAAAAGTGATTGTTTAGTTATGAATTAACATCATTCATTCTGAAAAATCTCTGGAGATCTGCTGTGTATTGTGTTTATAGTTCACAACTTTTTCTTAAACACAATTTTTTTTAAGTGAGTAGAAACACCACTATCTGTTCCTTTGAAACACAGTAAATAAAAAAGATATATATTTAAAGAGAACATCAATATAAGAAAATAAAACAAATAATACAAAAGAAGTCTAGTCACCATAGCCATGGTAGCAAACAAATATTTTCATTTAGTCTTCTCCTTATAGTTCAGGAAAGACAATGTATAACTGGAGTTCACTTTATTCCCCCTCCCCCTCGGGCTGCCTTTCTAGTCTATCAATGGATAAGTGGTGGTCCCATCCATGCAATTTTACTATTATATAATTTTAAGTGTGGATAAAATTTTCTGGCATTTTCAACCTTTGCAAAGCACAAACATGTAATATTTCTGTATTTTTAAAAAATGCATGTTTTACTAAAAGTATTTGTTTATGCTGAGGCACAGAGTTTGCATTCTTCAGCTGGCATACTGTATAAATTTGTTAAAGTTAATATACTATAGCTGTAAATCTAATCAGACATAGATGGATGCCTAGGTTATTTCCTTTTTTGTTGTTATTGGCTGAAATAAATGTCATCATGTATCTTTAGCTACATAAAAGCAGAATTCATGATAAATGACTTTAACTTATAAAAATGCTTCTTTAAATATGGGGTGAAATTTTATGTGAGTTTGCAGATCTCTTCTTTGGAGAGATTCCCTAAGGAGTCAACAAGCTCAGATCAGAGAAGGAAAAAAGTGGCTATGCCATGTTGGGAGGTAGTCAGACATTTATTAGGAAGATTTATCTATGCAATCATCTTGTAAGGCAAAAGGCCATGTTGATCTCTCCACTTGCAGTGAGTATCGATGGAACTTTTAGAACCATGAAAAAGGAAAAATTGAAAAAGAGAGAGGGACAGAAATAGAGGAAGGATCGGGAGAGGAGAGGAGGGAAGAGGAAAGGCAAGAAGATAAACAAAAGTCAGAATGGTCAGTGAAGGCATCTGGTAGCTTTTGTAACATATTTACTCTGAATAGAGAATGTTTGTGTTCTCAGCACAGCAATGTCCTCATCATTCCTAAAGGGCATATTTTCTGGGTTTTGGCCACCTAGTTGTTGGTGTATATCCCTTTGGATGCTGCTTTCTATGATAACACACTTCAAGTTCCATTACCTATAATACATTTGTTTACATAGTACATAGTTTATGAGTACACTTTTGTTTTCATTCTGTTTTGTACATGATTTCTGAGAATAAGCGAGTTACGGATTAAGGGGTCTGTGAACTTGGTTGATGGTTAGGTAGTGTTTCTGTCTGTGCGGATACAAAATCATAACTTTGCCTGGCATGCTGACAGCACAGGGGTGAGCTAATTTCTTCAGAAAGTCGGGGGAGAGACTGACTGAAAATTCATGGAGTCAGACAACATAGAGGTAATGTTTAGAATATTTCTGTCCAAATGTCCCAATTAGAAGTCTCAGGATACTTATCCTTCAAAATCAATATTGTAACCTTAGCATATGAACTTTACTGAAGTTGATCCTTCAATTGACATTACAACTATGCTATATTACAAGTCAGAGTTGGTATTTTATTTTTAGCTGTATCTGTCTACCAATTTCCAGAAAAGTAAAAGAAAAAAATAGTTCCCCCTTCTAATGATGATATGGAAGCATTCTACTTCTCTACCCTTGTCTTGGATTAAGAGTTTAAGGCCTTAAAATTATTTTCAAATCTATTTAAGCTTTCTAGCAGTCAAAAGAGATCTAGGGTACTCTAGAGGTTTTTTAGAAACAGTTTTGAAGTTATTGAAAGTAATTACACTTAACTAAAGTATTACCCTTGAGGTGTGACCCTATTCCTCCTCAACATGAGTGATAATTTGAGTAAGTATGTCAAAGGATACTAGGAATTGGTTTGTCTATAGCTGGAAAGTAACAGTGGCTTACTATATGTCAGATAAATCCAAGGACAATGTTTTACTTGAAAGACTCTTTCTTAGGGACATTTTTAATACTAACCTCTGTATTAGTCAATATTCTAACAAAAAATAATTTTAAGGAATTCAAGTAAGTTTCTTTTTCTTTCTTTTTATTTATTTTTATTTATTTATTTATTTATTTATTTATTTATTTATTTATTTATTTTTGGTTTTTTGATACAGAGTTTCTCTGTGTAGTTTTGGTGCCTATCCTGGACCTCACTCTGTAGTACAGGCTGGCCTTGAACTCACAGAGATACACCTGGCTCTGCCTCCCAAGTGCTGGGATTAAAGGCGTGCACCACCTCCGCCCAGCCGAGTAAGTTTCTTTAATGGAGAGACTTCCTAGAGATTTTTGATCCAAGTAATTGAATAAAACAAGGGATTTTGATACTCTCAGTGACTAGTCAGGTGCCATTGTTTTGGAAGACCTGGAAGAGCAATGGATAGAAATAGCACTGTGGAGGGCTGGAGAGATGGCTCAGCCTTTAAAGGCTAGGCTCACAACCAAAAATACAAGAAATAGCACTGTGGAGGTGCTAATATTATTTTGAATAAGTTGGACTGCAAAGGAAAGCTCCGTAACTTTTTCTGGGGCTATATGAACAATATCTGCCCATCCCAGAGAAGGCACCAAAGTAACCGAAGATTTGATCCCACCCACATCGATGTTATGAAGCAATAAGTTTATTAAATTACTTGAAGGGTCATAGATCTAAAAGAAAGAGTACTAGCCGAGCGGTGGTGGTACACGCCTTTAATCCCAGCACTTGGGAGGCAGAGCCAGGTAGATCTCTGTGAGTTCGAGGCCAGAGAGTGAGTTCCAGGAAAGGCACAAAGCTACACAGAGAAACCCTGTCTGGAAAAAAAAAAAAGGAAAGAATATGTACAGGGCATAGACAACTTAAAGGTTACTGTTTCACTGAAACCCACCTCTGCATGGCTGAAGATTTATAAAACTTGTGTCTGTGGACTTCCTTGCCTCGTCTTGCAGACAGCTCCTCTGGATAGCCTACTTTTCCAACAATTGATGGTTTCTTTAATCTTTAGAGGGGGCATTTGATTCTTGGGGATTTCTGAGTATACAAGAGCTTGTAAATACATGAGCTTCTTGAGCTATGCAAGTTTAAAAAGTTATTTCCCAAATCTTATAAATTCCTCTCCTCCTTCCAACAGGGAATGTTTCAATTGGAAGAGCTACCTAGATAATAAGAAGAAATCATTTTATGTTTTTTTTTTTTTGTGTGTGTGTGTGTGGCATTAAAACACCTTTTAGAATTCACAGTTTTGACAATGAGCATTTGGAGAAATAAATAGACCAGCCACCTGTTCTGGTTTTCACACTGTTGTTGTATCTTCTGCTCATCAAGTTCAGCCAGAAGTCAAGCAATAAAAGCAAAAAAAGATAAATGCCTCAAGATTTCGTCTTGGATTACAGGTTCTACATCTATAATGTATAAGAGTACAGATTTTGTAGTTGGTGATAGAAGAGAGTAGATCCTTGCTAGTGTGTCATAGCTATAACTTGGTGCCTTAATCATAGTTCTCAGAGATACATTTCTTAGATTGATGAGGCTATGCGTTAATTTCCTTCAGCTCATTTCTGTAACTGTCACCCTAGAATTTTGTCATTATACCTCTAGATTAGTACATTTTTATACTTCCTTGAATTTCATTTTCATATTCCTAAAATATATTTTCACAGTATTTATATAATAAAAGTGCATAGGATGGAAATCCTTAAGTATTTATGAGGCTGCCTTAATTTTGTCATCAAATTTGAATATTTTTTTAAATATATAATTCTACAGTCAAAATTATTTTATGCCATATTTAGAGATATCATTTCAAATGTTTCAGAATAAATATGTGCCTCTCAAGTTAAAAGATATCAAAAAGCTTTAAAATATTCTGTAGAGAAATGTTACTGTTTTCAAAGCAAGTTGCAACTGTATCTTTCTAATTGTTGTTCTAACATAACAACCCTCTTTATTTATGCCTGGTTTATTCTTTACAAAAAATCCAATGTACCTGCATTGTTCTCAAACAAAAAAACTCCTTTCTTTAATTGACACAAATAATTTATTTCATTATATTTTATTAATTAGAGAAAGTGGGTTTTAGATGTGGGCAACGAATAGCATTGACTACCTTTACTGTATTTCTCTTTAGAATACTGTCATTTGATGGAGATTAAAATTACTCAGTTTTAACTCTCCAATATCTTATTCTTATAATTTCCATTTTCTCAGCATTACATCCTTTAAATTTTCTCAATTTCGTCTTTCTAGATTTCTATTGTGTCAATTATTCTCAGATTTACATTTTCCTCTTGATTGCTAATGCTATTTTAGATAAAGTGATGACAATTCTCTCTAAAAGAACTATTTGGAACTATGCAAAATTGTTATTCTGGGCCATGAATCTTTGTTTCCTGAAAGATGATTTCTAATTTTGGTTTTGATTTTATTATGTTTGTGATTATTTTTATAGAATACTCTCAACACTAGAACGAGTATTTCTGGCAGTCAGTTTGTTTTCTTTTAACTCCCATTCCTTCACATTTTTGTGGCGATTGTTTTCTCTTCTAAATTATTTTGTCATGAACAAAAATTTTACTAAAAACATCTATAACAAACTCTAATGAATAAAATGTTAAACAAACAAAAATACGTCATAGTCATACCTAACAATGTTAACAACTATCATGTAGCCATAAGTTTTTCAGGTCCTGCCCGACCCCACCGTCCAGCAGCTGTCTATAAAATAATCATTCGTTATGTTTTAATTCAATCTACCAAAACGTACTATACATAGTTAACTCTAAACTCTTTTTTTTTTTTTTTTTTTTTGTTTTTTGAGACAGGGTTTCTCTGTGTAGCTTTGTGCCTTTCCTGGAACTCACTCGGTAGCCCAGGCTGGCCTCGAACTCACAGAGATCTGCCTGCCTCTGCCTCCCAAGTCCTGGGATTAAAGGCGTGTGCCACCACTGCCCAGCCTAAACTCTTAAGTAGACATATTATCAACCGTTTGTATTCATTTTGACAAAAGTAATAATCTTTCATGATGGTAGTTATTTCATATTCCATAGTAAGAGAAGTCCATAATATCTGATTACACTATGTGTTATGATGCTAATATTAATCAATGATTGCTAGGATTTTCAGCCTGGTTTCATCTACTATCACATTGAAATCATTATCTAATTCATCTTACAAAAAGTCGATTTTAGATTTTCAATGATGGTTCTTACAGCCACAAATCAATTGGATCTCAGATTCTCCATATGAAAAAGTAGCAGCTCTTAATTCTTACTTCTTATTTCTCTAATATTGATGAGTTATTGATGACTTGAGCAAACAAATTTCTTTCTTTTTTTTGTTTTTTTGGTTTGTTTTTTTTTTCTTCGCTTTAATTAAAAATCACATCAGCCATGGGTTCCCCTTTCCTCCCCCGTCCTACCCCCACCCCCATCTTCCCCCAGCCCCTCCCCTCCATTCCCATCTCTTCTAGGGCCAAGACTCCCCTGGGGATTCAGCTCAACTTGGTGGATTTGTTGTGCCCAGATCGTGACCCCCAGAGAGACCACCAAAGACGAGCATGCCAGAATGCAAAAGCAAGGTTTTAGTCTGGATATCCAAACCTAGACAGGGACTTCTTCCAATACATCCAACACAGTGGAGGCTGGAGGAAGTGCCTGCCTTTGTACAAGCTCAGTTTTTAAAGGAAAAAAGAAATCACAAGGTTATATCATTTAGAGGTGCTAGTACAGGTACAATTCTGATTGGCTCGCTTCTAGGGGCTTTCTAGAAATCATGGTTTAATCTTACTTCTAAGTGTGTGGTTGCCCCCCACCACTCTCACTGGCTGCCCTCTGGTAGAGGCATTTTATGGTCAGTTACCTAGGGAACCAGGGAGAGGACATTCTATAGTCCAGCAGTCATTACCTTCTGACTACCTTATGACTCTGTACTTTTACACTTCCTGGTTTCTGGAATCTGGACTGACTGGTTTTAAGAACTCCTGGCCTGTACCTAAAAGGAGAAATCTTAGGCCTTAGTTTTAGGGTGAAAGCATTTTGGTCTTATTTCTAAGATGGCTCATTTTGGTCTCACAGATTCAGTACAGGCAGGTCCAGTCCCCTTCTTCCAGGCTGAGCAAAGTATCCCTGAATAAGCCTAAGGTTCCAAACAGCCAGCTCATGCACTAAGGACAAGTCTGGGTTCCACTGCCTGGGTGCCTCCCAAACAGTTCAAGCTATTCAATAACAAAAAACCCAGGATAGCCAAAAGAATCCTGTACAATAAAACAACCTCTGGAGGCATCACAATCCCTGACCTCAAGCTCTACTATAGAACTACCGTAGTAAAAACAGCTTGGTACTGGCATTAAAAACCGACATGTGGACCAATGGAATCGAACTGAAGACCCTGACATTAACCTGCACACCTATGAACAAATTTCTTATATCGCTTATTTGTGTAGATTGATGGCAGTTTATAAAAGAAGAGCATTGTGAATGTTTGTTCTTTTTCTTTTTCTATCAATTTTTAAAATGGTGAATTGGAACCTTTATCATAAAAGAGAGGGATCTTTGTGAATTTACAAATGTTCTATATACGTGATGGTTTTCAACTTATTATACTTATTAATCTTTTTTCCCTGAAATTTTTATCTTTGCATCCTTTGAGCTGATTCTTAGGTCCTTTATAACAGCAAAATATTTGCCACCTTAATTTAAAATGGAGCATGTCTCAATTTTATCTTGTTTATTCCTGGTACTGAACTGAAATGATTTTTTCTTTTAAGCCCACTAGGTTTTTTTTGGTTTTTTTGTTTTTGATAACAAATAATATTAAGCAACACTTAATGTGTTCTTTATTTTGAACTACCATGATCATCTTAAAAGCTTTGGGTTTTAATTATCTTAAAATCATTCTCTACTTTTTTCAGTTATGTAAGTATTAATTTAACAATCTCTATATCTTTTTCCATCTTTAAAATGTCTGTAATCAAAAATGAAAACCAAACCAAAACTGTATTCAGAAGTTTCTGCTCTATGAAAAGCTTCCAAATAAACACACTGAGGCTTATATTAATTATAAATGCTTGGCAAATAGCTTAGGCTTCTCACTAATTAGCTTTTACTAGCCAAATTAATCCATATTTATTATCTAAGGTCTACCACATGGCTCATTGATTGTTATCTCATTTTGTACACTTCCTGCTTCCTCTGCATCTATAACTCCTCTGATTCTGTCCTTCTTCTTCCCCGAATTCTCCTAGTATGGTGGTCCCCACTGTATTTCCTGCCTGACTACACACCAGTCAGCTTTTTGTTAAAATAATGCATTATTGTACAGCACAAAACACCCAGGATAAAACAACAAAAGCAAGCAACCAAACAAACTAAAATCCTGTCAAAATTCTGTACTAACAAACCAAAAAGGTTAATTGTATGGCTTCTATGACATAATCTGATTTATATGTGTGAAAGTTTATAATAACTATTCTTATATGTTGCTTATTTTTCCTTAAATAACTTTATTTGGTAAACATTTATTTGATTCCTAAGTCAAAATTATAAATTTTGCTTTTGTTATTGTTCTATGTGCTATTCAATTTTTTTATTCACTATTTTATTTTTTTAATATTTTCCTTGTTCTATAACACGAAAAATATCATAGAGTCTTGCAGGTTTCTTGATTCAGCTTAAAACTAGCTGTCCCCAAGTGGCCCTTTCCTTTTGACAGAAAATAATATTGGAAGCTAAGATGTACCTACTATGTACATTGCTCATTTCTGAGTTGTCCATTTTAAGCATGTCTAAGCAGATAATAGTAATATAGTAATGTATATGTACATTATTGTTTTTGATGGTACACTGGGTATATATTAAGATGCATTGTTCTACATCTACTTTCATCAATTACTGGATTAAAGTTCTATGCTGACAATTAAGGTAATCATCAATCTGATCACAGAGGAAAGCCAGTTCAGGCATCCTTTCCATTATTGGCTGAGTCTTAGTTGGGGTCATATTATGGATTCCTGGGAATTTCCCTATCACTAGGTTTCTCTCTATCCTCATAATAGTTCCCTCTATCAAGACATGTCTTTCCTTGCTCTTCCTCTCTGTCCCTCCCTCAACCCAACCATCCAACATCTGGACTCTGTTCTCACTGATGCATCAGTGAGAACAGAGTCCAGAGAGCCCAGGCAGGGTTTTTTTTTTATTTTTTGTTTATTTTTTGTTTGTTTGTTTTTTTGTTTTATTTTTATTTTTTTACCATAACAGAGGTAGGGAAAGTTTGGAGTGTCAGGTATTTCCTTTTCCTGGTTATAGGTGTTGCCTGTCAGAAGCTGTGTCTGGGCCTCAGGTATTAATTACCCTTTAGATGCAGGCCCTAATTGGGTGGGGTCAGCTTATGGCTTTTCCTGAGTACAGGTGTTGCCTGCCAGAAACTGTGTCTGGCCTTCTAAGCCTATCATGGCTGTTGTGTGGTCAAGCTATTTTGGCCTTCCCCCACAATATGTGTGGATTTATTTTCATTTGCTGAAGTCAGCTGAATTCAATACCATTAACATGTACCCCACAATCTTACAATGTATGTGTAGCGCTGACCACTTAACCCTCGTGTGATAGACACATAATGATCGTCATCACACATTTCTTTAAGTTGTCAAATCTTGCTGAAGAGGCAGACTCTGGCGAAGTGACTTTTTTGCTTGCTTTGCACTTCAATGACTTAGACGGGGATTTACTAGAAGATGCAATTGGCTCCCGTGATCGACAATAAAAAGCACATTTCTTTTCTGCTTTGACTCTTTGTGTGGATTGATAAATGCTGTGACTGATCGCACTCTGCAGTGGTGAAGTAGGCTAATGTGAAAGGAATTGTGAGTTAATGACATACTAAGCGCTGCGGGGTGGCTGTAGACTCATTTTTTGGTACCAGTTCTCTACTGCTTCATTTTGTCCTCTTTGGGGAGGGTTTTTAAACTCCCTGGCTCAAACAAGAAGACAAGAACTCTATTTTTACTGGGCATGTGATACATGACCTGGTTGTAACAGGCTATTTTGATGAAAGAGGCAGTAACCATTTGTAAAATGGTACTTTTGGCTCCTAGAAAATTTAATAAACTTTCCCCAAAGCATTTAACCTCCTCCAAATTAATCATTTATACCCTAGAAGGAACTATCTCACTGGTTATTTGTGTTAAACCAAAAACTCTATAAAATTGATAAAAGTTACTGAATCACTCATTCAACTGTCCAAAGTTGCTCTGTTATAAACAGGTCTAGTAGCTCAGGCTAATTACCAGGCAATCCAAAATATTTTGCATAACAAAAGTTTTTCTTCTGAAGAAGGGTCTCAGTCTTG
Organism: Onychomys torridus; assembly: GCF_903995425.1. NCBI lineage: Eukaryota > Metazoa > Chordata > Mammalia > Rodentia > Cricetidae > Onychomys > Onychomys torridus. Next base: position 73,216,890 of record NC_050451.1, on the reverse strand, counting down.
ATAATTCAGTCAAGCAAGCCTACCAAGCATGGAGGGGGGTGGGGCAGAACTTTCAGAACCTTTAATTCTGTGTTCTGAATGTTTTGTTTTGGGGAACTGGCAAATCAAAGGTGACTTTTATCAAGTGGCATATTCTGAAAGGGAAGTTTCCCTGCCTCTTTGAACCCCTTTGATAGAAAATACAGTATACCTCATGGACATCTCTCACAGTCTCCAATTATCTTTACAAATGGACTTGAGTATGATACAGACGGTCTCTTGCTTAATAGTATTCATCTACTTATTTTAAGAAGGAACATTTGTCTATAGTGAATATTTTCCATGGGGCTTTAGGTTTGCAAAGTAGCTTTGTAAATAATTATAAGCTATAATTACTAATTAGGTTTCACTTCTGTTTCTTTACTCTAAGTAGATTCCTTAATCCCCATTTTCTCAGTGGAAATCTAAAATGCCAAAGTAATTTTCCCTCATGGTTTACTTTTATTAATAATAAATCAGAGATAAATCTCACAAATACAGAGTAAATTCCATACTTATACTCAGTGCATAATACATATGTAAATACACATACACCGTGCATATATATACATATATATGTGTGTGTGTATGTGTGTGTGTGTGTGTGTATATATACATATATATATTGCTGTGTGTATACATGTTTGTATCTAACTGTATATAAATTTATTCCATCCTTCCTTTCTCCACTTTCCCATCTTCTATTCTTCTGTATTAGTCAGGGTTCTCTAGAGGAACAAAACTGCAGGAAAGATGAACTTGACGATGATAACAAGGGCAAGAAGGGAAAAGCAAAGCTTCTTTCTTCCACATCCTTTACATAGGCTGCCCCAATCAGGTGGCCCAGGTTTAGGGTGGGTCTTCTGGCTTCAAGTGATTTTTATTTAATGTGGGGTTTCTCACATGAAATTCTTTGTATTTAAGGTGGGTCTGCCTACCTCAAATGACCCATTTAACAAAAACCCACTCACAGGTATGCCCAGCTGCTTTTGTTGGCTTTGATTTTCAGTCAATTCTGGAAGTACTCACCTTGACCACCAAGAATAGCCATGACAGCTACCTCTTCTTTGCTTCTTTCTTTCACCTCCCTTCCTCCTCTCCCTTCCTTCCTCCTTATCCTTACTCCTCCTTCCTCTTGATCACCAATCCTTTCTTGTGTTCACTAGCTTATCTATTTCAGTCTATAAATGTTTACTATATAGACATTACTACAATAATGCATAGTCAAATGTACAATTTCATAATCCTAGCATTTTTTAATGAAAGATTTTGCTACGTTTAGTTATTAAGCCACCAGATATTGCTAACAATAATTCATAAAACAACACTTGTTGGGTATTAAAAAGAAAGAAGGCACTTCACTGAGAGAGCCCTGCCCCTTAAGGGAATCAATGCTGAATTAAACGCGATGGTTTGGAGTAAGGTTCCAACAGAGATCATTTTAATTTTGAAATATAAAGTGAGAGGCAGTTGCTATGCCAATTATTTACAGTTTTCTTCATTTTTTCCTTTTTACTATAAAGGGGAAATGATGTCTAATATTAGAAAAGAGTCAGCATAGTGCCTTTTTAATCTTAGTTTATGTTCATCCACATATAGGCTCAAAATTTTCACTACACAAGGCAGGAAAGCAGGCATTATTACTGTTATTTCATAAAAGAGAAGACCATAGTTTGAAAGATGAATAACCATATTCTAAAGACCATGGGAAATAATAATGCGCTAGGGTTATGCATGAACATCATTAGCGAACCCAAGTATTATGTTGTAAACATTGTTGGTGGGATTACAAATGGCATGGGGACTCAGATATAAATTTTTCTGACTTGTGCAACTGTGAAGTGTCTGTTTCAAAAAAATTATGAGTTATTACCCATGTAAATAGTTTTTTTTTTCATGACTCAACATTCTTTTCACAATAAACTGGTTCTTCACACTTGCATTTTAGGAAGTATTAAATGCTTTTGTAAAGATTCAAATGAATGGCTTATATTCCATGACACATTCTCCTTTTAAAATCTGAGAATGAGTAGGAAATATACTTCCAGTTTAAAGACTTTGTTAAAATAAACATTCTCCACTTCCTAAACTGTCACTGCTGGGTCAGGTTTATAACTGTCTATAAAAACATGATTTCCTTTCTAAGAAATTACATTTCTTTGAAATAAAAATATCCCCATAGTCATCTTAAAATTTCTACATCTTTAAATTTTAAATTTCCTAGTATAACATTTCTGATGTATTTCCCTTGACATACAATGACAATTGTATCAAGCGAAAACATGAAATACACCAAAAAGTAAATAAATAAACAGAAAAACCAAAATAGGTGTATATCTAACAAGGTATGGGAACTATTATCAGCCTTTTGCTTCTTTTTAACAATTACATTTGTTATTTCTAGGCTTATATATTCTGTTGATAATACCAAAAAAAAAACCACATTGTCACTCTGTGTTCCCTTTGTAGCTTATATTACTATATAACGTTGCCATTCTTTAAACAGACACTGGTGCTCTTTATTTACCAAAATACGAGGTGTTTACAAAGTTGCAAACTTTTCTTTATGTTTCTTTTCTGGTCTTTGATTTTATGTAGGAGTTCCTATTGTGTAGACTGTTCTTGTTCTTGTTATGACAACTGACTGAAAACTTACATGTAGGACCATCTCCAGCTCTCTCTTCTGCTCTTCTGGCATGTGTGCCTGCTCCCTTACACAGATGCCAAAATACTTTGATGACTGTAGTTTTGGGCTATAATTTGAAATCAGGAAGTACAATACACCCAGTTTTCTTCTTCTTTATCATTGGCTATTCAAAGTTCTTGATTACACAAAAGTTTAGGGTAATTTGTTCTATTTGTGTGAAAATGTGATTGATATTGTGATAGTGATTTCTCTAATTGAACTCAGTCTTTGGGTTATCATCAGTAGTATGGATGCTCTGGCAATATTAATTCATATTGCTGTCTTTCTCCTTGTTTCTATAATTAAAAGCATTTTGTTGTCTGGAGAGATGGTTATGTAGTTACCAATGGTTTCTGTACTTTCAAAGGACTGTAGTTTGGTATTCAGCCCTTTTGGTACAGGAAAGCCTATGCCCGCTTCTGGCTTGCTTGGAAACCTTCACTTATGTGGTGTATAGTCAACACAGACATACACACGTACATATAAATAAAATTAAAATTATTTTTCTCCAACAGAACCACTGAATTTTTAGTTAATTTTTGGTTTGCTAAAATAATCAGGTTGTATCTAGCAAGCTAATTTTTAGGATTATTTATATAGTTGATTAATTTTGTCTTGACACTGCTTAGTTTTTACCTTCTAATATTGGTAAATTCATACTGTTTCTCACTCTCATAAAATACTTGTACTGCCTTCAGTAGAAGATAAAACATTTTATGTATATGCATGTGTGTCTTGGAAGTTGGATGAGATTAAAATATTAAAAGTGAAAAGATTCATTTTTCATATGTATATCTATATATCATATGAGAAATTAAATATAAGTTTTATGAGATACTTTAAGTAAGAATTAATATTTGTTGATAAAATTAAAGATAATTTTCAAATTTCACTTTTTATTGATTCTTTGTGGATTTCACATCATACTTCTTGATTTCACTCATCTTCCTGTCCCTTCCCATTCAACCTCTACCCTAGAACCACCCTCCCCCACAGGATAAAACAAGATAAAATTTAAAAGAAGAGTAAAAAGAAAAATCTTGTGGTGGAAGCTGTAATGTGACACAGCGAGTCACACAGTCCATTAGCCCATATATTGTTACTTGCAAGTATCCATTCATTGCATTGAGTTGTTGGTCTAGTTTGAGGTCTCTGGTTTTTGCTACATCATCAATACTGGGCCCTCACTGGGGCTCCTCATGGATATTCCTTATCATGGAGATCCTGTAACTTTGGGTCTTCAGGACTAGCCCCTTCATTTGTTTCAGCAGATCATAGATGGATGGATATTGGGGTGGGACAAGTCATAGCTATGGTTCTGGGTCTGGGTGGTTGATGGGCTTGTCCACATGCTCTCCTTCATCCTCAACACCAGGATGAGTTCTCCAGTACTGTCCCAGCTAGCTCATTCTATGTAGTAAGCGGCAAGGTGTGAGGCTGATTCTCCTGCTCTCATGTCCTTAGAGTCAGCTCCCCGAGACCTATACCACCAGGGCCAGCTCTACTGTGTTGCTTAGTTGAGGTATAGGGGCTGTGTAGAGCTGCAGCTAGTGAGAGGCAGGGCCAGCTCTCTCACTCTAGTGACCTCAGGGATAACTCTTCCACCTACCACAGGCCTCAAGGGGTATTGTGAGGGGTGGCTTCTCTCGCTTTTTCTAAACTACTACATGATAGATGAGGGGCTGGGCTCAGGTCTCTCACACTTACATTCTTGGGACCAGCTCATCACACTTCAATCAAAGGGTTCAGCACTACTCTGGTGCTCAGGTGAGATGCAGAGTCTGCACTCCTGAATGCTGCAGGCAGTGAGTCCTGAAGAGAAAGAGAGACAGGCAATGTCTCTGTGGGTCATGCTGCATGACAGATGAGAAGTGGGGCTAGCTCTCCCACTCTTAGACCCTCTGAGTTAGCTCACTGCTGTGGGATAATGCTTTTATATACTGGTTTAATAAAATGCTGATTGGCCAGTAGCCAGACAGGAAGTATAGGTGGGATAAACAGACAAAGAGAATTCTGGGAAGAGGAAGTGAGTGAGGAGATGCCATCCTTCTGTCCAGGGAGCAGCATGTAATGGCACACAGGTAAAGCCATGGAAAATGTGGCGACTAATAGATTAACAGAAATGGACTGAGTTTAAATGTAAGAGCTTGTCAGTAGTAAGCCTGAGCTAATGGCCAAACAATTTCAATTAATATAAGCCTCTGTGTGTTTACTTGGGTCTGAGTGGCTACAGACTGGCTGGGACACAAGACAACTTCAGCTACAGTACACTTGTACCATCACCACTAGGGTCAGCTTTACTGTGTTGCCCAGGTGATGTGCAGGGCCTGCTTTTCTGAGTGCTGTAGCCACTGAGATGCTGGGCCAGCTCATTGGTTCTCCTGACCTCAGGGCCAGCTCTCCCTCTGCCATAGGTGGTGAGGGATGGGAAAGGTGGGACCATCTCCCCCTTGTTTCACACTACCATATGACAGATGAGGGGCAGGGCCAGATCTCCCAGTTTTACATTCTTGGGGGTAGCTCACCTGCATCCCTGTCGACAGAGCCAGCTCCATGGTGCTACCTAGTTGAAGAGTCTGCTCTCCCTAGTAGTGTAGTTGGTAAGGGGCTAGATCCACTCTTCTGCCTGCCAGAGGTAGCAAGGGGCACAGTAGGGTGGGGGTTTGGGGGGGGGGGGGGGGGTTCCTTCACCCTCACCGCTACATGCCACCCAAGGGGAGGGCCTTCCATTCTCATGCCCTCAAAGCCAGCCCACCCACACTCTCCCCCCCAACAGGATCATGCTGCTGAGGTGTGGTGCAGGACCCATTCACTCCAGTACTATGGCTGGTAAGGGGTAGAACCAGTTCCCGTAGTGTTGAAGCCAGTAAGGGCTGGATCCAACTCTGCCTTCAGTAGTAATAGGAACCATGACCATCAACACAAACCATGGCCATGGCAGAGCCACAGATACAGACATCATTGTTGGCCATAGCTCAGGCCTGGACAGAGTCATGGTCCCAGGTGGCAAGTAGGCTAACCATCTCAGCCTGCTCTTGATTGCCTTCACCTCTTTGGATCTGCCTCTCTACAGGATATGAAGTGTTCTATCTTTCTCTCTCTTCCATATTTGCTTACCATATTAGAACCCATCAGGTACCAGGTGGGTCCATGTTTTATTTTCCAGGCCCAGAGCAGAGAGGCCCGGACTGGCATGAGGATGTTTGTATCCTGTTCAGTCTTATTGGTGCTGTGCAAGTTCCTGTCTGCTCTTTCAGGCCACACAGTATGCAGCTTCAAATAAAAGTCATTTATTTATCCAGATGTCTGAACTGGCGAGGTGATTCTGCTGAGAGAGAGTATAATGATGCCTGACAGTCCTACGCTTGAGGTGCTGGGCAGGCTCATGGGTGAATTCTTCCTGCCCCATGTCTAGAGACCTGGGGCAGAACTGTGCTGATCCTCCAGAGCTCGTCAGGCCTAGAAACGCTAAGCAGTTTCATGGGTGAATTCTTCCCATCCCAAGTCTAGAGACCTTGAGTAAAGATTAATTTTTAATTAGCAGGATTATTTTAAGCAAAATTTTTCAGATAATTTGTCCCAGATAATTACTTGCTTAAAATAATTACTGTAATGCTTTTGTTATAGAATAATATAGGTAGGTGTATAATGCTTTTTTTTAGAGACTAATATATTTTGCCTTAAAAAAACCAACATATTAAATTTTTCTCAGTTGATTTCTTTATTCTTTTATTTTCAGTTTGGTTGGAATTGGTTTTTAAATGTGAATTAATTGAACCTAATGCATCACATATCATATTTAACTTGAGTGAACACTTGAATACCAGTACTTATTGTTGCTTGATAAAAAGTTACACCATATTTTGTTTTAAACATCTTATTCTTTCATTGGCACTTCATGTGTTAATAAAATTGAGATGAAATTAGAAATGTATATTTACTGATGATATATTACAAATTCTCATATCCCACGTATTTCACAAATTTGGTTCTATATGATCAGCCTGATTTTTCTCATCATTGAGCTTAAGGAATCTCACTCAAATCTCAGTTTTTCAACAATAAGCATTCCCTCCCAAACAAAATATTCTATAAATGAAAACTGAGAAAACTACATAGTAGGAAGAATGAAGCCTGGTTAGTAAAAATCTTTCTATTATTATGTGCCTCTGAGTTACAGAAAATCTCTGTGGTCTAAAGTCTTCGTTTAAAAATGGAGAGAATACTTAACATTTGAATGATGCTACAATTAGAAGTTATATGTTTAAAGTACTTTACTTGATTTTTCAGCTATGACAGCCATCTGAAATAAATGTTATTATTCCATAATCCTGAAATGTGTTAGAATAATTGCTTCAACAATTGAATTAGATTGAGACTATTCAATAATTTTTTTCTAAGGTCTTGCTTCATCACATCAATAAACATTACTGGTTACCACCTATATAGACACTAAACACTAGATCAAGATCAATTAAGAAAACAGCAATCTGTTTTCAAATAGTGGGTTATCTTGGAGGAGTAGAGAATAAAGGTGGTTCAAATTTACTAATTCATTGATATTTTTTCAATTGGTATTCTGACATGGTATTTTTTAAATAATTACAATGAAGATATCCTCAAAATCATCACTAATCATCACTTTTCCCCAAAGTAAATTGTTTAGTAGTTCTAAAATTGTTTACTAATTTTTATTGATCATGTGTTTGTAAGATGCTGAGATGATGTTAGTATTTGTGTGTCACTGATTTTAATATTTCCACACTTGCTTTATTGTTTTTTTTTTTTCTGAGTATAATATTCATTGGTGAACTATTGGGAAGGAAATCATGAATAGTAGTTTCCTTGAATCCTAAATCCTCAGGTAAATGTCTCCCATAAAGATAAATCCTTTTTCCTACTTACTCATAATATCATTAATACACATTCTAATTTAAATATTAAATGTTTCCTATTATGCAATTAGTCAAATTACGCTAGTACCACAATAATATCCTGTACAGCCATGTTTTATTCCTTGTTGGAATCAGATACTATGAGATGCATCAAAAACATTAAGAAAAAACATAAAAAATACATTAAGAAAAAGAAAAACAACCTATTTCTATAAAACATAAATGGTTTACCATTTCTTGTAATTCTCTTGCTCTGAAAATGGAACACACTTTTGCTTCTTGGCATACTTGTGCATATCACAGCTTACCAGTATCTAATGTGACTAGTTTTAGTTTAGAGACTGACTAAAGCCAGAAAGTCCACACGGTGACCATTCAGAATTGCCATATGACTTTTTTTTTTTTTTAATTTTATTTTAACAGCCAGCCAGATGGAATACAAGAACAAAAACACAGCTTCCTGCTTCTTGTGGAAGGGATTGAAAGTGGACTCTGCTCTCCTTCTGCTGAACTCTACTGCTCACAGAGTTTCAAAGGCAACCCTAGAAGTTGACTTCACCTGTGGACATTAGGAAGGTGAGAGAAAGAGGAAGAGACTGGGTCTTTTCTTTCATTGTATGAACATTCTTTTATTATCCTTTCACACAGTGAATTGCAAGGGATATGTTTAAAATTTCAATCTTCTTGACTCATCATCCTGAGTACCTGGGACTAGAGATGGGAACCAGCATGAATTTTAATAACAAAGATATAATGAAGTCTTTCAATTCCCTTTTTTACCATCAGCGTCTGTCACTTCCTCACACTGCTTCACCCTCCTATATGCCACCATGCACTCATTTTTCTAGGTGCCACTATGCAGAATATGAGACTATTCCTATCTTACTATGTTTTCTTTTGTAGTTATTCCTCATTGATGTATATTCATTGTGCTGATACTTGTGCATTATCATACAAGTACATAATGTATATTAAGCATCTTCTACTCTATACTACCCTGCCCTTCTCTTTATTAACCCTCTCCTCACCTCATCCATTCTCTTCATTCTTCTAAGCAGTGTTGCTTCTCCTTCCATGCCATGTACCTGATTTTGTGAATCTACGTAAAACCTAGGAAATTCAAAAGAGAGATAACAGAATATTTATCATTCTTGACTTAATTGGTTTAACATGACTATCTTGAGTTGCTCCCACTTTCTTATAAACAACATAACTCCATTCCAATCTCTATTATTCATTTTAGTCATTTGAATTTATTTTGTCCCTTAACTTAAAGTCTTTGTCTAGTAAGTGTGATAACTGTAATACCAGACAGGTCAGTTAATTTCTTTTGTTAGTGGTAAATGGTATCCTTATTTCTTTGTATGCATCGGCTTTTATCTACCTGTGTCCTGACTATGGGACAGGCAGGAAAACTCTAGCTACAGTGTCACAGACTTATTTTTTCTTCAAGGTTTCTGTGTTGTATTTTATGTTTTAACTATAATCTAGCCCCACGTGGATGACGCTTGTCCATTTGCCTCACAGTACTTTTGAGAAAAGTTCCCTGTAGGCTTTCTCCCTATGTTCCAAGGCAGAAAAAAACAGAGATGACTGCTTCATTCAGTCCTCTATATTACTTTGAGACAAGTTAGAACAGACAAACAGAGGTTTAAGACTAAAGGCCGTGGTTTTCCTTCTGGTAACAGTGGCCCAGTTCTCCCGCGAGGGATGACATCATAGAATAAAATATTATGTATGAGTATGTGGGTTACTTGCAATTAGTTTGCTCAAATCAAGACACAAAGCAATTTGCTTTTGAGTTTATGAAACTGTTTCAGATCCAGGTCAGATTTTGTATAAAATATTTTCCTTTCTTTATCTTTCCTATTGCTTCCCCATGGGACCAATTAAGTACAAATGTATATGTTCGTTAGATTAGATGAGATAAAAATTTAGATTTGGGGAATTTTTTTTGTTCTTTGGTTTGTTTTATTGTTGTTCTTGTCAAACCCTTCACACATTGTCCTACAAGCTTCGTGGCAAATCGAGTTCAAAGGCACAAAACACTTCATTGATCTATGTTATAGCTCATGAATAGTGCAGAAGAATTTTGGTTGCTTCATTGAAATATACTCCTTCAAATTCCCACCAAAGAGCTTCACATCCTTGTTCTTTGCTTGACTGTATGATTTCCTTATAGTTGTCAAGAGTGACATTCTTATTCTATTCAGGACACATTTTTTCAGTTAGGACTTTTCAGTAAGGAATATCTCACATAAACTGGAACTTTTTTGGAATGGGAAGAAAAATTATAATCATTGGTTTTAATAAGTCATGATTTATCTAATTGTTATATGTTTGATAACTTTCAATATTATTTTATTGTCAAATTATTTGATGAAGTATGGAAATCCTTTATATAAGGTTCTAAATTGATCAGATCTAAGCACTAAAAACAATATTCAAATCATGCAGTGGATCATTTTTTTGCCTGTTATTTTGAGCCAAACAAAAACATATTCTCTCTCTCTCTCTCTCTCTCTCTCTCTCTCTCTCTCACACACACACACACACACACACACACACACTCACACACACACACACACACACACACACACACACACACACACACACACACACACACACCAGATTCACACTTTTCATAGTATGTTGTGGGACTGGCGGGTAAGAGAGATTTGTCCTGACTGTGGGCCAGGCAGGAAAACTCTAACTACAAATGGCGCCCAACGTGTTGGCAAGAGTTTCCACCTAAAACCTGAGAAAAAAGATTCTAAAACGGAGCTAAAAACAGCTTCCTAGTTGTCTTTCTTAAGTTAGCGGCAGCCTGCCAGTTTGAGCTACTGTGGCAGGTTTCTGGTGTGTGCGTCTGACCTGCAGTGTGGCGGGAATGAGGAATCTACAAGCGACTTTACTTTGCTGCATGGTGGATTTAGCCTTTGCTAGTTAAAAAAAAAAAAAAAAAAAAAAAAAAAAAGATTTCTGGGCTATGCGCTGCTTTAATAGAACTGCTTCTGATAGTTGATGGTACACATGGCTCCAGACCCAGAGCTGGTAGTAAACTGTACCACCGCCATGTTGGGAAGCTGAGGTGGGTGGAGCCAGCAGCCACAGTGGTGTTTCAGTCTTACACTGGTTTGTCTTGTCTTTGGGATTTTTAACTACAAAAAAAGATTTGATCATAAAAGCTGTTGAGTTAAACAAATATGTAAATTTTAAAGACACCTTGACTTCAAATTTTGGATATAAGGATATGTTGCTTTGGAAAGGAGTCTCTGCTTTTGTTTCCACAGAAAGCCAGAGGCTATGGATTTGTTCCAGATTAAGATACATCAGGTTTGATCAGCCAAGACCACCTGAAAGGTATCCGATGACACCATGGCCCAGATGATCCAACATCCAGAATGGTTTCAAGGCAACTGGCTCAGAGGTTCACCCTAATGGACTACTCCATAATCCTAAAATTTTCTTTGTGTCCCCATAAGATACAGCGCCCCCCTCCAGCAGGAAGTAGTAAGAAAAACTACGCCCACATTCCCAAAATTATCAAGCTGGCTTTGGAGATGGAATTGGCTCACTCCTTCTCTAAACCCAGACATATTGCTAAAAGAAAAGGTTAAGAGATTCTTGTGTCCCAAATCAGAAGAGCCCTCTGGTGTGGGACAGAGAAAAACCAATATTTTTCTTTAAAGCAGTTTTGATTATAAATGAGATCTCTTTCTAAGGAAGAAAAGGGGATATGATACAGATATAATAGGATGAAAGGGTAGATTAAGGAACTTACTTCTAAAGAGCAACAACTTGTTTAAAATGTTTTACATTGGTATAGATTTTAGTCTATTGATACAAACTTAAAGTTAATTTTGTTATACTATGTATATATTTCTACTCGTGTTTAAGGTATTATGTTTGTATAACTCATTTAAAATTGTAATGGATAATTAAAAATAGATTAATAATTAGTCATCTATGATAATCATACTCGTAGCCATGTTAGTTAAATCTTCTAGATATTCATAGACATATTTCAGATAGATAGGTAATCTTCAAATACTTCAAAGACCTATAGAATATGGCATTTAAAATACTTCTAAAATTTAGACTTTCTGGACAGTGAGACATGTCTGCTCCTGGCAGCACCGATTTACTTCAGAGAGGAAGATGGGCATTGAAGACACTTCATATCTTATCTTCACCTTGGCAAAAATAGCCATTTGGGCAAGAAACTGTTCTTGCCTGGACTGCTTGATCAACTGGACGTACAGGACCCAAATAAAGGTGACCACTAAACTTTGCTTGACAAAATGGTCCTTCAGGTTCCTGCTTCACAGAGGAAACTGCCAGACATTCTACAGGACACTGAGAGAAGTGACCGAGAGACTCTAGCCCTGTGGGCTAAAGACAAATGCCCCAACTTTACAAAGGAACATTAGGTGACTGTTCAGGCTGCCAGCTGTCTCTGTCTACCCTACAAGACTCCCAAAAGTTGCTTGCATCCTTCTCCTGTTTCTCAGGTAATATTATATCCTTCTGAGGTCTTTGATGTGATTGAAGACTAGATAGTTATAATTTCCTCAGTTATGATAAAAGATAAGTTAGATATAAAACCTTAGACTCACAAATATAAGATAGATAGGATATCTTCTTTAATATTGTAACTGTAATTCTTGCTTGATAATTGTTTTGTTATATGTAATTGTACTATGTAAAAGTTAAAGCCTTCCTTTAAAAAAAAAAGAAAAGGGGAAGTGCTGTGGATATTGCTCTGTGTAAATAAAGTTCTGATTGGCCAGTGGCCAGGCAGGAAGTATAGGCGGGACAAGAGAGAAGAGAATTCTGGGAAGTAGAAGGCTGGAGAGAGACACCACCAGCTGCCGCCATGAAAAGCAACATGTAAAGACACCAGTAAGCCACAAGCCATGTGGCAAAGTATAGACTAACAGAAATGGGTTAATTTAAGAGAGAAGAAGTAGATAACAAGCAGCCTGCCACAGCCATACAGTTTCTAAACAAGTAATCTAGACTTGCGTTTTGTCCTGATGCAATGTATAGTATGTTAGTATTAGCTTGCTTTTATCCTGATGCATGAGAAAGCATACTAATACCATTATTATGAAATATGACAATTTGCCTCCATGTGAATACCTACTTTGATCATATACTGATATTTTCCTATAGAATACCATGAAAATAATTTAAATTCTAAAAGTGGAGTGCATTTTCAAGATAGTAAACACTTTTGAGAATTATGGGCATTGCATCTCTAACTATGGTATCACAATCTTCCCCAAATCAATTGTGTAGAAAGTAAAACGTTAGAGAAATAACAGGACAGAAAACCTATCATAGTTCTGTTTTTGGAGTAATAGTTAAAGCATTAAGAAAATAGATTGATGTATAATATTTGTGACTTCTCAGCATTTTTCCCCAGCAACTTAAAAATAGATTCTTCATTTATATTATGTACATATTTTTACTGACCTTCACATAAGAACATAGAGGGATGAATGGAACAAAGAAACTTTGACACATGTTATAGTAATTGTCATGATAAGCAAGTTCAGAAAGAATTTTTTAGTAAATTAAAAATTATTTAATGTAAGGGAAAATTATTATATTCTGTAATTTTTATCATTTATATCAGCTTTATGTACCTAAAAAATATTGAGGAATAAAATTATTCTTAAGTCTTAGAGATAAATCTTATATAGGTGCATGAAGACAGCTAACATTTTTCCCCAAATAAATTTTGAGGTGATGATAAAGAGAATTTTCTTTTTAGTGTTAGAGAATATTCTTTTGGAATATTGTCATGAAATGTCTTTGCATGGTGATAGCTGTTTATTTCATAGAGTTTCTACCAAGATTTCTTTAATAATATTCAAAGATTTCCCTGTAGATTTCAAATGAGTATTCAATGTTATATGTGTACACTTCAGAAAAATTTTATAAAAAGAAAAAGTGGAAAATACTGAAGAGAGGGAAGAGAAAGTGAGACTTTAATTAAGCTTCATCAGACAAAATCTAAATGAATCTATTATTTTATTAACTATTATTATCATTCCATCCATCAAGAGTGCAATATTTTTATTCCCACTGACTATACAATAATGCCTTCCAAGTAACATACTGTTGAACTTTGAGTTGTGGTGTATCTGTTAGAAGGTCAGTTAAGAGTTAAGTGCCATGCCTGAGCAATACATGTGAAACTGTGATCGGAGCCATCTGGCTTTCACAGGAGGAAGCTTGAGAATGTTCTATCTCCTATTTGTGCCATTTTCTTCATCTTCACACTTTTGATTTACTGTCAGATAAGTTTTCTCATTTTTCCTCAATAAAAGGCAGAGCAAGATCATTTTCTGCATCTCCAACATCTCCTTACACCTGTGCTTCAAACTCTGCCTGGAGGAGGGCAATAAAAGTAGCCTGTTCTAGGTTAGCAAGCAACCAGACAGTGGATGTCACTAACGAGTATCTCTTCTAACTCTCTTCCTTCCCACTCTATAATGTCACTTCAAAAGGTCCAAAAATGGACCTTCTGTGTTTAATTTCTCTCCTGCCTAAGCTATACTTGTTCCTTCACTAGATCTGATTTTGTCAAGGTTCCCACAATTCTCTATGCTACTAAATAAAAATAGTAAATCAATGAGAACCTTCTTCCCATTGGTTTATCATCATCCTTGGTCAAAATTGACCACACCCCTCCTGAAATACTACATTTGCTCTCTAAGACAACATAACTCACTCTTTTTCTCTTTTCAAGGTGCTGTTCATCCACCAAAAGTGATGATGATTTTTTTTAACCTGAGTTTAACTTTTATACGTGAAGAAATTGAGTGTTCAATCATGGGATTCCTTCTTTTCCCTTGGTCTCATGATTTTAAATTTTAATTATTCTGTGTTTAATCACCAGGAAAATCAGTAAGCAGGGACATTAGATGCATTTGTCCCACCAATTACTCACTCTATGTTCTAAGAACAAGTTGTTACCTTGGGTCCCATTATTCTCATTATACAATGTCCATAATAAATACATTCTATCTATGGGAATTTTGTATATATTAAGTAACTTAAACATGTAGACAAAACAAGTTTGGCATATAGTGGAGGTATATTATACTTTAACTCATATTATCTGACTTTGGATCATATGTCTTCAGTTGAAACTGAAATTGTGAGCATGTTTTCTCCTTTTAATACTCTCATGGTTCTTTCATGAAGATCTCGTGTTTGCAGGGAAAGAGTGAAGGAAGGAGGGAGGGAGCAAGAGAGAGAGCCTCCTGATTTAAAACACAACCCAATCCTTTGAAAGTAAAGGCATTTTAACTTACAGGGAACAAGTCTTTTACAACCCAGACAAGATCTGTCAGCACACCCTCCCATTAGTGATGCCCTTCCTATCTGTACTGCTGCCAGTCTCTTCTCTGCACTGTCTCTTATTGGTGAAATTATTAAGGCAGAGCTGAGGAGGAAGCGGAAGACCCAGGATTGAGAGGAGGTCTCTCTCTTGGTTCTGGGACGCTGGACGCAGTAGGTAGACCTAGCAGAGTTCTCCAGAGAACACCGCTGGACTGCAAATACCTTTGCCAGACCCTACAACCTATCACTTCATTTGTAAGTGACCCCACAAAATAAACCTCCCTTTTAACTACGTGGAGTGGCCTTAATAATTTCACCAATATCTGGCGCCCAACGTTGGTGGTACGAATTCATGAAAAAGCCTCTTGCCTGTGGCCTTGTGAGCCCTAGCTCAGACCTGAGCTACACTCAGCCGGCTGTGGCCGCACATGCTGGTAGGATTTACTGAAGAAGGCAGAGGCAGAAGGATCCCGAGTTGAGGCCAGCCTAGGAGAAGCTTTGGCCGGGGCAGAGACACAAACAGTGTTGGTGGGACCATGGAGGCAGTGGCTGCTGCTTTGAGTTGCCGGCTGCTTTTCATCTTGTTGGTGACTTCGGTGATACTGCTACCTGGAACAAAGAATTTACTGCTGCTTGTTCAGAGAAGACCAGCGTGTTACAAGAAAGCATCAGCAAAGGTCAGTTTGGAAAAGGTTGGCAAGAGAAATGCTGGGGAGAAATTGCTGTGAAGGTTTTCTCTTCTAGGGAAGAACATTTGTGGTCCCGAGAGATAGACATTTATCAGACTGGGATTGCTCCAAACCACAGAGGAGGCACAAAAAAAAAAAAAAAAAAAAAAAAAAAAAAAAAACCTAAAGGGAACCATGATCATGCCTAACAGTGACTTTGAAATCTTTAAAAGGATGATGGGACTCCACAATGATGATGCCACGTGGACTATAGTAAAGCCATTGACAGCATGGAAAGATGGACTTTGGACTACAAACTGCTCAGGACAATTTCGAGATGACTGGCTGAGATGACACAGCCCTGACAGACTACTTGAACAAGGACTTGAAACAAGCCCTGCACTTTCTCATTATGCAGTGGCTGGACAAATGATACAGGACTTGACAATTAGCCCAAAAATAGAGTTGAGGTTTTAAAAAAAAAGAATGAAAGAAAGAAAGAAAGAAAAAGGAGAATATAGATATGAGGTGAATCACTGAATCTACTCTGAGAAAAAAGATAAAGAAATAATAGGATAAATGGGTAGATCATTGAATCTACTCTGAAAAGAGAAAGAGAAAGATGACAAAAGGTAGATTATTAAATCTATTATGAAAAGAGAGAAAATGGATATGATAAGATAAAAAGGGAGATTATTCAATCTACTATTAAAAAAGGAACTATTTGTTTTAAATATCATTAGTAATGAAAAATTTTTTTTGTCTGAGTTTATCAAATGTTACTGGACTGGACATTGTTAATATATATAATGGAATTTTTATCTGAATTTGTCAAATGTTGATGGACTAGACATTGTTAATGTAATTCTTGACTGTATATATTGTATATACTTATTGGATAGTTTTTCTTGTATTAGTTATAACCTTTTTTTAATTTTAGACAAAAACAGGGGAAATGTGGTGGGTATTGTGTTCCCTGAAATATTGTGTGTTCCCAGAAATAAACATATCTGAGGTCAGAGAACAGGCAGCCACTAGAACAAAGCCAAAAATGGTGGCTAGGAAATGGGAGGAGTAAGCCATAACAGAAGTTGGGCAGTGGTGGTACACACCTTTAATCCCAGCACTTGGGAGCCAGAGCCAGGTGGATCTCTGAGTTCAAGGCCACTTTAGAAACAGCTAAACATGGTGACCCATGCCTTTAATCCCAGAAACCCAACCTTTAATCCCAGGGAGTGGGGGCAGAAAGAAAAAGGTATATAAGGCCTGAGGACCAGGAACTGAAGGAGTAAAGCATGTAGTTAGTTAAGCATTTAGTTAGTTAAGCATTTGGCTGGTTTAGTGTTCAGGCTTTGTAGCAACACAGTGAAGCTGAGATGAGGACACAGAAGCTTGCAGCCTGGGGAAACAGGATCACCTGAGGAACTAGCAAGGTGAGATAACCATAGCTTGTTCTGCTTCTCTGATCTTCCAGCATTTACCCCAATAACTGGCCTCAGGTTTGATTTTATTAATAAGACTCTTTAAGATTCCTACTACAGTCTCTTTTCTGGATCATTAGTCTTAAGGGGTCTACCTTCTTCTACTCTTGGCTTTCTTTAGCATATATTTCCACACAGTCGCCAGAAGGACTCAGAGGAATGTATATTCTGCTATATACAGAGATCAATACCTTATACAGTCACCATCAGAGAAGCTTTCTTCTATATCAAGTGGCATGCAGCAACCCACAGGCAGAGAGAGAGAGAGAGAGAGAGAGAGAGAGAGAGAGAGAGAGAAAAGAGAAAGCACTAAATGTAGTATCTCCATCAAATCCTTCTACTCAGAGCTCAATGAACCCACAGAAGAGGAGGTAGAAAGAGTATAAGAGCCAAAGGTAATGGGGGACACCAGGAGAACAACGCCCTCTGAATTAACTAATCAAGGCACATATGAACTCTCAGAAACTGAAGTAGCAAGCACAGGCCATCCATGAGTCTGTAACAAGGCCTTTTGAGTATATATTATAATTTTGGCTTAGTATTTATATGGGACTTCTGAGTGTGAAAATGAATGGGTCTCTAACTTGTGTGTCGAATATAGATATTAGGTAGATCACTGAATCTACCCTGAGTAAAATGATAAAGAAATAATAGGGTAAATGGGTAGATCATTGAATCTACACTAAAAAGAAAAAGGGAAAAAATATAAAAATGACAAAAGGTAGATTATTGAATCTATTATGAAAAGAAAAAAGAGAGAATATGGATATGATAAAATAAAAAGGGAGATTATGGAATCTACTTTTAAAATGTAACTACTTGTTTTACATAGGAGAAGTAACTAAAATTTTTTTGTCTGAGTTTATCAAATGTTACTGGACTGGACATTGTTATATATAATGGAGTTTTTCACCTGAATCTGTCAAATGTTAATGGACTAGACATTGTTAATGTAATTCTTGACTGTATATATTGTATATACTTATTGGATATTTTTTCTTGTATTAGTTATAACCTTTTTTTAATTTTAGACAAAAACAGGGGAAATGTGGTGGTATTGTGTTCACAAAAATATTGTGTGTTCCCTGAAATAAACTTATCTGGAGTCAGAGACAGAACAACCACAATATTAAACATGAGTATAGGCAGTGGTAGCACACACCTTTAATCCTAGCATTCCAGAGACAGAAATACCTTTGGATCTCTGAGTTCAAGGCCACATTAGAAACAGCTGGCTGGTGACACACACCTTTAATCCCAGAAATCCAGCCTTTAATCCCAGGGAGTGAAGGCAGAAAGTAGAAAGATATATAAGGCGTGAAGACCAGAAACTAGAAGCATTTGGCTGGTTAAGCATTTGGCTAGTCAAGTTTTTAGGCTTTGGAGCAGCAGTTCAGCTGAGAGCCATTCTGGATGAGGACTCCAAGGCTTCCAGTATGAGGAAACCAGACCAGCTGAGGAACTGGCGAGGTGAGGAAGCTGTGGCTTGTTCTGCTTCTCTGATCTTCCAGCATTTACCCCAATAACTGGCCTCAGGTTTGATTTTTATTAATAAGTACCTTTAAGATTCATACTACATGTGCCTGCTCTTGGAACTCTTTTCCTCCTCTTGAGTTGCCATGTCCAACTTTGGTTTGATAGTTTTTGCTTCATCTTTTATTTTATTTTTGTCATATTTGGTCGTTATCTCTTAGAAGCCTATTCTATTCAAATGAGAGACAGAAAAGGAGTAGATCTGAAGGGGAGGGGAAATAGGAAGAAACTGGAAGGACTAGAGGGTAGGGAAGCTATAATCAGTATATATGGAGAGAGAGACAGAGAGAAAGACACACAGAGAGAGAGAAGAATCCATTTCCAATTGAAGAGTAAAAAAGAGAAGAGTTCCAGGACACTAGTTATTTTAGCATAGTGCATTCTGTTCAGAGTAAGAGTACATAATAGTGTTTTCCTCAATTATTTTCAATTCTTACATAATTATTTTAATTTTTACTTGCCATCACTTCATGAATACTTTAAGATGTGCAAGTTAATAAGGCAATGAAAGCAAATGAAACTGAATGTATTAAATTTCTTGCTTCTAGTCTCCTTAACATGTTCTCCCTGTAGAAAAGAGATTTGCTTTCATGGTTCTAACTTTGATTCATTGCTCTCTATGTGAGGAACATTTGCTATGAATAGTCTATGAATTATTTTTTACCATCCTTGTTTATAACAATATTGATAGATTAGATTGGAGATGAATTTCTTATCTCACTTTCTTTTCCAACTGAAAGAGAACATGCTGATATGTTATGCCATGGTTCACTTGCAAGAACAATACAAATAACCCAATCAATTTCTTCACGTGTCTCACTTCTGTTGCTCTTCCTAAGACGTAAAGATTGTGAAAATGATAAGAAGTGTAGATGAAGAAGCTTTAGGCTGGGGTCTTGATTTGGGGAATCAGGGGTTAAATATAACAGGAGTTGCAGGATGGTTGTGCTGTACAAAGGAAGAGACTACTCAAGAATATTAATAGAGATATGTGTGTGTGTTTGTGTGTGTGTGTGTGTGTGTGTGTGTTCATTCCTCACTCATAAGATTTGATGATGACAAATGAATATTTTTTATTATAAATTGAAGAATGACATTGTACATTTATACATGCAAATATCTAACATCTATTCCTTTTACTGAAGTCCCAACCAAGGATTATTTAGCCAAGCCTTTGTGTCATGTAATTTTTTTTCAGGATAATGTTCCAAATATATTTGTAAATTACAAGAGTTTTTAAATTTCCACATTATTTTTCTAAAATTTATAATTCCTATTCAAAAGAAGCATTAATATATTAAAAGAAATATAAAAGTTATACTCTGAATTACTAAAACTCTACTAGAAATTTACAACAGTAACCTATTTGTGATTGTGCTTACTAGTGTAGTGACGTGAAATGCTTGGAGGTGGTAAAATGTTACTTGTAATTTTAGCATTTCCTTTTGTACTCACTAAAAAGCAATTTGTCAGCATTAATAAAATCTATTTACAAAAATTTAAAATAAATCAAATTCATCAGAAGGAGTTCAAGTAAGTTCACTTTAATTTTAAAAATTCAATACTAGTTTGAGCAAATAAAACGATGATACTATCTTATCTGTCATAAGAGTATAAACCACTTTGTTTCCAGAAAAACAAATCTCTAGAATACAGTTACAAGATACCTTGGTCAACACAATTTATATTGCACCTTAATTTTATAGCCTAAAGGGAGTAGTTGGCTGTCTATGTTGTACCAACATAAAGATTTATATTGTTCAGAATGTTCAATTCCATAGAAATTCAATATTTTCATTCTCAAAGGAATTTTCCCTTGGACTTCCTCATCACAGGAAATGCTGATACACTTTATACTGTTCATCAACATAGCACACACATTCACACATATTCTCACATGCACCATTTGTATCAGCAAAGTGTGGAAATTGTAATTAAATGTAGAAATTCATATACAAGTCCAGTTACTAAACAAGTACAAACAAATTCAATACCCTAAAGCTATTTCAGTAAAATCAGCAAATATTCATATAAAAGTGATTCTTGTTTGTGTTGGGTGTTTCTTTGTTTCAGTAAAAGTATATATATCAGAACATTTGAAATCTTTTTTTAAAGACAGAACTGCACTTTTAAATGAATTTATGGCTTTTCACATTAGACACTATTTTACAGAAGCATGACTCAGAAATTCTATGTGGAGAAATTTGTCATTAGTATGATACGATGAACTGTATAAATGCCCTGAAGCAGTCATTCTTAACAGATGTTATTTATTTGCAATAGCATTTGAAAAAAATAGATCGAAATAAAACCCAAAAATATATTACTGTGAAAACTTAAGAAAATATAGTACTTTTCTTATAAACATATACTCAGAAAAAGGCTTAACTTTTTTTTGGAAAACAGAATTATAGAAACAAACAACCAAAAAGGAGATGAGTAAAGTAAATATCTGTGTGTGTCTGTGTATTTGTATGTATGTATAATATAGATGCTATTTATATATTCTATTTTTGAGATTTACTATAAATACAAAATTTATGTCTTCCCTTTTCTTCCTCCAAACCTTCCCAGACATACTTCCTTCTTCTCTTTCAAATTCATAGCTTTTTTCATTAATTGTTGTTACATGCATATATGCATATGCATATACTCATAAGTACATAAATACACACTGCTCCATCTGGATATTGGGTATGTGTATTTTTTTCAGGGCTAACCATTTGGTGTTTGATAATCAGTTTGTGTACTCTTCCCTGTGGAAACTCTATTTCTCCTGCTTTTGAATTCCTTAGTTGCCTATACTTCTTTGGGTAGAATCAAAGCTTTGCATGCTTTTGTCTATCCACATTGGCATATCTACTGTTGTCTTTGTTGAACTTATGTTTAGGAAGTCATATTAGTGAGACCTGATGGCTGTATGTAGTTTCTTTATTTATTAGGAAACACGATCTCATCAAAATTCCTGACCTTGTGGCTTTTACAATTTTTCCATCCCTGTATCTGTAATATTTTCTGAGCCTTAGGTATAATAGTTATTTTGTACGTATATCTATTGAGATTGGCTTTAAAATACCTGCCTTTTAACTGGTTGTGATTTCCTGTAAGAGTCTTCATCTGTTACAAAGATAAATTTTCTTTATGAAAGATAAGGACTATAGTTATATGTGGGTATACATACAATAGTAATAATCTGTAAATGTTTTGAGAATCTCTTGTACAACTCTGAACCACAAATCAAAGAGGGATGCTCATGTTTGGTATTTGAAATTTTATTAGGTTGTTTTGGCTCTTGGAGGGAGGATTGTCAACCCAGATGTGAAAATTTTATTTAAAATATATATGTACATTTATACACAGACTTACATGCATCATAGGACTTTTTAGGTAGCTAATAGTATGGTTCTTAAAGCCTTTTCAGATATCTTTACTGTTACTTACCCTTCATGTCCTTCTTATATATTTATCTTCCTCCACTTTCCTAATTAAACAGCCCCTTTTCCCCATTTCTCCCAGCAGATATCACACAACCTACTACTCTCCTCTCGATTGCTCTCCCACCTCCCTGGAACCCCTCCAGCATCGGCTGTCAGTTGTTTTGTTAAACTTTCCCATTCTGGCTGAGTTAAGGTAAAATCTCTCACAGCTGTTTTGACTTGTGTTTTCTTAATTGCTTCTCATGATGAGTATTTGAAAGCAGTTTATTAGCCATTATTTTTCTTCTTTTGTTAAACTAACAAAACTTTTTAGGTTCCAGGACTATTTTTAATGGGTCTTTTGTTTGTTTGTTTTGATTTTTTGTTGTGTTCTTTATATATTTTGGATATTGATCTTCTGTTAGATTTGTAGTTGGCAAGGATTGTCTCCCCTTCTAAGCTCTTCTTTTTTTACCCTGCATGATTGTTTCTTTAACTGTGCAGACACTTTTTAGTTTTATGAAGTCCCACTTACCAATTGTTGGCCTCAATTTCTGAGCGAAATGAGTCCTATTTATAAAATCATTTCCTACATGTACATCATATAGGATTCTGCTTGTGCTTTCTTATAGCAATGCCAATGTTTTAGATTTTAATTTAGGTATTTGACCCATTTAGAGTTACTCTTTGTGCAAAGTGACAGATAAGGACGTAATTTCATTCTTTACCATGTGAGCATTCAGTTTTCCTAGCATTATTTGTTGAAGAAATGTCTTCTTTATTTCTTCTCATTAGTTTTAGTTTGAAGTTTTTTTTTTTTTCCATCAGATATTAAGATGCTTGATTTCTGGATTGATTGGAATACTTTTGTCCATTGTTTTCACTCTAAGGAGGTATCTATCTTTAAATCTAAGACATGTTTCTCAAACATCTGGGTTGGGTTTCTCAATCTGTTCGATCACTCTTGTCTTATGATTGAAAAGTTAAATCATTCATATTTAAGGTTATTATTGAAAAATGTAAGTCAATTGTTGTCATCATTTTGTTGACTTATGATACTGTTTGTGTTCTCAGTGGTGTTTTGTATTTTATTAATTATGGATTCTTATTTCCACAGTCTCTTTGTTATACTTACTCCTCTCCTCCCTGTATTGTGTTTAGAATATATATTTTTTCTTTAAAATAGATTAGTTATAGTTATAGTTGGAGATTAGTTATAGTTATAGTTAAAGATTAGATAGTTATAGTTTTCCTTGTTAAGAATTTTAGAAAAGAAATTCACTAAAGAGGTGTAAGTGTGTAAGTTTGAAAGACATTATAAGATAGGTCTGTTAGTAATACAAGTTAGGATAGAAAGTGAATTAGGTACATTTTGGACTTACCAAAATAGGAGAGAAAATGGAATATTTTCTTTTAATTTGTCAAATACAAATGGACTAGACATTGTTTAGGTATTTATTGCTTGTATGTACTGTATATAGTTATTGTACTTATTGTATATAGTTTTTCTTATATTAGTCATAATTTTTTTCCTTTTTTTCTTTTTATTAAAATAGAAAGGGGGAAATATGGTGATATTTTATTTGTGCTGAAATGTGGTTTTATTTGTATGTTAATAAATAAAAGTTCCTGAGGGTCAGCGCTAATAGCAAGCCATAGCAGAAGTCTAGAAGTGGTAGCACACACCCTTAATCCAATCACATGGCAGGCAGAGTCTGTGAGTTCAAGGACATAGCCAGCTTGGAGACACATGCCTTTAATCTCAATACCAACCATAGAAGACCTAGAGGTCTGTATAGATAGGCAGTGATGAGGAGGTCATGTGGTTGGGTTTAAAAACAATGAGAAGGCAGAACAGAAAGTCAATAAAAAGACAGACACACAGGAAGTAGGTCTCTTTCTGAGGGGAAGGACGGCAGCAGCAGTGGCGGGTGGTAAGAAGGCGATCTTGGTCTCAGCTCTTAGCTACTGCTTTCTGACCTCTGGGGCTTTTAACTCTACATTTGGCTCTGTGTTTCTTATTTAATAAAACCGTTCAGAATTACATCTACAAAACAGATTCTTCTCTTGTAAAATACATCCTGAGTATGGTTTCTTCTCTCTCCACTCTTCCCAGCTCCCTCCAACTCCCCTCTCTCCCAGATCCACTTACCTTATGTTTCTCTTCAGAAAAGAATGATCTTCCAAGAGGCAACAACCAAACATGACAAAATAAGATGCAATAAGACCAGGCAAAGTTCTCATATTGAGACTGGACAGGGCAACCTAAAAGAGCACTAAAAGCAGGTAAAAGCATCAGAGATATACCTGTTCCCACTGTTATGAGTCCCACAAAAACTCCATTCTAACAGCCATAACGTATATGGGGAGAACCTGGAACAGACCCTTGCAGGCCCCATGCTGGCCGCTTCAGTCTCTGTGAGCCCATATGAGCCCTGCTTAGTTGACTCAGCTGGCCATTTTCTTCTGGTGTCCTTCATCCCTTCTGACTCCTACAATAATTTCCTTCCTTCTTCTGGAGGGATCCCTGAACTTCCAGTGGATTGATCCAATGGAGACCTCCAATGAAGACTCTCTTAGGCTATTTATATTGTGGAAAGTTTTCCTTTCTCATTCAGTTGTGGTGGATAGTTTTGCTGGGTATATTAGCGTAAGCCAGCAGTCATAGTCTTTTAGGACTTGAAATGCATTGCTCCAGGCTCTTTTTCCTTTAAAAATGTCCATTGAGAAGTAAGCTATTATTCTGATGAGCTTCCCTTCATATCTGACTTTTTTTTTTCTTTCACAGCTTTCAAAAAACTTTCTTTGTTATGTATACTTAGTGTTTTAGCTATGATATGTCATGGAGATTTTCTTTACTGGTCTTATCTATTTGTGTCTTGTATGCTTCTTGTATTTGTATGCTGTGTCATTCTTTAGTTTGAGTAAGTTTTCCTCTATGATCCCATTAAAGATCTGGTCAATTCCACTGACTGGGGATATGTCTCACTCATCTATGCCTATAATCCAATAATTAGATTTTTCACAGTATCCCAAATTTTCTGTATGCTTCTTTCTTGTGTGGTGGAACACACACTTACTTGGTCTTGATCCTCTACTTTGCCCTTGAATCTTGATAGTTTACCTTCTGTTTGATTACTTTTACTTATAAAGCTTTCCTTTGAGTTTTTTTTTTTTTTTTTTAGTAGAGTCATTGGGTTTTTCAACTTTATTTTTATTTAAACTTGAGTTCTTTTAAATGTTTCTCTTTCCTTATTGAATTCTATTCTCAAATATGGAATTGTCTCCATGATGTGAATCAACCTTATATTTGTGGTTTTTTTGATCATCACTCAGGCATACATATTCCATATGTTCTTTTTTTCTTAATTTCATTGAACTATTAGTTAGTACTTCTTTACATTCTTCAAACTCTTTGATAAAGCTTGATTTTTATTTTAAAATCGGTCTTGGTGTTATCTAGGTAGTTCTCATTGACAAACATTTCTAAAGGGCTGGTAGGTTTTGAGTAAAAGATACTGCTGTGACCATACATTTCATATTGGTAGTATTTTTTTTAATGATATCTGGGAATTTAGCATGTGATCTTCTTTTCTTAGTTCTAGATCTGCTGTGGACAAAGCAGGTTGTAGGAAAAGAGGAGCTGTGTAGGTGGGCTTGGCCTACAGGTTGTAAATAGCTTTAATGGAATGAAGTCTTGTGGACACTGGATTATGCTGGTTGGTGAAGAGATGTTTCTTATGATCTAATCCTGGAGTATGAGAATAAATATAAAATCTGGCTGAGTAGAAAGGGTGGATGTTGTAAGAGACAGGGTTGTAGGTTGACGGTAGGTCAGGCCCTGGAAAAAGTCTAGAAATTGGTTGCAGTGCAGACAGTGGTGACCAGGCTTAACCACGTCCCTGGATATGAGGCCTAATCTAGATCTGACAGGTAGGGGAGGATTAGACCTTGGAGAAGAATGAGGGAGCTCTGGAACAGTGAAGAGGTTGGATGCTGAGTTGGCAGAGGCAGGTAGGATGTGTAGTGGTGGTATACTAAAGGTAGATTTGGGGGCAGACACTGGAAGTCAGACAAGGCCAGGACACTGAATGTTGGACCTGGGATAGATCTGGTGGTTTGAAGAGATGGCATAGATGAGGAAAGTCAGCAAGAATCACCTGGCTAGACCTTGAGTAAAGATGTGGGAGATTTGTTTAGGTGTAGAGGTTGGATACTAAAGAGATCTGTGGGCAGTAGCAGGTAGAGTGAGTGGGTAGTGGTGGAATGCTCTAGCTAGGTTGCAGGACAGATAGAGGTGGTCAGACAAAGGCCTGGCATTGAATGTGAGACTAGAAGTAGATCTGATGGGTTGGATACAAAGGGTGGATGTGGAGGGTCAGGGATACTCACAGGGTGGTAGACCTTAGAGAAGAATGTGGGAGCTGTGGCACAAAATATAGGTTTTGTCAGCTGTAAGGAACAATAGAATTGCCATGTGTAGAGAAAGATGGATGAAACTGGAAGTCATCTTGCTAAGTATAATTATTAATCATCAATAATTATAATATTATCACCCTCACAAAAAACATGCATTAATTTCTTTTCTCATATATGGAATGTAGGAAATGAGAAGGAAAGAAAAAAATGGAAATGAGAGAATGGTACATAAGAAAGACAAAGGGAGATAAATATGATCAAAATGTATTATTTGTGTGTATTAAAATATAATAATGAAACCCCTGAACATTTGATACCTACTAGTAAAATATATATAGTAAACTCATATATTAACATGATTGCATTATATATATATATATATATATATATATATATATATATATGATTTATCTTTATCTAAAATTGTTCATTTGAATATATACATACACACTCAGTCATTTGGCTTATATTAATAATGACAGGCCACACAAACTACAATGATACTATAAGTTTCCATTGCTTAGTTACTCTGTAGCCATTTTTGTTCACTATGATGTCATCTAAGAAGAGAATAAGATATTATCTCCCAAAGACAATGCCTCATTGTTAATGTATGCATCTGTAGATAAGCCTGGCAGGAAGAGAGGGAAGTGCAGAAATTGATAGAGTACAAAGTTCTATAATCTCTCCCTGGCAGTTCTCATCCCTGGAGTTTGCATTGTGAGTTGGTCTAAACATCGTGTAGTGTTCATCAGTGCTCTGCTACTGATGGACCATGAGGCCTCTACTGCCAGTCCTTGTCATCACTCCATACCTTAGGACTATGGAAACATTTTCATTTTCAGTTATTCTGCCCAAGCTTATTTGAGAAAGATTTCGTGACATGTCAGCTCACTGGGTTTTCTTAATTCCGTCCAGAAATTAATATCACCAAAGGAGATCTCCGAGCCACAGTTAAGTTCAACATGCACAGAGACAGGACTCTCTGGGCTTGCAAATGCAAAAAAAAAAAAAAAAGAGAGTGAGAGGCAAGGTAAGAGGAAGAGAAATTGAGACAGAGGTATAGAGAAGCAAGCACACACACACACACACACACACACACACACACACACACACACTCAAAGAAAGAGGACAGAATTTAAAAAAAAAATAATGCAGAAAGACAGGCAGTAAGATATTTCTAATACTGATGAGGCAATCTTTACAGAAAAGAAATCATTCTTTTTGCAGAAAGTGCAGCATTTCCCTGAAGAGTTTTTCTTAATTGAACTTCCTGTGGTGATTATTAAGACATCCAGCCTTACATTGCCTGTAGGTTCATGTGAAACAAATGTGAAATAAAACCAAAAGAAAGGCTAACAAAAGACTGGTAGAAATATTGGATTTTGAGTCAACTATCTCATAATAAAAATTGGTTCCATTCTTTGCATTCCTCTATCATTGTGATTATTTGTATTGTTACAGCTTGCACTGCAAATAATCAACCTATGTTTAGAGGGCACCAACGGGTTAAAGATAAAGCTGCTGAGAGAAGTTTTCTCTCTCGTTCTTTACCAGTCAAAAGTCTTTGACATGTGGCTGCACTGATTTAAAGAAACAGAGCTGGCTACCATTTTCTGTGTGTGTGTTCAGGAGTGTCTGTCTGTGTGTGTGTGTGTATGTGTGTGGAAGTGAGTTTCTTTAACAACAATTAAAGAAAAGGAGAACCTGAATTTAATTTGGATTCAGAAGAAAGGTAGGGGTTATATAGGAGGTATGACTAAAGGGAAGGGAAGAAGTAATTATGTAATTATACTATATTCCCCAAAAAATTAAATAGAAAAGGAAACAAAACACATAACTGTTTTCAGAATATTGTGGGAAGAGCTTTCTTCCTTATGCAACTACTCAGAAGTTAGCTATATCCTATCAAAAATATTTGTGGGAGCTAAGTAATTTCATCTATAACATAAAGTTGGAGCAATAAAAGAGTGATATTCAGAAAGACCCAAATGCGTAAGAATTCATCAAAAATTTGAGTTTACCATAAGTAAAGAAGTTTAAGATGTAAGAGAAATGTTATTTGTATTCAGGATTTAGTACCCAATAGAGATGAAAGGAATGTAAGTTTATATCTTGATCAGAATTCGAGATATTAAGAGAAAATGATTCATAAATATAACGTGCCAATTAAATTGGGACAAACAAGTCTTTGAGAGGAAAAAACTAAAAATGAGAACACTGTATTCTAAACACTTGGCCAACATCACAAATATTTCAGTAACACTAATGAGTGGCAAATCAGCCACCTTTAGAAGGCAGACACAGAACAACTGTAAGGCACCCTTCCATAATCAGAGCCTCTGTAATGGATGAGATCAATTTAGTACATAGAGTTCATAGGAAAATATAAAATACCACAAAGAAAGCAAAGGAAATATATTTAAATGAGGCCAGGAAACACAGTGACGTAACTCTTTGCCCACATGTGAGACTCCTGGATCCATCATATTTATATATATAATTTAATTTACCTACTTAGAAAATATATGTTAAGAAATTAGTGTCCGATGTGCTCCTTTTGCTTCTTTATTTCTTTTAAAACAGAGTTTGTAAGACAAAATTCACTGAACCTGAATGGATCCATCTTTTGATGACAAGTTCCTTCTAGTTGTCTGGATTTATCATATTAACTAGGAAAAATGTCTTAAAATTAGGTCCATCTAGAAGCATTTTAACCTAACTGATACAGAATTGATTCTCATAAACGGATGATGCATGAGAAATGTAGCTAATTTGAATTCCCCTTGGAAGTGAATTATTTCTGTGGCTAATTATTTGCCTCCTGGAAAGGCTGCAAGCAGCTTTGAGTACCATGTGGCTCCCACAGGGAAACATTTATTAGGGACAAGGACGCAAGATGCTAATGACATGCAGGCACCAGTCCTAGAAGAATGAAATAACAAATGCATGATCTAATAAGGTTGGCATTACAAACACAAATATTGTCATGTAGAAAAAAACTAGAAAAGTTAGATGATTGGATGTTGTTAAAGAGAGGGAGAAGCTGGTATTGAATAATATGCTGATTATGGCTAATGCTATTAGGAATAACAATGACATCTCAAATAGAAGAACCATTCCAAATTCCCTACTTGCAAAGACTATACTCATATAATTAGGAATACTAGGGCTTTATTCACACAAGCCAAACATGAATGTATAAATCACAACAACCAATTCTCATATAGTCTAGCTTCTGGGAGACTTCAACAAGAAAGACTATACAGAAAAAAATGAAGTAATTCAAATAAAAGAATTACTTATATTTACACTTTTTAAAATTCACAGTCTTCTAAGGTTAAATTCTTCTTTGGAATAAAATGGGTAAAAATACTTGATATTTTCTGGAAGTCCTCTTGCCTTCTTCTAGCCAAGCTTACAAATATACCACAGCAGAAGGCAATTTCTTAAAATTTGTCCAGTAAAGTACATAAAGCAGCACTTAACTTTTTACGAAAGTGCATTATAAAGAATTGTTTACAAATATCCAGAAATCTATTATGATTCAGCATGAAAAATTCATTTACAAATCGGATAAGAGATCTGAACAACAGTAATAAAAAGGTACCAAAACAGACATATGGATGCTGTATTAGTTACTTTATGATAGCTTTGACAAAATATACAAAAACAACTCCATAAAATAATGATTAAGTTTGACACATGATTTGAAGGTACAGCTCATCATGGCATAGATGTCCCGGAAGCAGGAGCTAGAGGCATCAGGTTTCATTGCATCTGCATGTAGAAAGCAAAAAAGAACTGCATGTTAGTGCTCAGTCTCTTTTCTCCTTTTCATTCAATCCAGGACCCACAGTCAGAGACAGCTACACTCGGTTTTCATCTCAATTAACTCAACCTAAAAACTGTTATGAAATGGAACCAGATAGTTCCGTTATCTTTTCAGGTTGACACTCAGGAACAATTACCAACAATGACAAATAAGTCAGTGAAAGGGCAGTCAATACCTCATAGCTATAGAGAATTACAAATTGAAGTAGGAACATGTTGATTCTTACATATTCAAGTAACAAAATCCACCCCCAAACAATGAGTATCCAACGGTTGTGCAAAACAGGCACTCCCATCCATTTGCTACCAGTGGGAATACAATACAGCACAGAAAATGTGGGGAGTTCTTTGGTATTTTTCTAGAAACTAAACATATGCTAACCAACTGACCCTCTCCCCCAAGGCATGCTTCTGCAAACATGTCCACGTACATTAGGGAGTTTAATTCACTCATAATTACTTATAAAAATCCACAGTATCTTCAAATGGGAAATTATCAGGAATATTTTTTAGTGATGAAAAGAAGTAAGAAATCAAGCCATTGAAAGTATCAAAGAACATGGAATATGTGTTGCTAAATGAAAAAAGTAAATCTAAGAATATAGGACCTAAACAATTACAACTGTTGGCCATCTTTCAAAAGGAGACTGAATTTGATAAAGTAATAAGTGGTTATTGCTGGTTTGGGAAGTTGAGTAGAAGAACAGAGTAGAAAAACAATTGTGTAATAGAAGGATGGGGGAATTATAAATAATGAAACTACTTATGGTATTACAATAATGGCCTCATGTTATTATAGATCTACCAAAAAAATCTATGTACTTTAGCATATCAATACTGCTTTTTTGTTTATAACAAGTGAATTATATTAATGCAAGGTGCTAATAATGAAAACTGCAGTAACATTGCTATGAGAAATTGGGCATATGATAGAACTCTGTTTTGTCAGTCAATTTTCATATAAAAATAGTTTTCGTGGGGATAACAAGATCACTCAGGGGATAAAAGAACTGACCACTAAGCCTGATCACCTAAGTTTCATCACCAAGACCAATATGTTGGAAGGGGCAAGCTATAAGAATACATTCATTAAGATAGGTGTATAGATATGGTAAAAATAAAAGGGTTATCAATTATTAGTATTAGAATAGCAAATGAGTATTTTTTTGTAAACCCATTTTTGATGGTATAGTCTTTTTAAGATTCTACATGGTCATATTAGAGATATAATCTGCATCTGAAGATGTTTTTAACTAACCCTGGGTGTAATAATACCATAGCTGACACATCAAACCTTAGTTCTCATGCTCACCTGACTATCGGCATCTATGGTTAAGCTAGTTTGGGTTAGGCTGTGTTCCCTGAGTCTAATTCGGGGTGCAAGTCAATCAGGAGTTGTTCCATTGTGTGGGTTCGGTTGCTGCACGCTTACATTTTCTCTCTTCAACCTTACTCCAGAGGCAGCTCAAGGCAAAAGATTATGGTGAATGGCAGGAAATCAAGAGGTCAATCCCAAACGTCCTGTTTCTGTGTTGTTCAATGCCTTTCCTCTGGCTAAAGTCATCATGTTGCTGATCTTAGAAACAGTGTATTTCCATTGCTATTAGGGTCAGAGCCTGTTCTCTGGCAGCCACAACAAATGGACCTACGGCATTCATCCACAAACGTCAACAAAAATAGCCAAATTAATAGTGAAAAGTAGGCAAAGAATATTTATTCGGTGACAACACACTATCACTATAACCTCAAAACTAACTTTTGCTTTTGTATTAACTAAATATATTGTATTATGTATTTTTCAAACAATTAGCTCTCTCCCTCCCTCCTTCCCTCTTCCCTCCCTCCCTTTCTTTCTTTCTTTTTTCTTTTTTTTTTTTTTTTGAGATAAGGTCTCACTGTATAGCCCAGGCTAGCCAGTAATTGATTGTGTAGTCCAGGGTGACCTAAAACTGTAGTGGCTCCTGCCTCAACCTTCTAAATACTGGGCTTAAGGGAATGTGTCACAATTCCTGGCCTGATTGGCAGAATTCTCAAATGACTCTGTAACTCATACCGGTGTATGGTTCCTGTTGAGTGTTATCAGACAAGCAGCTTGTTGATAACTGTTAGAATATGGCAAAGTGAAATCATTTTGATCATATAATTCAATTATCTGGTCAAGAAATTTAAGTAAATGAAAAACAAGCTTCACGAATTGTCCTGTGTTAATGAAGGGACATATCTTAGGTGGGTACACAGGATATAATCTAGAAACAAAGACACACGTTGAATTCTCTCTCTCTCTCTCTCTCTCTCTCTCTCTCTCTCTCTCTCTCTCTCTCCTCTCATTGTCCCCCTTCCTTCTATCCCTGCCTCCTCTCTTTTGTCCTCTTTTTTCTTCCTGAGATTTAAAAATACCCTCTAATCTATTCTATAGCTGTAAGGAAATGAACCTGACTGATATGCATGCTACTAGTCAGATATTCCCTCATCTAAGCCTCAGAAGAAAGAGCTTGTCACCACGAGTATGATCGTGTTGAGAGTCAGCAGATGACCCGGCTAAGTTGACTTCCTTACTCATGTGACAAAACATATCTTTATAGGTCTCTGAGTTTATTATAATTTAACTCACAGGAATAGGAAAATATTACATTCCGGTAAAGTAACATGAATAATGTTCAGAAAACATGCCAATACAATCTTGAACAGAAGGACAATTCCCTTAGGGACTACATGTAGAAACTCAAAAAAAATTTTTTTGTTTGTTTGTTTGTTTTTGTTTTTTTGAGACAGGGTTTCCCTGTGTTGCTTTGCGCCTTTTCCTGGAGCTCACTTGGTAGCCCAGGCTGGCCTCGAACTCATAGAGATCCACCTGGCTCTGCCTCCAGAGTGCTGGGATTAAAGGCGTGCACCACCACTGCCCTTTGAAACTCAAAATTTTTAAATCAAGGCCTGCATGGCAGCACTCTCTACTTAAAATATTTCATCTTCAAAAATCTATCTTTAAATGTTATGCCATAGCTTGTATGGAAAATATTATTCAACAGACCATATGAAAATTAGGTTTTATTAGCATCTCTCATAAGGAGACACTAATACATTTTATGACAATATATTTAAACACAATTCAGTGGAGAAAAATTATTTTTTATATGAGCAATGTTAATTTGTTAGATTAGCATTTATTGGCTTATTACAGATGTTTTATAAAGATTATATTGCTGAGGAAAGATCCCAGAAAGAGATTCTAGACAAAAAACAAAAACAAAATACAAATAAAAGGGTGGATTAGAAAATTGATTCTGGATTTCTCTAAGGATCAGTATCTGTAGAAGACATGCTGGAAAGAGGGCTTAGTGATTGGCTGGCATTCTCTAAGGATCAATGCCTTTAAGAGTGGTGCTGATGTTATCTTGTAGAGAGGTCCTAGTTTGGTTTCTAGCACCTGTGTCTGGCAGATCACAACTGCCTGTAATTTCAGCTCTAGGGAGTTTGATGACCTTTATTGGCCTTAACAGGTGCCTACACTTAGATTGAACACCTTTCCCACCTACACACACACACACACACACACACAGACACACACACACACACACACAGAGAGAGAGAGAGAGAGAGAGAGAGAGAGAGAGAGAGAGAGAGAGAGAATTAAAAAAAAGATATAATCTAAAAAAAAAATGTAGATGAAGAGGAATCAGAATAAATTGACAAGCCAGAAATCATGGCTCAATGCTTTCTCAATTACTACTTCATCGAGTTGTCTCTAAAGCTGAGCTGGCTCCTTGATGTTCTGTGCTGGACCAAGAGGAATTCCTTACACTAGAGTGAGACAGGGTATCCCTTACAATGGAGTGGGTTCAGGCATTTCTTGCATTGGAGTGAGAATTTTGAAATCCTGGAGGGGTTGGTTAGAATGTTAGTCTATGTCAAATGCACAACTTAATATTAGTGTACAGCCCCAGATAATATTATGAATGCTGGAATCAGGAGAGTCAAAAGTAAATCAGTCATCGTTTTCTTACTTTTCAGTACAGGATTAAATGACCTAATTTCTCTATCCCTTTTTCAGAACACTCTAACTTAATATGTCACAAATCTGTTCATTGAATTAAATATGAAGGAGAGAAGCAGGGACTGAGAGACCACAAATAAACCAAAGTGGCCTTTAAAATTCTCTTATGTTGACAAAAATATCACAAAGGTCTTGAAATTAAGAGAAATACATTGCCATTACACTGATATATTGAAAATTATCAGTCATGCCTGGGCAAACCCTCTTTGCAATTGGGATTTAAAGACTCTGTGACACTGTATGTGAATGCAGCTGTTATACTGCAGAGGGCCTTCTGATTGTGAATACTTCTACTGATCTCTGAACCCCAAATTAAAAAAAAAAACAACTCAGTACTGGCTCTGGGATTTCTAGTGTGGCAGTCACAAAGCTGGTGTTAAGAACCTTGTCTTTCACCTTATGTATTATAGTTCTATGCTGAGAGCTTTAACACCTCACCTCAGGCAAGTCCCAAGCAGCTGTGAATTGACATCACAAACACACCTCCCAATTTAACAAAAGGAAAAGAAAAAGGGATTAAAATGAGAGATAATGCTCTGAGAACATTTTTGGGTTAAGATTAAAAGTATAGGAAAAGTTTAATACACGGTTTTTGAATGTCATTAAGGGAAGAAAGGAATCACGTGTTGTACCTGAAGACCCAGTCTCCAGTGCAGAGCCCGTAGTGTCTAAAGTGCTATCATCTTTTACCTTAATGAACTCTGCACTGACAGGTCTCTTATGACAAATTTTGTGCTCTGGTAGCAACTTCAAATCTATATGAGATTTGGTGCTCCATTTCAGGTTGTGTCTGGCCCTGTCATGCATGTGTGGTGAGTTCTCTCAGTCCTCATCTGGGTCACTAAATGGAGATCCCATGATAGAGGAAACTGACATCCCATCCATCTTGCTTTGCACGGGTGCGTCTGTCTCTGTCAGTGGAACTACATAACAATGCTGGTTTATAGACTCACAAGAAATGCAGTCATGAATTGGCTTTGATGGCCCAAACAGCAGCAACCCATCTGTGAACATCAATTTAGAAAAGACTCAGAACCCTTAACTAAGAAAAAAATGTCCAGCCCAAATTCTTCCAAGTCTATACATGCAATTCATCACAGCTTTTATATGTGTCTTTATTTTGAAAAGAAAGATTAATTGCTACCTTGTTTGAAACAATGAAGAAAGATACCATGTAAAAATTATTGAAGAATAGACAATAAAGACAGTCCATTTTGTAGTTAATTAAATTTTATTAGACATTATTTTCAATTATTTCCTTGGAGAAACAGAACTGTGCCAGCCATTTAAAGTAGAATACACACACACACACACACACACACACACACACACACACACACACACATTTTAGATTTGTGATAGTCTCTTATGCAATAATGTAGTCTTTGTAATTGCTTCTACCTTATTTGTATTGGTACCAAGATTTTTTTTTTTTATAAAAAGTACAAACCTATAACATTTATCTCACTGTTAGTGGGAAAATTGGAGTCCTTGGACTCTACAATGAATTCTTCCCTCTTTAATAAAAAATAACCGAAGGAATTATTAGATTTTATACAAATCAAGTTACAGATGTCACCTATGTGACAAAAGTAAATCATATGTACAATGTTTTGAAAAAATATTAAAAGCATCACAAAGTCTCTCTGTGTATCTCTATGTTAATAGTGCATAAGGGAAGCCTTCGGAAACTGTCGAGACTCTTCTGGGGCTGGAAAGTAATCAAGCCTAGTCTGCTCAGCAGCAAATGCTTATTAAAGATGGGCTCACAATGCTTTGTAAAGTTACTGGCCACAAACAGCAATAAAAAGAAGAAGAATGGAGAAAGGTAGAAAGACAAACTACCACTGACTGTTACCAAACGCAGAGAGCAGTCAAAACCACACATCCAAATACAGGGCAGCAGGAGTGTGCCTTGCTTGGAAATGCCAGGTAGGAGTCAGACCTTTTCTCTGAAGACAGTCTCCAGTGTACCTTCCATTATAATTCTTCCTGACCTCTTGTTCATGGAAAAGCTCATGTCTGTGGAGGAAAATTCATAGAAAGCACCCTTGAAATAAAAGAACAACTTACATTTGCCCTTTACTGATATAAACTATTTTGGAAACAATATATGTGCCTCAGTAACATTTAATATACCCAAATAAAACTCCACCCTTCACCTGGCCCTTAAAAGCAACAAAATTGAATTCCTAACATGGCTTCTGATACCTATTTAGTTTAGATTAAATGTAGGTTAAAGTGTAATCTTTCAAAAAATCTGATCACAGATTCCTACAAATAGGATAGCTAAGGCCAGGACAGGAAATAAAAAAAAAAAAAAAATCCCAAATTGTTCTAAGCATGTTCATTTCTAGACTGCGAGGCAGAGTCCCTGGTGGCTCCCTGTGCCGGCCTTGCATCTTCCAAAAGCTACGGTGTCTGAGTGAACTCTCTCTGAACTCTACTTTTCAAAGTAATGGTAAAATAACAACATCATGTAAACAAAGCAAAACAAGAAGCTGAATAGCTGTTCTTGTTGGATTCATTAAAAATTAAATATTGCTGATTTAGAGCAAATATTTAATGCTGACAAATCTATTCCTTCCTATAAAGTTCTTGTAAGATATAGAGCTGTTTTTTACAAATATTTAGCTAAACTATAGGCTTTTTGTTTTGTTTTGTTTTTTGCTTTTTTACTATGGGTAAATTTTATATAGCTCGTGTTACTTATAAGGTGTATTTTCCTTGCTAAGTACGTCAAATAATAACATAACCATGTATCAATAATGCTGCAATACAAAAGGTGCTTTTTGTATTCTCTTTTTAATCCATGAAATTAATTTTTCTACCTACAGACAAAGCACTTCATATCCCAGTCGATATTCTTGTGCTACAAAGCCATTTCAATAACTTTATTTATTCCAGTTCCAAGATGATGTTGCCTCCCACATTCTAGAATAACACATCTTACCCACTGTGTCACACTTATCACATGATACCAAGTGAGGATGTACACTCTATTACGCATTTCTGGCTTAATCTTCACATATAGTATGTTCATGAGTATGTTCTTGACTCCCTTCATAAGGGTCGGTATGCCCCCATCTGTCTAAATACATCACTCCTTTCTTGTGCTACCCACTCCGATCATGGGTAACTCTTTGCCATCACAATGATTTCAGTTATAGTTATTTTATTTATCTGCATATTTCATAGTTTGTTTTACACAAATGTCCTCCTTACAACTGTTTATACTAGCTTGGACAGTGGAAATTAGGCTATTGTGATTGTTTGAATGATTTTATGGCCCCCATAGACTCCAACATTTGAATGCTTGGTAACTAGGGAGTGGAACTCTTGGAGAAGAATTAGAGGGATTAGAAGATGTGGCTTTGTTGGATTGGTATGGATTTGTTGGAGGAAGTGAGTCTCTGGGGTTGAGCTTTGAGGTTTAAAAAGCCCACACTAGCCCCCCACTCTCTGCCTGTCTTTAAAAAAAATTTAAATGCTGGGACATTGAACGGTGGCCCAGTGGTTAAGAGCATTTATTGTTCTTGCAGAGGACTCAGGTTTGGTTCTGTGCATCCAAATGATGGCTCGTTACCATTGATCACTCACATTCCACTGCATCTGATACCTTCTTCTTATTTCTTTAGGTACCAGGCCTTATGTAACACATGTACATACATACAATACATCCATATATGTAAAAAAACTGAAAAATTATTTGGTTATTATAGAAATAAAAATTTGGGCAGGAATGGCTATGGCTGTACATGAACTCTTCAGATTATAAATTACATCTCACAGATGAAGGTTTTTCAGGACTGAATAAGCTAACATGGTATATTGAGTTCTAAACCTCAGCTCTCATTTCTGATGTCCAAGCACTGTTTTTATGGTCTATTTCATAATCTGCCACATATCTGAAGTCAGTCTCCCTTCTCCTTTCTGCGCACTACATACTTTACCAAGACAAATACTGTGTGTCATTTATTGATAACCATCATGCCTTTGTGAGTGATATGTAGGAATTAAATAAATGTTTATTAGAAGAATGAATGAATCTAAATTTTATGTCTCATTTTGTTCCTCTCTGATTACTTTAAAAAAAACCTAAAATTCAGTTCATAGAGGTACATAGTTCAAATTAGTGATTATTTTCTAGAAGAGTGTACATAAAATATTTTTATGAAAAATTGGAATTTGAGCTAAATTGCAGAGGGCAAATTGTTTATTTATCACTGAGATTGAAATCTAGCTTGTTATCTTGCATTTCAAACACATTCTTCCAACTGGTCTTATATCTTTCCTAATTGACAATAGACTCATTGGATTCCTCCTAAATACTTCACATACTGGCCAAACTAGGTTCTTTTGCTTTGATCTCTGTAACTTATTTTTATGGGTATATTTTTTTCAGCTACCATAGACTTTTATCCTTACACCTCTTGTCTTTCCACTGTCTCATTTTTCTACTGCGTAAGAATCTCCTTAAGATTTAATTGACTACATGTATTACATTCAATATCCCATAGGTTTCATGGGAACAAAGGACAGGCATAAATATGAACAGCTCTTTACCTTCTTTCCAGTCTGATGCATCTCCAACACAAGCAGTGAGAGAACCAGGCACACCTTCATAATAACCTCTCCTTTATTTATGGTTAGTGGTAGAAATACTCATAGAAAATATAGTAGGTAGAAGAGTCCATCTGGAAATATACTGAAATTTGCACAAGTTATTTATATAGTTTCAATCAAATAATGATACTACTTAGGTTTTAGTCACAACTGCCAAGTATTTCAGACAAAGAAGATGGCTTGGTTGCTGTGGTAAATGAGCATATCTTTTTTTTTTTTTATAGTATGTAAACAAACCCAGAAACTTCAGTAAAGAAAACGTGCCACTCAGATAATTTTTTTTCAGGTGCATTCTTGTCTGATCCTTGATATTTTTATGTCTAACTGTATTTAATTCTCATGACAGTATTGTGAGATATGTATGTAATTACTATTCATTGTTTTATAACACAGAAATAAATAATAACTTTTCCAGATTTTTACTGCTACAAAATAGAGAAGTAACTATGCAAAAAATAAGTAACCTGGACGAGAGTGGGAGAAATGAAGGGCAAGGTTTGAGGGGAAGGGAGGCTTGGGGGAGCAGGAGATCCCAGCTGGATCAGGAACAGAAAGGGAGAACAAGGAATGGTAGACCATGATGGATGAAGACCACATGAGAACAGGAGTGGGCAGAGTGCTGGAGAGGTCCCTTGAGGTCCATAGTGATGCATCCTCTGTAGACTGCTGGCAGTGGTCTAGAGAAAGCCTGATCTAACCTAGTCTGGTGATCAGATGGCCAAACACCCTGACGGTCGGGCTGGAACTCTCATCCAGTGACTGATGGAAGTGGATGCAGAGATCCTCAGCCAGGCCCCAGGTAGAGCTCCCTCCGTGTGTCCAATTGTCGAGAAGGAGGAGGGACTGTGGGAGCATGAATTGTTGAGCCCAGGATTGGAAAAAGCACAGTGACAAAAAGTCAGACAAATGGAAGCACATGAATTATGAACCAAAGGCTGTGGAGCTCCCAGCTGGATCAGACCCTCTGGATAAGTGAGGCAGTTGAGTGGCTTGGACTGTTTGGGAGGCATCCAGGCTGTGGGACCTGGACCTGTCCTTAGTGCATGAGCTGGCTGTTTGGAACCTGGGGCTTACACAGGGACACTTTGCTCAGCCTGGAAGGAGGGGACTGGACCTGCCTGTACTGAAATGACCAGGTTTAAATGAATTGCCAGGGGAGTCTTGATCCTGGAGGAGATGGGAATGGAGGGGAGGGGCTGGGGAGAAGGTGGGGGGGGGGGCGGGAGGGAGGAGGACAGGGGAACCCATGGCTGATATGTAAAGTTAAAACACAAATATAATTTTAAAAAGGGAAAAAAATGAAGTAATCTGACCTCAGTATCACCTTCTCAACTAGATTGCTATAATGTCAGTCAGTAAGTACTGTTTTTTCCTAAAAATAGTGCTAGTCATTTCCTTTGTTTCAAATATTTAATATTTCCTTGTTATTAAGTAGGTGAAATATTATTCTGATATTCAAATTTTGTTTTAGTTCTACCTACCTTCCTTTTCAACATCATATCCCCCTGATTATCTCCATTCATACTTATTTCAAGTGTTAAATAATCAACTAATATTTTCACTCCTAGATTCTACATCTGAATGTATTTCTTACTTTCTCCATGTAGATATTCCTCTATCATGCCTCAAAGAAAAAGTGAAAAGGAAATAAGCAAATGTAAAATTCTGTTTTCTTATTCCAGGGTACTCCTGCGGCATGTGGACTTGTATTGCAGTGCTGTCTACCGGCAATCAAATAATAATGCACATGAAATTTTTTTGTGTGGGTTGTGTCATCCCTCTGTTCTTAACCCCTATCACCTCCTATGAATTGTTATTTTCTTTCTGAGACAGGGGCTCACTACATGTCATTGAACTTTCTTTGTAGATCAAGTTGGCCTCAAACTCACAGAGATTCACGTGCCTCTGCCTCCTAAATACTGGGTCCAAATGCATGCACCCCCATACCCAGATTGCCTATGTGTTACATAGAGTGTCTGCTAATTGATTGCTCAAATGATATGAACTAAATCCCAAATGATAAAAATTATCATTGGTCCAAATGTGGAATATATACTGAGTATGAGATGAGGATCACTCTGTTCTGAATTTTCTATCTATTTGAGAAAGATTTTTACTAGTTAGAACAAATACTATGAAACTAAAATAGACTTACATTTTCATTCTAATGAGCTTCCCTTTGGAAAGAACAGAAGGGATTGTAGGAATGGCACATTCCTTTTTTTTTTTCCTCCAAAATGGCAGCATAAAACTCCACAGAGAGAATCCTGAATGTGGGATCCTGTCCAGGTGTCCATTGTCCTTCCTGTCATATTATAAATGAAACATAAAGACAGCACTGACAGCTGTCAGCAGATGTGACTGCCATAGAGTAAATACAATGTTGAAATGTACATCTTCTTCAAGTGTAGTATTCTGATATTTCACAGAGACATATTAATTACAATGGAGCAATTCCATGCACAGTAGCTGTGAGTTCACAATAGACATCATCTGCTTAATTCAATTATTCTATAATCAGACCAAGGAAAAAATGTGCAAAAGCATGGCACCATAAGGGTTTCAGAGGCTGTTTACAAAATTTACTAGGTTTCGTTCAATCTAATTTAATCTTTGCAGGAGCTGCTAAAACAAGATGTAGTCAATCTGTAGGTTTCTAGTCCAGATACCTGACAGTACCAAATTATTGATTAGAATGGTGATTTAATTATTTGGTGATGTTTTCTTGGTAATTAATCTTCTAGGTTTTAGTTGAATTAATTTATAAAATGAAAATTGTATTAAACATCTTGGATATAAATATGAATATATCATATATATCCATTATATATTCTATTGGATTATATAATTTGGTATATTAATATATACATAGTAATCATTTTGTCAGAAAAAGAAGTTTTTGAAAAGTAATGGCTAATTTTGGTAATGTTATCTGCCATATGTAAAATATAAACAAGGATAATAGAAAAGACACAGACCTTATTAAGTACATTGCCAACATAGCTCATTAGATACAGATATTTGTACATAATTAGAAGTTTCCTCAGCAAGGAAAAGATTCATGCAATTGTCCTCATTTGGGACTGAGAAACTCACTCCAACTATGCTATACATAAATACTTTGGAGAAATTCAAACTTTCTCTCGTCCAACTCCCTTGCGAAAATTATATTAATATCCATCCCATTACACAGCTAGTGTCTTAATAAGAATGAAAAATGATACTTATTTCTCTAGCCCTATTTTTAAACTGGAATAAAAATAAATACCTCCTTATACTTCATAGTATTTGTGTTTAATGAAGGACCTCACAGATAATTTCTTTAGATTTTTATATTATGTGTGTGTGTCCTGTGTGCATATGTCACAAGCATGTGGGAGCTGACACAGCCCAGAAGAGAGCACCACAATCCCTGGGTTTGGAGTGACAGATGTGGTGCTGTCCACGCAACAGGAGCAAGTCCTCTTAACTGGTCATCCATTTCTCCAGCCCCTTATTTTTTTTTAAATGGCATACATACTGAGTGTGGTCTATATGTTAGATGCTGTCAAACATATAGATCTTAGTAATGCTTAGGAACTCAATAAATATGTTAAGATGTAAAAAAAAAAGGAAAAATAACTTGTTTAGAATTAGTTAAGTAAACTATAAGATAATAATGACTGGAAAATAT
Source organism: Onychomys torridus (assembly GCF_903995425.1). Classification (NCBI taxonomy): domain Eukaryota; kingdom Metazoa; phylum Chordata; class Mammalia; order Rodentia; family Cricetidae; genus Onychomys; species Onychomys torridus. Next base: position 73,174,231 of record NC_050451.1, on the reverse strand, counting down.
TTATTTTGCATGTGCTAGCACAACAACGAAACTCATAATCTACTCTTTCATTTGATTTAGTTTAACTGAAGGTCGTGATCTCAGTAAATGGAATCACTGATAACTTTCTCCCATTTTCTGTCTAAAAATTTTAAGAAAAAAGATTTTGAAGGGAAAAAAACAGAAATGAAGTATAGGAGGGACAATTTAGCTACCGAACTCACTATCCCATTGCTTAGCCTAGTGTTGTACAGGGGAAACAAAATTTATTTCAGAAATTTCTCCAGGTTTAGTTCAAAAACTACACTAAAACAAGGAAAGTAAAAAAAAAAAAATAATCTTTATAATGAAAAATAAAATGAATAATATGCTGTGATCACACACACACAAAGGTTGCAAACCCCCAACAAACCGGGGTCTAAGAAGCAGATTTCTTGATATTCAAATTGTGTATCTGAAATGTTAAATGAAAACACATTTTGCTTTCATAGCTTTTTGTTAACAACTTTATGTAGCCACCTTAGATATAGAAAAACTTGACTCTAATTTTGTTCAACATTCTAAAATTTAAGTTAGTGCTTTCTCAATATTCAATGTTTAGTCTTAAAAAATGACAAACCCACTAAATTGCTTTTCATATTTTTCTCATGAAGTTTCTGATTATCTTTTTGCAGTGATAACATTCAATTGGCCTTTTCCGATTATGGTTAAACTTACAGATAATTTCTTCAACTACTCATTGAAAACGTTCATTCTATATTAGAATGGGCTGCATTTTATAATTAATTTCTTATTTGTCCATTAATATATTCAAAACTAATTGCTTCGTTCCTTTCATGAGTTAACTTTTGTTACAGGATCTGGAGAACACCAGGGAATAAAGCAGGCAGAGATCATATCCATGCATTTCTTACACTGAGCTAACATCTTAACTAATTTTCTGTGTCTTCTACTCTCTGTGCTTTTTATGACTCTGAAGCATCTCTGGAAACAAAAGCTTTGCACACATTTAAAGCTGTTGTCCTTTCCTCCCTCTAATCTTCTTTTCTTCCTTTTAGAAATCATCCAGTGTAACAGGTCTTTCTTTTTTTGACTTCCAGCTCCCAAATAATAACACAAGACTTCTTATTAAGTATGAAAGTTTGGCCTTAGCTTGGGCTTGTTCCCAACTAGCCCTTATACTTTAAATTAACCCATTCATATTAATCTACATTCTGCCATGTGGCTCATAACCTCTCCTCAACAATATATATCCAACATCCTCTGCATCTCACCTGTGAATCTCTCGCCACAGATCCTTTCCTACAGAACTTATCTTTGCCTGGAATTCTTTTCTGCCCTCCCCTGTCTAGCTGTTACCATTCATCTCTTTATTAAACCAATCAGAAGGTGTCGTAGGCAGGCAAGAAGGACAGAGACATATCTTCATACAATGTGATCAAATATTCCACAACAATCAAGTATTTTAAACATATTTCCTTGGACACTGTTTGCCACTCATCACCTAGCATCAACTTTACCAAAGATACCATGCTCTCTAAAATGACTATATCATCATCATTTCCATCCTCCTTCTGTGCTCACTCACAATGTGTCAATGTTATGCTAAAATGTAATTTACCAAAAGTAAATGTGATAGGTATAAAGAATGCATATGTAGAATAATAAATGTTTTATTCTCATCCAGATTATGTCATTCTGTATTGAAAAAGAAATGTTTTTACACATTCCTAAAGACATGTATGACAGTATAGAGATAAGTTAGTCTTTCTATCAACTATTTCACTCACAGATACTTAACTGTCAATGGTTCAGTTAGGTATTTCCAGCTCATATTACAATGTTTCAGGTCTTAGTTTACTTTTTTCTCAATTTAGCACATATACTTATCCTGTTAACTTTAACCTTGATTTTTATACTATTGTATTATGAGTATTGTAGTTTATGATGATACTTACAATCAATTTTATTCCAACCAGATGTGTAATAGACCCTGGTTTTGTTTCACCTATGAATTTAGTAGACATATTTTTTCTGAGTATGTAATTGAAGAATAAATATAGTAAGTTAAAGACAGACATAATTTCCTCTAGCAATCTACCAGATGTAGAGTTGCTTGCTAATGTTAAATTCTTTTCTTGAGTATGGTAAATCAAGTGTTAATTTCATTTTCGTTGATGCCACCCAATTTACATTCTACAGGTTTATATACAATAAGTCATGAATGCATTCATAATCCCTTTCTAAAACTGAAATATATCAGAGTGGTTGTATTCCTAATAATCTTCCCCATTATAATTGTCTATTTCCTTTCTCTGTGTATGTATTTCTCTTTTTTCAAGTTTCTCTTTTTATGTAACCATAATATAATAAATCTTTGGATTCTATTAGTCATTGGTTTTCACATCAGGCCAAGCTTTGCTACTTAATATTTGCTGCTTTACTAGTAATCAAGGTTGTGTTAATTGTTTAGAAAAGGATTTTAAAAACAACAACAACAAAAAGACACAAGTTTGTTGTCCCTGAATGACTTTTGGAAACAGCAAAGGTTTTAGCTAACAAGATTCAGTATATTAAGATCATTGCCCAGCTGTAAATTGTGCAGATGACAAGGGTTGCCTCTCACATTTGAAGCTGGAGAAACAGGAATAACTAAAAATTATGACTGCTCCAGGGTCTATGACAAGGCAATTTAAAATAGGACTCACACATCCTACTTTACAGAAATGTTCCACTCAATTCAGGGACACATCTGTCAAATCATAGGCGCTGCTTGGGGGTATGTCATGTTTTGCCAATGCTAATTAATCTAACAGTTAGGAATTAATGTTTTCTTTTTCATGTGGTTTCTTTGTTAATTTTTACAATCAGGTCTGCAAATGTTTCTATTGTTAACTATTAACCATGTATCTGCTACATGCACAGTAACACTGTTTGGACTCTGGGAGATACATTAAGTTGCTATTTATAACATGTAGATGTATTGATTACTTATCAATATTCTAGTAAGCTTACAATCAATTTGGAAAAGACATATTAGTGGGAAAAGCAAATAGTTAAGTAGATGTAATTAATATTTACAGGTAACTTTGTAATGTAACATTAATATATTGGTCTTGATTAATTCTTCAGCACCGTCAGTGAATGGCTACAGTAGACTAGTTACAGAATTTCCCACTTAGTAAGCACTTATTTATCATTCTCTACTCTATCAAGTTGGATCTCAGTAGTCAAAAATTAAAGAAGTTTGGAGATGAAAGACTTGCTTCTATTTGCTGAATAGAAAATTTATGAAAAAATTGAACCCCAAATGCTACATCTTGAAAATAAAATAGTCACATGATAAAAAGAAACTCAATTGTGAGGTAAGACAAAAAAATATATTGATTTTTAGGAGACCCCCCCCTTTTGTTTAATTCTTCTGATATATTAGAAAAAGATAAGATATATATTTTTTAATCAGAAAAGGCTAAAGTTTGCATCAGGGAAACATGAAGACAAAAATCATACCTTGATTGAATGACTTCTAGCATTCTTTGAAAACAGTAAAATATTTATTGCTCTATTACATGAAGGATTTATTTTAAGTTCAAAACCCATAGATCTCATTTATATACTATGAGTCTAAATGTCAGACCTGGTGTGAAGACTAAAATAAAACACAGCTCAAAGAAAGAAAATGCACACACCACAAGCTTCCAAGTTACCTAGAAAAAGCCACTGTGGTGCATTTTCAATACTGCCTGTCATTCAATTTGCAAATTACAGGTCTTCCCCTGAACATTGATGATCCATCACAGCCATGACAACAAAAGCGCTACCTTAGTGACACTGGCTGCTGGGGAGAGGCTGACAAGTTGCTTATAAATACTGTGGTTGGGAGGTTAGTGTAAATATCGAGCAAAGCAACAGAATGAATCTTGCTTTGGAAATGCAATTGAACCATGGTGATTTCTTTGCATTCAGGCAAGCCCCAAACTTGTATGTACTCAAATTCACCTTAGTAGTTAAAAGCTGTAGGAAATGGTTTCAATATTCACACATTAACATTAATTTTTATATACTTAGTCTGTGATACACTACTTCTCATTTTTTATTAGAATTGATTAAAGTGATTATAAAGTTGAGAAACTTTTTTTTAAAGTGAATTTGCCTTGAGTAAGTTTTTATTACATATCAATTCTCCATTGCCTTTGGTTGCCTCCCAGAACTTGAAGAGACTTTATTGCTAAAGACATTGAACACTTCAGAAAGACACTGAAGTTGGAGGAATTGAACTGAATCTGTTTTGAATCCCCTTTCCTGAGGACTAGCTCTCATGGTATTGGAAAGTATTATAAAAACCATAAGCTAAAAGCAATTACTACTCTACCACTGGAAAGCCTAAGAACCAAAATAATGACCAGTTGACAAGATGTACCCTAGAGTGGAATAATGGTGTTTATATCCTGAAGATAACCAATGGCCATCTAATTGGACATAGGCTATATCAATAGTCTGTAACTTACACATTTACCCAGGAATCTTGAGGCTATAAACACTGGAGGAGAATCTGCTAAACCTGCTGATGCCACTCTCCTAAACCAATATAACTCTGAATTTTGTTCTAAATACATATACTTTACAAATAAGTGCAGCTTGTACCCTTATGTCTAGAAAGCTTATTTTTATAGCAGGAAGAGACAGAAATATACAAATAATCAAAATGTAGAGAACAACTGACCTGACTGTGGGGTTCTCAATACCTAAGGAAGTATCTACAATACACCTACAGCTAAGGCTCAGGGAATGTCTGGAATGAAGTGGCAGAAAGGTTGGTCTAATGGAAGTCCCTCCCAAAAGCAGAGACCACCTAACAAAACTCTAATTCCAAAAATGAGAAGTCCACTTTGAGTTGTTGACTAGGGCTGTCTGACATACATATAGACTATAACTGTTGTTCTTGGTTACCCCCCAAAAGGTGTAAGTCCCTATTGCTATAAACATCATACACTTAAGAAACAGGGTCCAGTGGCCCATGAGCTGGAACTCATCTGAAGTCCCACTCTCTGAAGACTAGTTTTCATGGTGCCAGAAGGCACCATGCAAAATTCCAAAGAAGGAAGACCACCAACAGTCCTAACTAGTTATTATGTACTGGGAATATCTTTCTGTATGCTGTAAATGTGTTGCTCTGACTGATTGATAAATAAAACCCTGATTGGCCAGTAGGAAGTATGGCATAGGCAGGACAAGAGAGAGGAGAATTCTGGGAAGTGGAAGGCTGAGTCAGGAGATACTGCCAGCTGCTGCTGCCATGAGAAGCAAGATATAAAGTACCAGTAAGCCATAAGTCACGTGGCAACTTACAGATTAATAGAAATGGGTTAATTTAAGATATAAGAACTAGACAGCAAGAGGCCTGCCATGGCCATACAGTTTATAATAATATAAGTCTCTATGTGTTTACTTGGGTCTGAGCGACTTGGGCCCAAGCAGGACTAGAGATAACTCTGGCTACAATCATGCCTGTGAGTTATAAATGTACAAGTGTGGTAGTGGTCCACATACATTGGACCTCAGACCCACTCAACAAGAAGGATACCATGCCTAGTACTGAAAACCTAGCTAACTAATCAGAGCTAATGAAATCATGGTTATTGAAGTAATGTCTACACCCACTAATTTATTAAACAAGTATGATTCCTCAGAACAATTTATATATACCTGTCCTTATATTCAAGGGTAAGCATAGTTTTCACCCCTTATCAAGAAAACTTTATTTCCAACAGACAGAGACTACTACTGAGAACTGCACCCAATCAATACGCAGAGTTGTGAAACCCAGTTCCAACTGAACACATCTGTAAAACACTCCCACAACTAAGGCTTAGGGACTTTTATGTGGAACTGTTCTTCCTAGTAACTTCAAAAGCTTTCCCTTAAAGTATTACCAACATAACCTCCTAAATGTGATTGGAAAAAGGACACTGACAAAGTTGCAAAACTACATGGTGAAAAGCCTGTGAGGGCTTAACTCTACAGAAAGAAGCCACAGGCAGCCAAGTAAAGCTGAGAGCATGAGAGATGATTCTCCTCAGGGAAGAACCTATCAATTGGTTGTCCAGAGCCAAATGGTCAGCCCTGAAAACAGACACATAAGTAACATCATACAGACTCAGCAGGTTGTATTTAGTAATAATTATGTACACACACACACACACACACACACACACACACACACACATATACACATGCATGAATACAATAAAATTAGATTGGAACAAGAGGCTATGATTATGAAGAAGATCAGGAAGGAATGGATGGGGGTTTAGAGGGATGGATGGGAAGGGAGAAATGTAATTAAAATACAACTTCAAAAATAAGTAAAGCAAAAAAAAAAAAAATCCAAAAAAACAAAAACCAAAATCCTCTGAATTTATGTGCTTTAATCTTGAGCGTAATTATATTTGAATTTCCAGAAGCAAATGAAGAAGTCCTAGAAGAAGATAGGCTTCTACCATTCAGGCCACTAATGAAATTTATAAAGCTCAGGATGTTAAAATTTACAGGAGTCATTAGGTCTTTTCTCATGGTTTGAAAAGTTATATTTAAAAAGTCACTATGGAGAAGAGAATCTGTCCATTGGCTCACTGCTCCTTTCTCAGTCAGGTTTTCTGTGTCATCCCCATCCTGTGGTGGGCTCTTTTATGATTCAGCTGCCCTTAAAACACAATAATCCTGTAAGTAGCCCCAATACATTGGTTGGTGCACCATGCTGATTTTATGTAGAATCATCCCTTTTTTCTGTCATTGGTGGCTATCTAAATGAAATAGACATTTGTTCAGGACTCTGCAGGAAAAGCCACAGCTCAGGAGCAACTTATTCTTTCTTTTGAGCATTTATTCATTTAATGAGAAATTGCAAATGGTAAGCCCTCATGACTCAGCTGAAGACAACAGTTACCTTAAATTATCATCACCCTGGTGGGTAGATATGCAATTTTCATATTTTTTGTGGAATTTGTTGTCTTAAAATATTTTATACTGTTATTTATTTAGGATGCCATTTTTATTTTTTCCAAGAAATTCAAGGAATAATCTTTTATCTTTGTTCACTGACTCCTATTATGCTTTAAGTACTTATGAATACATCATAGGTAAAGTGTGAAAATTAGTTCAGGTCTTCTAAAGCAGACTTCATATAACCCTTGCTAGCTCATCCCTATGGATAACATATTTAAAATAGAATATTCATACTTGGTCCTTTATGAGACTCACTGACTTCTTAGTTCTCTGGAATCAATATTCATTATGTTCATTTATATATACACCTCTCCAAAGCATCAACACAAGCTACAGCTTTATACCTGAATTCATGACTTTATAAACTCTTTTAGGCTGTGCAGTATGCACTAAAGATCATTTTGTTAGAGATTATTTATATTGTTTATGAAATTGCCTAATGACATATTTTTTCCTAAATGTATCCTGTTTTAAAGGACTGTATCTCTTCTTTCACATTGTTCTAGTCAACCTTAAAAGATTACCCATGAACAAACTTTTATCAACATGTGACTCTTTTATTCCTCAGAGAAAACCTATTGCTTAATATTTCTTGCCTATAGATGCAGAATTCAAACATAATTATCTGGTCTAAGATAACCTACAGTATAACATAGGCCATAGCCAGGGGTCTTCTATAAAATTGCTGATTTTTAATTACCAAACCTGACAATCATTGAAACAATGTCATCTGGAGGCTTTCCATAGAAAAGGCAGTGGAAACATGAGATCAATGCATTGTAGTGTTCTAAGTGATGGAGAAAAACTCAAGATCTTTTGAAAAACTGTGGTTCATTAGTTGGGACAATGTTCCATGGTAATGTAAGATGTCCACACTGTAGTATAAGATGTTAAAAAAACACCTACAATTGAATATGAGATGTTAAGGAAATATTCTGGACTACATTCTTGGTATAAGTTCTATCTATTAAAGCTATTCTAAATCAAGTAATTGTTTAAATACATTTACAGCATAATATCTATAATATCATTTTTCTTTGTTGAATCAGACTATTGCCACTATATATTTATTATGATAAAATATGTATACATTTTCTTACTTGGGAAAGTTGTGCAGAAAGAGAAAGCCTTGGGCACTAATGCTAAGAAATTATTGACTGACTTTGAGTGTAAAGCAGACATGTGCTGGGAAGGGATTGATATTTTCCCCACTAGACATTTTGTTTTGACTTGAGTGAACTCTGGATATTTTCCTCCACTGTCTCAGACCTTTTTATGATTCTGAATATGACCAAACACAGGAATGAACCACGAGCGTCTTACACTTCAAATTCTGCTTGCTACCAAGCAGTTCATCAAGATGAGTGTCTTCAATGGGTCTGATTCTTTTTTTAATATATATAATTTATTTATTTAAAAATAAGATTTTTTTAAATTTTACATACCAATCCCTCTCCTTTTCTAGCACCCCCTCACTTCCCCAAATCCCATCCCCCATCCACTCCCCAGAGAAGGTAAGGCCTCCCTTGAGGAGTCAACAAAGTCTGGTATACTAAATTGAGGCAAGACCAAGGCTCTCCCCACTGTCCAGGCTGAGCAAGATATCCCACGCTAGGGAATGTGTTCCCAAAAGACATTTCATGCAGCCAGGATAAGTCCTGGGCCCAAAAAGATCCAGCCACATAACTGTCACCTACATTCAGAGGGCTTAGTTTGGACCCATGCATGTTTCCAAGCTCACAGGCCAGAGTCCATGAGCTCCCACCAGCTTGAGTCAATTATCTCTGTAGTTTTTCCCATCATGATCTTGACATCACATCCTCTTTTGATCCTTCCTCCCTCTCTTCAACTAAAGTCTAGGAACTTGGCCCAGTGCTTGGTTGTGGATCACTGCATCTGCTTCCATCAGTTACTGAATGTAGGTTCTAGGATGACAATTAGGTAGTCACTAATCTGATTACAGGGGAAGGTAAATTCAGACACCCTCTCCATTATTGCTAGAAGTCTTAGTTCTGTCTTTGGTGGATTCCTGGGTATTTGCATAGCAATAGATTTCTCGCTAAAGCCCTAATGGTTCCCTCTACCAAGATATCTCTTTCATTGTTCTCCCTCACTGTCCCTTCCTCCACTCAGCCATCTTAGGCAGCAGAGACTGAGATGGTTCTGATTCTTTCAGGCAGAAGACCAGTAAATGTTGCAATGAGCTTCCAGCTTGTCTACCAGATTTTGTTTCAGAGAAAAGAGAGAGATGAAGAGAGGGTGGGTGGATAGAGGGAGGTAGAGACTGACAGAGAAGAGAGAGAGAGAGAGAGATATCCCTACTTGTATCATCTTTTGCTGAAAATTCTGTAGTATTTATTTTAACCTTTCTTGTACAAAAATAATGACCCTTGGGAAGTCTATACATAATTACTTTTGGCTTTATGCAAAATTAAATCCTTGTTATTTTTCCAAGGTCTATATGGGAGTGTTTAAACACAGCAGTATATGAAAATATATCTAAATTATTTTTACCAAGTGATTTGTTAGAAAAAATTTCCTGTTTCTATCATACTTACAGTTCATCCTTCATAAAATGTTGATGAGACCTTGGCCACCTACCATACTTTAAACTGTCAAAATGTATTACTCATAAGGAAGAAACATGATTACATTGTGGGATGTCAGGACATTTAGTGCATGTTTGAAGATTTCCAAAATTTTAAATGATAGCACATTGACAGGTTTGTTTCATCAGATGATTATATAGGACTTACAGATGTTAAGTACAGAATAAGATACAATACGAAAAATGAAGCTTTTATAGAACTGTGCATTGTCAACCTTGTACAAACTGAGAGCTTCACAGTATCTGTTTCAGTTAGTTAAAGTTCTACTACAAAGTCATAATCTACAAATGTCTTCATATTCTTTAGATAAGGTTTTAGATATACTTCATAAAAAACAAAATAAAATGAATTATCCACTACCTTTTTAGGTACTATGATATTTAAAGACCCCTAAATAGTCACAAATTTACTCCCTTTTACACCATTTAGCACCAAAATGAAAGACAAAAATATCCTCAAAACCAAGAATTGGAAAATTTGTCACTATACTACTGAAAGACTGAAGTATATCTTTAATACTCTGAAAAGATCTGTAATATATATGTATTCTATAACTAAGGTTTAAACATTCTAGGATTTTCAAGTATAGTAATAATTGTCATTCAAATGTCTAAAGCATTGAATTGTAAGTGATGTCACAGGGAATAAAGCACTAAAAAAATAAACTATTATTTATTCAAGGGTAGCTGGTATTGAAACTAAGTGCCTGTTTCAAAATGTTATTAAACCTGGCCCTTGTCCATCTGTGTTGTACACACAACAACTTTGCCTTTCTCAGTGTCTGGGTACAATATGATCATCCCATAATCTTTTGAGAAAACATTCTATTGAACACATTGTCTGGCATAATATTACATTATGTTTGCATAAGCACTCACATCATAGTAATGCTCTTTGAAATGACTGCCAGGAAGCCAGTTATCTTTCCAGATCAAAGACTTTCACTTTTATCAGATCATGAAATCAATATGTCCTCATCACCTTATTCTTTTTGTTGTGGCTGTCAAGAAACTCAGAGAAAATTTAATAGCCATCTGCACTCTTAAGTCTGGAAATACTTTCCAAATAAATAAAAACTTGTTAAGTTAAATTTCCATTATGCATATGCAAATGCACTTGGCAGAATCTTAAATAGTTCATTTTTTTTTTTTTTTGATGTATTTGTTTCTGCTCTGTAATCTCTTCTGTTGTCTACAATTCCTCCTGTAACTTCTACTAATCTGGCTTAGAATCTTTATCTGTCAATCTCATCATGATATTAAAATAAGGTATATTTCTATCTCAAAGAATAATTTCATTGTTTGGTTTTAAATTTACAGGAATCATCAGCACTCTAAGCAAATATTGAAACTAGAAAATTTGTAGTTATATTTAATAAAATGTCCTTTCATTGTTCATAACAAATTTATGCCTCTGTTCTCATGCAGGTTCTGAGTTTACACATGAATTAAGACAGTAACCTCTTACATAATCATTCTTAACTTAATCTCTATCTTCAGTATATTTACTCTCAAAAATGTCACCTGAAGTATGTTTATAAACGAAAATAATTTTATCAATTTGCTTTAAATCTTTTTATTGTTTTTCCTCTTTTACTGAGGTAATATAAATGTTTCCACAGCTTTTTACACACTTAGTCAAGCCACTAATTCTGCTGTCCTTTCTGCTTCATTGTGCAACTTTCCTGTCCCCATGGCAGGCTCTCTTCTTTCTTTCCTTCCTTCTTTATTTCTATGTATGTGCATATCTGTGTGTACATGGGAGTTCATGTTCCTGAAGATCCACGTGCACATGGGCAGAGTACATCTTCATCTGTTGTTCTTCAGAAGATGTCCACCTTGTTTTACAGACAGGGTCTCTCATGAGCCTGCAAGTTATCAGTTAGTTTAGACTAGCTATGTGCCAGCCTCTGGCTCCATATCTCTCTGACTTCTCAGCACTGGGATGGCATGTGGTCTTGTATGTATGTATGTATGTATGTATGTATGGGTGTTCTGGAGCTTGAACTTGGATTCACACTTATACTGTAAGTACTGTAGGGACTGAGCTACTCATAACTTTGTGATTTCAGAAAATGAAAATTATTTTAGCAGTAATAAAATATATGGTACTTTTAAGTTAATATTTCGCTAGTTACAAGGTTTGTTGTAAAATTCTTCAAGAAAAGTTGATGTAGTATTCACAGCAACAACAGTAAGTAAAGTATACTGTGAGTAAATAATGGAATTATACTTCACATCCAGAGGCCATTCTCTCTCTCTCATAATATCTATAGCTATGTATAGCTATCTCTATCTCTATGCATCTATATCCAATCTCTCTGAGACAGTCTTACTTACTAGCTAGTCCTGTTTGACCTGGAAATTGCTATATAAATTGTATTGTTATTAACACTTGGAAATCCACTCAGACTAAATGAGATTGCCATCTACGAAGCCCAGATCAGAGTCATCTTTTAAAAAACCTCTGCATTTTGTAAGGCCTTTTTTAAGTTCTTTCACAACCAAAGCTAGTTTTTGCTCTTTCCTAAGATTGTTGTGAGAGTTTCCAAAGTTGAAAATATGAAACATTTATAAGTTAACATACACATAAGAAAAAACCCACACAGTTTATATAATTTAGAATTCTATGGTGATATGGAAGTACAGTCTTATAATTTCATCACTGAAGATGCTAAATCAGGAACACCAAAAGTGTAAGGTCTGATTTGGCTACACAGTGAGAGATACTATCTCAAAATTCTTCATTCTGTAGTCATTGCTAAGTTGCTTAAATATTGCGTCTCTAGGGCATGTGGTACAATCACCTCACTTAGATGTTTTCTCTATAATTTTCTACTTTATAAACTTAAATACCATTCAGGAATGTTTAGTATATGCATCATATCTGTGTTAGACCCAATAACTTGCAATAGTTTATGGAAGCCAAATGAAGGAGAAAAGTAACAGTTACACCCACAGATGCACTATTTTACCAAGTCTTCTTTCCAACAGGTTAGTTTATTTCTAGTGTTACCTAATCCTTCCCCCATCAGTCTCTCATGTGAGTAACATCTGATTGGTAGATGCTTATGTGTGTCTTTGAAGTCATCAGTGTTATACTCTGACTTCCAACCAAATGTAGTTTGATTAATCAGAATGCTTTTTCACCAATACCTTTCTATCAATATGTCAGAGAAAATGACTGGCTCTTCCAATCAACTCTAAATGATATGCTGCAGTCCATCCCCTAGGAATCTGTGGGGTTCCTTTTACTAATAGAGATTTGTAAAGATGCTTTATTTGAAAACTTAAGTTTTGCCAAGGATAAGATAAAAGAATACTTGTTTATTCATTTTTCTGTGTAGATTTTTAGTGTCATATAGACAACTGAATGTTAACCAATATTTAGTAAATTATCCCAAACTTCCCCAAATTAGCCAGTAGATAGATATTATATTCACACCCTTTTTCTTATTTGTTCCTGTTTTAAGTGTCTCTAGTCTGGCATCTTCACCAGCCCACAATGGGACCAAAGTCATCTTAATCACTTCACCATATGCAAATAAGACTACAAAGAGCTCATTCTAATATGCTAGAGTCCACAAGGTGAAGGTATGAATTAATTTACAATGACTCTTAGGGTAAAATTAAATTAAGTAGGGACAGCATAAATATTAAATCAAGTAAAGCAGTGTCAACACTACGATCATTGCTATATGCCAAATACTACAAAGTTCTACTATGCAAGTAGAGCTTAAATAGATGTAATAAAATCTCATCCGGTCTCATTTAGCTTTATTTAGCAGAAAGCCATAAGGCAGCAACCTACTAAACATTATTACCAGCATTGATTGCAAGTAACCAAATCAAATGCTGCTTACCGAATTCATCTCTCAAGTGTGCCACAAATTTGACTTGCAGCTTTCTGCGGAACCAAGTACTCTTTAATACACGAATAATGTACAAAATGTTTCATGATTAAAGATGCTTTGACTTCTAACTTTTTGACCTTGTATGAATGAGAGATGAATCCCTCACAAATTGTAGTTCAGATTTCAAATATATAATTTCCATAATAACAACATAGAGTATGAGAATATCTAGTCATGCTGGATAATAAAGGTAGCTAAAGCTGCCTGTAAGGCAGAAGATAAAGGACCAGTCTATAGTGCACTGTTACTGAGCTATGATGTCTTTAGGCAAGTATGTTGAGTACATTGCTGACATATTGTATTTTTTGGCTTCATTGTTTATTTCTGGGCTATATGTTTTGAGACAGGTTCTCACTATGTAGCAGTGACTAGCCTGGAACTTGTTGTGTATAACTGGATCACTGTGAACTCAACAGAGATCTCCCTGCCCTTTTCTCCAGAGTGCTGAGTTAAAAGATGTGGGTCACCATTTCCAGCCTTCAATTTATGATATTAAATTTATGATACTTAGAATGGGTTTATTGAGATACCTAAACAAAACAATCAAGGAATACCTATACTTATTCTGGTGTTGTCTTCTTGCATATGAAACTCCATTTGTGGGAGACTTAGGACACTGAAAAACTTACATTTGAAATGGTTTATGTGGCCTTAGAGATGGTTCAGCAGTTAAGAGCACTTTCTGATCTTACAGATGGACCTGAATTCTGCTTCCAGCAGCTGTTAGGTAGCTAAACTGCCTGTAATTCTACCTCTATGGCCTCCACAGGCAACTTCAATCAAGGCGCTTCAACCAGTGTGAACCCACATAGAGAGGTAAATAAACAGATAATTTAAAAATAATAATATAAACTTATACAGAAAATGCTCTGTAAATATTGGTTTAGCTAATGTGTCCCTTTCATTGTACCACATATAATATCATCTAAGTTGACCAGTTTTTCTAGGTTAAGTATACAGTTGGGGTTTGACCTAATATGTGGCAAGAAACTTCCCTCAAGAATTGTCTTAAAGTATTTCAGGATGTGAATGATTTGGATTTTGCAAACAGAAGCACAAAACACCAGCATGGTCTGCTCAGATCATTTCTTGAGGGAAATTTCAGGGTGCTTAGCAATGCACATGCCATGGATCCAAGAGAAAGAGGGTCTCTAGGAATTCCCACACCACTGTCAGCATATGCAGATTATTAAAAATTTGAGGAATTTGGTCCAGAACTGGCAGCCGTGTCATTGTTTAGAATAACATAAGCACCTTTATCACTGTTGTGAACAGTAGCTAGCTAGGCCACACAGTAGTCAGTAACACTTATGTCTTAGTCAAAGTCAGGGGAAAGTGAAGCCTGACCTCAAAGTGGAAAACTCAGTATTGGGTTACTATAAGCTTGAAACAAATGTTATGGCCTGCTAAAACCAGTACCACTCTGTTCTCTAAACCTTTGGGAATAACTGTAGCATATGTTATTTGGAGATTTCTACACAGAAAGAATTTTTTTTCAGTGTAAACCCCAATTTATGATTTGGGAAAGTAATTTAAATTAAAATAGCAATAATCTTCAGCTATAAAGTTTGTGTGTGTTTCAAAAATAAATATGCTAGTATTATTGAATTTATCAGAGCTATTTTATACTGGGGAAGTCAGTGTTTACTAACTTGTGGTCAGTTTGTGGGAAAGCTTATGTATCTGCTCGAAGTTTTCTATAGTAAGGGTGTACTTTTGCATCATGGTGACACTGTAACACATCTCTTTGGAGAGCAATATCAGTATCACTCTACTCTAGACACTGTGTATTGTTTTCAGTTTTACTTAGAAAAATACAACTTTCTTCATCCAGTACTTCCTTATTAATTCATACTTAGCCTTCCTTAAAGCAACTATTGAAAATGAGTTACCAAAGAGGATATAAAGCGAATTATTTTCTACTTCTATCTCTGCTATGGCTTTGTTTTGATGGTGAATAAGTGCATAAAATATATTCAATAATGAAAATATAAAATCCAATGTGGAGGTCTACAGCTTCCATTAATAATTGCTATTCTAACCATATAGATGGACACTGACTTATACAGTCTTTGACTCTAGCTCATTTGGGTGTGTGTTTATTTTTGCAACTCTTTTTATAATTAAATTTGAAATAAATTATTTAAAAATAAAGGAATGCAATTTTGTTCTAATAATTATACAATTGCATAGAAAATATTTGATTAAGATGAGCAAACATTCTGAACATTCTTAATAGGTTTTATTTTTTAAAAATCTTTTAATTGACAAATATTTTTGCCCCTATCATAAACAATATGATACTTTTAAATAGATATGCATTGTTGTGAAAGGCTAAATAAACATAATTAATAGGTATGACCTCACACTTTTAAAATATTTTTAATTTTTGAAATTCAAATATGATTTTATTATCTTTTTCCCTTTTCCCTTTTTTCCTCTCTAGTTGTTCTACATATTCTTCTCTGTCTCTCTCTGTCTCTGTCTCTGTCTGTCTCTGTCTCTGTCTCTGTCTCTGTCTCTGTCTCTCTCTCTGTGTGTGTGTGTTTGTGTGTGTGTGTGTGTGTGTGTGTGTGTGTGTGTGTGTGTGTGTGTGTTCGTTTGGTCATGCTCTCCATATCTTTCTGAAAGAGTTCTATAGCAGTGGTAATTGGATATAAGTCAAGTAAATAGAATTGGAAAATAAAAGCATAAGTGCATATGAAAGACTCACAATGATTAAAGACATTCAATATTTATTAAATAGAAGTTAAACATGTTCTTATTGAGACTGCACATGACTACTAGACCACATACTGCGTTTTAAGAAGTTAGGCTGTATCTCTCAAAGAGATTAGCAGACCACAGTCTATATTGCAATTTTGTTAGTACTAATAGTTATGCTCTGAGATTAAACGAAAGAGGTTTTCAGTAATCTCCATGGGTTCATCTAGTATTTTATTGTCCTTCTGGCCACCCTCTACTGAACTCTGTAAAAATATTATCTCAAGCAGATTTTCAACACATAATAGTTGCATCAACTGTATAAACTATATAACAAGGAAAAAGATGGTCATTAATGATTATTTTCTTACTTCTATTTATTCCATTTTCTTATACTAAATAATAACAAATATTGAGGCATGACTGCTTAATTTTCTCTCAGAATAAGATGGCTATAGAATCTTTTCAGTTACATCTTTAAGAAAATATCTAAGCTTCAGTGAACATATGCAATAGAGGGGCATGTGGCTTTTTGGAGCGTAGTGCCTATGGTGAGACACTTTGCGCAGCCTTGATGTAGGGAAGAGGGGCTTGGACCTGCCTCAATTGAATGTACCAGGCTCTACTGACTCCCCATGGGAGACCTTGCCTTGGAGAAGGTGGGAATGGTAAACCGGTTGTGGGAGAAAGGCTGGGGACTGGGAGGAGGGAGGAGGGAGGACAGGGGAATCTGTGGTTGATATGTAAAATAAATAGAAAAATCTCTTAATTAAAAAAAGCAAAAAACAAACAAACAAACAAAAAACAATAGAAGGGCATGAAGATCCTTCAGGTCAAACTAATTGGGAAACTGAAGCAAATATATAAAGTAATAAATGGCATGTAGCAAATTCATAACTTCATTTATTAGTACTTACATAATTACCTGGGCTTCTATAAGAGAAAGTCCTCAAGAAAGTAGATGGTTGAGAAATATATTAAATATAAGTACAGGATTTTTATGAAAAATGTGGGAAGGGCATTTCTTTTATATGCATTTATAGAATGATTATGACCACATATATGTATGTATACATAGACATGCATATTGTTTTAGAAATAAAATTCAATATTCTATAATAAAATATAAATTTTATTGTATAAATTCAAACATTTCATATATATTCACAATTAAAACTCATAATTTAATATTTGATATGCTTAAAAATCTTCAATTTAAATATAACATATTTAAATATACTATTTAAACTCTTTTACTGATATTCTCCAAATTCATTTGCTTCTATTTATATGCAGAATGAATTATGTTACTTTTATAACAAATTTATTGTATTTAATTCATATTATATAAAGATGGTAGTGGTAGAATGGATTAAAAAGACAATCTGTAAAGGCATCATAAAGCATAAGGAATCAAAGAATACTGAAAATCAAGGAGAGAATATAATTTACTTAACTTTTAATTGTAGTTTAGAAATAAGGAACATACTGATTTGTAACACATTTTATATCAAGGGAAAAGATTTTATTATCAGAGCCCTATCATAGCTTCTGTAAATCAGTTGAAGAGGGCTCTGATTCTCCTCATTTCGTCAAGGAAAGGATTGGGGACTTTTCTGACTCTACTTCCTGATTTATGTCCTCCAGTCCAGAGAGTAGGAGCCCTAGCTTTTCTCTTTCCCTTTTGCTTCAAAGATGGTTGAACCAGATCCTTTTCATTTGATTACACTGAGCACTAATTAAAGCAATTTGAATTTCCATTTGTAAAAGCTATTCATGGTATCGGAAAATGAATGTTAAGTGACACTTGATTTCCCAACGTTTTCTTTAAAAATTACCATGTAGTAATAAAGGAAATAAACACAATGATTTAGAAATACTAATCATGTACTTATAAAAGTTATAACTTGAAGGAATAAATATTAAAAGTTTATAGAGATTGAAATGTACATTTCTTTGTCCTTCTGCCTATCTGTCTATTTCGTATACTTTTAATTATGTAATGTTTTTGGTCCTAGAAAAGACAAAATGGGAGAAAAGGGCAGGAAGGAAAATAAATACATATTACCTATAATACGTCTTATATTTAACTTCTATGTAGTTATTTCACACAATGGTCACATAAAAATATAATTATCTCAAAAGAATGTAAAACATATTTTTATATGCAGCCAGTTTAAATCGTTACTGTTCCTACACAAAGGAAATGTGGTGCCTTGCATATTACTGACGCAACCCTGGATTTGCTTCACTGTGCTCCTCTCATGAGGTTCCACATTCCCCATGTGTGCTCAAGGAATTTTAATGCCAACACGTCCTTTGCAAAATTTCCTAGTTTCTAACTTAAGAGTTGTTCATGTTCTCTCTCTTTCTCATTTTCTTACTTCGTTACTTCTCTCCATCTTTAACATGTCTTCCACTAGTTACTCTGTGCTGTATTGGAGGTCAAAGGTGAGGCTGTGGAGAAGCTCAGTTGACTAAGAGCACTGTCAATGCTTGTAGAGGTTTGCATCCTTGCAGAATGATTCAGAACCCCCAATCAAAAAGCAGATGCTCATGTCTCATTTCCCTGGAAAGAATGTACATGTATGATTTCTTCTGAATATTGGGGCAACATATTGTATATTATTCCATCATTTATTCATCTATTCTATTATTTATTTATCTATTATATTATTTATCTATTATATATTTATAATATGTGTGGGCTTGTTGTTTATTTTATATTTTATGTTATAGTCCAATAATTATTCACTGTTTAGCTTGATTTTTTAGTGTTACCAGTCATGATTTGTGTTTTTCTTTCCTCATTTTTTTGCTTTCTCATAGTAATTACTTTCGCAATGAGATGAAGGAAAATTAATTTTACAGGGAGAGGAACAAATACTATGTCATTCCAGGTTCAAAAAGATTAACAATAACAGTAACTGGTCAGGTTTGTTTTATGCACTTTTGATATGGTAACAAAGTCACTTTAAAATCTCCGTATTTCTACGTCATATTCATAAGAGAAATTGAACCGGGGGGCGGTGCAAAGGCCAGTGGGAAAAATCTATAGCTAACTGGTTGTTCTCTAGAACAAGTAAAGCCTGAGTCCTGCCACAGTCTATAGGCACTTACACAAACATGAAAACTTCACCCAGTGTATTGTATTGAATGAGACGTTGAAACAGAAAACAGGCATAAAGAACATTTAAGTTAATCTAAATAAAATATTAAATTCATCAGTAATCTATTGATATTACTTTTCATCTTGTGAAAATGAAACATTACCATGTATGCTGTTTAGAAGAGTAGAAGCAGTTGTTACTCAAATAGTAACAATATCCAATGCTTTACACATGTAAAAGTATTTCAAAATAAAAAGTTATTTAAATTAAAAAGATTGATAGATCTAATGATAATATGGAATATGAATATCTAAAATCCTCACAGAGAAGTGAATAGAAACTTTGCATTTAAGTTTCTACTTTGTATTACTCTTACCATTTAATTTTTAAATGTGAATTTCAATTAATTCAAATCCATAAGTAAAATTATTCTAAAGATAGAATAGGTGGATAAATATAAATAATTTATGGAAATAATATTTAAATTATAATAAAGCTAGTTTTCCAAAAATCTGTCATTAAGATAAAATTGGAAAAAGAAATACCCTGCAAACATTTGAATGTTTTTAATGAAAGTCTTTAAAAAAAAATGTACCACAGAATTCTACATTTTCTATCTTCATTTCACTTAACATAGAACACTCAAGTTGTTGCTGTGGAGACCAACTCAGGGATATAGTGTGGCAAATGGGATGAGTGATCTGATTGGATCCCATTCCTGGAGTATGTTAGGATTAATGAGGAATTACTACAGCTTAACTAAATCTAAATCTCAGTAGTGGAAACTAATATTTTTTAAAAAGTATTTCAGGTGATTCTGATATTTAGATAAATTCAGCATGGCTGTAATCTTTGGAATGCTGTGTAAGAGGTAATGTAACCTCCATTTACAGTTGAGATCTATGTGTTTATGTGTTCTAAGAAGCACCTGAAACAAGGGACACATTGAGTTAATATGACTTTCTCTGTCCGTACAGAATGTACGATTCTTCTGTACCATGTCACGAATATTGCCTATTCTTCCCCTGTTATAACTATATATTTGGTTAGCAGTTTCCATTTATTTCCACATTTTATTCTACATCATTGCACTTTGCAAACCAGACTAAGAATGACAAAGAAATGAAGAAAAGACAAACCAATGGAATTCAGACAGGAGGGTCTGGTTGGTCATTTACACTTTGATGAAGTTGCCCTGTCTGTGTAACAAATCAGAGTAGCAGCAAATTTAGTGTGCACAGTCCAGGGGAAACAAGTTAGCCAGCTAATGTCAGCAAAATGTCTCTACGGATGAGCAGTCTCAGGCTGCAAACGTCTAGGAGAAGGAAGACGCAGTGGCCAGTTTTTGCACACACTGGTCAATTGTTTGTAACACACCTACTTGACACACTGTCAACATTTGTACTTGGAAAAGAAGAAGAAGAAGAAGGCTTTGCCATCCCTCTGAGCATTACTCGGGATGGGAATGAAATTGAAGCTTTACCAAATTACCTAACCTGAGGCATTTGTTTCTCACATTGCTTTATCCATGTCAACAATACACATTCAATAAGAGCTTCATCTATACTTTACACATTCACTAAAGACATTCTAGGCTTTCCACGATTTATCAGCACTATCCATACAGTTTTAAAGAAACTCATTTTTTCAGATGATTCCAAAACTGTTTTCTCAAGGCCTCTACTACTTACTCTAATATTTATTTTTCTTCAAGCAGCCTCTTGCCCTTTCATTTTTTATGTGGTTTTTACCTCTTGACCATATAACATAAGGGGTGTTGATGAAGTGTGAAAATACTGATCTCATCACAGGCATCATTAACTAAAGAAGACTCAAATAGATCACCTGAATTCTTGTACTGACCGATCCAGCTCAGTCTAATAATACACTGGACTAATGCTGTGTTCAAACCATCCTCTGTAGTTCATGTGGGGACTTCCACACTGCTGGTTTCTTAGAAATATGGAATTGGTCCTCTCATTTTTGCAACTGCTCTAACTCCTTAGAGGAGTCACTCGAGTTTCTGCTGGAAAAATCATCAACAGTCAGGATCTCTTTGACTCCTGCTATAATAGAGGAGAATGAGTTGGCTAATAGAATCTTTATTTTAAAATTATTGAAACTTTTGAATCTTGGCTTAAAACTATATACTTTGAACATCGGTTAAAATTAGTTGAAGAGAAAGTAGCAAATTATATTTTGTATCATAATTCAGTTACATGAAAAGGTAAACACTTTTCAAAAGAAATGGCAATGGTAGTAGTCAACTCAAGATCCTTATTTTTGGACTTGTATTGTTTTTCAGAATAGTAAGAGACTGCACATGGATTCAGATTTGCATGAGCTCTTAAGTGTAGTTATTTACCACAAAACTATGCATGAATCATTGACTAAAGAAAGAGACAACAAAGACAAAATGAAGGTAAAGTTACAAGTCTTTTTCCTTTATAAATAATTAAACAAACATGGAATGATAGCAATATACACATTTATTGTTGCATAATAAAGCCAGTCAAATGCAATTAATTCAACCTAAGCTTAAATTTTGCATGATTGATTCTAGAATGTGCTTCCCACACTTTTCTTTATCATTCCAAATTATGATATTTATAGAGAAATGCTTACTTTGAAATGATTATAAAATTTACAAATACAAAAATTTATAAAATTTTCCCAAATAGGTACAAAGTACAATACATTTTATTAGCCTTTACACATATAACTTAACAACCATAGCTATGTTTAATTTAACAACATAAACTATGCATATGTTGTCTAATTAAAGCAGGCATAACTAGCCCATTTGACTTTATATGATTCTGAAGAATACATTGTACTTGCTTAGTCTAGGATATGCATATACAAAATCAAATCCCTTTGTTATTCATAGATAATTTTATAATAATCTATTTAGTTCTGCATTAGAGTTACCTTATTTTAACATTCAACATACATTTGCAGACTATTACATGCCTAAACTTTAGTTCATTTTTTTCTCATGTTTAGTTCTTGTTTCAGTGGATATGGATATGATGATGCATATCATCAGTTAAAAATTACATAGTTTCAGAATCAGAAATTATCACAAGCAGCATCTTATCAATACCCTGAGTTTATCAGTAAGAAAACTTTAAGACATTGAGTGATTGTCCAAATTCATGCGCAGGAATTTATATAACTAGTCCTTACTTGTTAATTGTTATTTTGAAAATATCTTTTTAATTAAAATATAATTATATCACTTTACTTTTTCCCTGTTTTCTCCCCAACCCTTCACATCTCCCCTTCTTCCTATGTCTCCTTCTCAATTTGATGTCCTCATTTTTGTTAGTGCTACATAATACACATATACATATGCACATATGTACAAATATGTGAAGTAATAAAAACAATTCATGATTAGAATTCAGAATTCACCAGAGAAATCAAAGTATTAAAAAGAATTCAAGCTGAAATGATGATGGAATTGAAGACTCCATTTCTTTTTGACATCTACTATGTACATTTATTCTGCCTTGATAAAGCTTTTGCAAATCACATTTTCTCACATTTCTAACCAACAAATGTTTATACTATAAATGTGTCTGGTATTTAGTACACAAAAGATCGCTATACTTTCTTTTTTGTGTGTCCTAAGGACATCATTCAGTCAACTGTCCAGTTTCAATTAATGAACAAGACTTTTTAGTTTAATTTAGAAATATTTTTCAAGAATTTCATATATCAGTATAGTTTTTACACTGCTTTCATTTCCTTCTAATCCCTATCTAACTTCTCAGATGTTCTCCAACTCTATCTTCATGCCTCTTTCTTATATGATTATTATTGATTGTTGTAGAATATTATTTCAAGATGTGTTACTTTTTTATGCTCTGGAATGTTTGTTTAATGACGCGAAGATGTGTTTGATTAAATAAAATTCACCTGCAGTCAGGAGGCTGTACAGGAAGTGGTAGGGAGGAGCCGGGTGAGAAAGGGTTTATAAGGAGGGGCGAGGAGAAGCACGAGGACTTTTTGGAGCATACAAGCAAGGAGAAGAGGTGAGCTGCTTGCTATTCATCTTCTCTAAAGAGCAGAACTCCACCTTAACCTTTGAACCTTGAGTTCTTTAGAGGGAAAAAGGTGTAGTTAAGTTCCCTTCATAGCTTTCCAAGAGTTTTCCCTCTGGCTACAGTCCTTGTGGCCTAACTGCTCCTGGTAGAGGTGGAGTTGCAGTTATTGATCCAGACAGCTGTAGCTTAAAAGGCAGCAACCATTTTTTAAAAAAAAGACAACAATTGATACTCATGTGTGCCTATACACACACACTCACACATCTATATATGTATAAATATTCATATGTATAAAACCTACTGAGCACACCATGTGTCACTACATGTGCATATGTTTAGGACTGATCATTTGGAATTAGATAACCTACCAGGGGTGCTGTCCCTGAAGAAAACCTATTCTCTCTTTCTTAGTAGTCATACCTGTAGCTCTCTTTCTGGGTGTGGGGTCTTATAAAAATCTAGAACCAAACAAGCAAACCAACTGGTAGTTGTATCATGTACATCTTCTTTAATTGAATATAATGATGAGATTTCAGGGTGTCCTTCCCATGTCTTTATAGAAGATACAGTCTTCCCTCAGGTGTCCTCTTCCTCTAAACCTTACAGTCATTCTTCTTTCTCTTCAATCATGTTACCCGAGATACACTCCTTGGCACTGTGCTGGACAAAGCTAGACAACTGCTTCAAATAGAAGCTTTTTTGATGAGTGTTAAGAGCTATATTAATCTGTGAATATAAAGATAAGTATTTAGAATAAAGTTAGAATCTATATTAATTTGAGTTAGTGGCAGGAGTAGATTCTCTTTTATGACCTATGAGTCTCTTGGCACAAGTATTTGGCCAGATTAATAGTATCAGGAATGAATTAATCCCTATTGAGTGGGCCTCAAGTCCAATTAAACAGCTGGGGTTTTTTTTGTTTTGTTTTTTGTTTTTTGTTTTGTTTTGTTTTTTTAACCACCAAGATATATTATTTACCCACAAGATATGTGCACTTTTGCTATCTTTCTGGGCTCATCTTTTTTGTGTGTGGTTTATAGCTTTAATAGCTGGGTGGGAATGTTTGTAGTGGATAGCCATCCCAGCATTGGCCTGGAAGTTCCAACCCCCATTGAGGCTTCGATAATGGTCATGCCCACAAGGCAGGGCGGAGGAGGAAGCGGAAGACCAAGGATCAGGAGGAGGTCGCTGTCTCGGTTCCGGGACCCTGGACGCTGGAGGTAGACCGAGCAGAGTTCTCCAGAGAACACCACCGAACTGCACCATACCTTTGCCAGACCCTGCAACCTACCCCGTCATTTGTAAGTTACCCCACAAAATAAACCTCCCTTTTAACTACATGGAGTGGCCTTAATAATTTCACCAGTAAATGTTGATTGCTTTTTACCCCTATCATCTTGCATAACAACTTCCTATACTGTGAGAGCTATTCCTCAAAGAGGAGGCTCCCAGGTAAAGTTGAGCATGAGTCCTCCAAGCCCTGTGACTGAACTGTGTGTTGTGTACAGTAATAGTGTCTTACTGTCAAGTTTTGGAATGTAATAAAGGGCACTGGCAATAGCTTAATAAAAAATTTAAACACATTGTAACAGCTAAAATTGCTAGAGTTGATTTTTATGATTTTGTTGTTATCATGGCCATTTTGTTCATTGTTCTCTGTACATATGTACCACCTGGTATTCTCAAGGTATCTTAAACTCATTACCTTCAAGTTATCTTCAGCTAATACACAGAATATGTGGCTGAGTGTGAATAAAGCATGCTTGAAGGTCAACCCTTTCTGTATATTATATAACTTAGTTTTTCTACTTAAACAAAATTCTCCTTAGTTGAAGTTTCCTGGAAGCCTCGTGGGAAATTTAGATGAATATTTTTTACACACATTTTTATGTTTCTGTGTATGTGTAGTGTCTGATTTTTCTTCATCAGGTGGTGTATTGTTCATTTTCTTCTCATTTAGTCATATTTCAATACTGTCCTTTCCTTGTTCATTCTACCAGCAAGTAGAATATTAAGCTATAAGTTACCTTGAACAATAAAATTTGGCTAGAAGGAGTCTAAATATAAATTTGAATAGTAAAGAGATTAGATACAAACATGAAAATATAGAAGAATAGTTTCTCTTGCCTTGTAAAGCAAGCAGGTAATAGCAATAATACATTTGCTATTTATCCATATTTACTTAGGCTGCCTCAAGACTGCTTTATTGCTGATGGACTAGGATAAATTTTTTCATGGTAATATTACCACTTAGCATTTATGTGAAAGGGAAATCATTAGCTATAGATCTGAAGGGGTAAGAGTTTTATCAATTCCTATTTAGTCATTAGTGCTTATGTGCTCATATGATTTTCACCCTATTCATATTTCACATATACATTGGTTTTGCTCATAAAATAAAATGTACAACATTATATGATAATAAAGCTAGTTTAAAGTCATAAGATTTCCACGACATACTGAATCTATGTAATTTTCAATGTCTCTTTCATTATATGGGATTTTTGGAGTCTTAGTCTTCTTCCCTGTCTTAGTTGGGGTTTCTACTGCTGCTGGAACAAAAGAACAAGTTGAGGAAGAATGGATTATTTGGCTTATAGTTCCATATCACTGTTCCTCATCAAAGAAAATCAGGACAAAACTGGACAGGAACCTGGAGACAAGAGCTGGTGCAGAGGTCATGGAGCAATGGTGCTGCTTACTGGCTTGTTCCTCATTGTTTCTTCAGCCTGCTTTTTTTACAGACCCCAGGACCAACAGCTGAGGGATGGCACCACCCACAATGGACTGGGCCTTTCCCCATTGGTCATAAAATTATGAAAATGTCCTACAGGCTTGCATACATCGTGATCTTATGGAAGCATTTCACATGACTTTAGCTTGTGTCAAGTTGACATAAAACTATGTAGCAATACCCTTATCAACACTTCCATTTTCAAATAATATTGAGTAGTTCCTACTTATCTTTTACATCCTTAGAGTTTTTTCATGTGTTTTTACTCGGCTCCTAAATCATTCATTTTTCCTTTGTCTGCATGTTTACACACACAGAAGGGAGGGCATTTTCAAAGCAATCACTGGCATTTCCTCAGAGAATTTTTTATATAATCTCCAATCTCTAAAGTGGGTAACATGAGAGACCATTCTAGGTGATGCTAAAGATATAACACATCTTCTATGGCACATACTTAACCCCCCATGATTTCCTAATTAAGTTTCTTGTGGAGAAGGGTATTTCAGGTACCCAGGAATAGAACAAGAATGTAACAGTATGGAATCAGGGGGTACAGATGTCATGTTGATATTAAATGTTTTATTTCAAATGCAAGAAGACAGGGAAGTGAAAGCACGAAGATGTTCTTTGGGGGAAGGACTACTGGGAGCCAAGAGGCAGGATTAAAAGGTGAATGGAGATAAACATCACTGAAGCAATGCATGGATATGATAACAAAACTCTTCAGTGTTTTATACACTAAATTTAAAATTTTAAAAACAAAAATCTTAAAAATACATGTTTGCAATAGTAAACTCAGGGTTTGAATACAAATGGTTACATTTATAATAGTTTTATTTCTCCTGACTATAGTCAAATTTAAGATTATTTAGTGAATAAAGAAATTGTCTTTTTCATTGTAGAGAGTTCTGAGGAGCCAATGATCCACTGTCTTATTAGAAATTCATATCTGTACTGATGATTTGTACAGTGTGTGTTAGCAAATTTATATTCTGTTTAATAAAATTGTCTACTATTTCCATAAGTAAATACTGTTGAAGAAGGTTGTAAAAGTAATATGCTAATATTCATCAGGCTTATTCTGTTTCAAAATATATTTATAGCTACCATTATTAAACCACAATGGCTATTTTGTATTAATGATGTTCCCCGAATCAGACATTGATCATCGTTCTTTAATTCACTTTCACTTTCTGACTCTGCATCCAATCCATCAAATGCTCATCCAAGTCTACCTTCAAACCAAGATTCAAAAAAATCTCACTTTTCCTATCATTCATTGTCTTTTCTTACAGGCCCACGTTATTTATATCTGTCTTAAACGACCTCATGTTATGAGTATGTTAATGCTCTGGATTTCTCTTTCCAAGTTTAATCTTTTTTATGGAATAAAGACTTATCTTTCAATAATCAACAAAAATTTTAATCACGTACATCACTATTTACCAAGCTACAATTATTAAAAATATATTATATTTTTTAGAGGGGATGCCAACTCTTCTCACCATAAAACCAGACAACATTGTGAGGTAACATGATAATTACTGATGTACATGATAATTAACTGGATTTAATAATTCTATACCTCATGCTACATATGGTAAGTAACAAGAATTTTATCCGTCAACTTAAATATTATCAGCAGTTCTGCACTGATTCAGAAAGACATATAGACTTTACACAATGAATTACAAATCCTGGGATACACAAACTTCTTTCTCTTAACTTGGCCCACTTACTTGTGCCTTTTTGCATATTAGAAATTTGTCTAATGAATAACTTTTTACATGTCTAATAGTCCATTACACACACACTTTCTTCTAACAATAATTAAATATAAACCATAAAATAACCATTGTTATTTCCTAACACCTAAAAATTAAAATATAAATGCTCAGATTAAATTGACCCAGAAAGTATCAGCTCATAAACAGATCTTCTTCACAATATCAGTATTTTCTGTCAATCCTGACCTCAGATTTATTAAAGTAAATTAACTGGAAGACAATTATTGAGAAAACTGAGTATTCTAAGTAGCTAGTATGAATTAGAAATATGAGAGTTATGAACTCTTGTAAATATATTATCTACATTATGTGACTTGCAAATACATTGTCTAATCATATAGGTTTTCAGTATGAAAAACTGAAAGTAAAGTGAATGCCTGGGTTTGAATTTCTATTATTCATCATGTGCTCATCTTTGAAGTCTGTACAAAGGGATTAGTACACTGCATTTGATTTTTGTTAGGTTATGTGATCCCATTTAAATTCACAACTGCCATGATGACCTAGTGCTATTTTTGCTGTGCCAGATATACTGGCATCTGGACCTTTAGCAAGACTGGGATTTTAATTCTGTATTCTGTATTTCGGAATTAGCTACGATGTAGCATGTTTTCACCAGGAAATGAGAATATATGGCTACTACTATAGCATCCTTTATTTTATATTCTCTTTGTACATAAACATGTTGATGCCAGATAGTTGAACTTAGATGTTTATTATTTTGTTTGTATCATATGTTTCCTTAATGAATGCTTGAGTTTAGTCAAGATATTGCATTTAACTTATTTTCAATAAGCAAATATGTAGATCCATCAATCTTAGTTCAAGAATTAACATGTCATTTTCAAAAACATCATGAGATACTATCTAATATTTGAAATATATAGAGAAATATTTATTAATTAATATTAATTAATTAATATTAATATTAATCTTGACCTGAGACTAGGATAGAAATTGAAATCAGTGGCTTCTACTGCCCCATCTTCTAAATTCTTTATCTTAAGTAAATGCTTTCAGTCATTTAAAATATAATTTGCCTCCCTAGGATTATTAGCAATGGCTTTCTTAGATCATCTTTACTTTCCTGCTTTAAAACAATCCTTTTATCTCTTGAAGCAAATTATATTTTTATCAATTTAGTGATTTTGGTAAACATAAGGTATTTGTGTGTTACCATTGTGAATTAAGAAACTGAGATGGATGAAAAGGGCTGAGTGCTCATCTCTTAGAGACGAGAGTGCCAGAAGAATGAAGTGATGCTGCTTGGAAAAAAATTACTACTGCTAAGAATTAACTATTAGTGACGAATCAACAGGAAAGAAAATGTCTTGAGAACTCAAGGACTGTTGTCTTGCGACATTGAAAATGGATCAGCTTTTAGAATTCAACAAATCAAAGGATAAGAGTAATTCATAGCTCTCTACTACTTCAACCTGAATTCAAAACACTTTGAGATTTTTGCAATGTACAAAGCTATAGTTCCATAAGTGTATTTTTTTCTCAAGGATTGCTTTTAGCATGTGATTAGGCTCCCGATGATAACATATTGCTAAATGTCTCCTTAGAAGGTCGCACTTTCAGAACAGCAAATAGAGTATAATGGGCGATAGTATTTATCAACTACTTCTGCTGCTATTTGTTTGCCACAAAACAGTCTCATTTTATCATTTATAAAACTGGAGGTCATTAGCATACAGGTTTACAGTGCTTCAGAAAAATGAAAGGGGAAAGAGCAAGTGAGTAAAACTAATTTACTTATAAAATGGTAAATTGTAGAAATGTATTCCCCCCAAAATTACATTTCTTTGAACTCATCTTTTCATGATTTCCATTTTTAAGGTCGTTTTAAAAGAGAACTCAGATTTGCGGTAAAATTGCTAGAGTGGTTAATGTCCTATCAGATATGCTTTATTCAATATTTTACTTAAGAACTTCAAGATAAGTACAATAATTATGCTGATAGCAGGTTGCTTCCATGTTTTCACCACAGCCCTTTCTAAAGGCTCATGATATTCTATGTGATCACAGGGAATACATCATTGAGGTTGTCTCTGTGGAACACTGCATATGTATGAGGTACTATTATGATTTCATATTCCTACAAAAAGTGGGAAATATCAATCTACTTAACAGCTTCCATATTAATTAAATATAAAGTTTCTTAGACTAAATATTAGATGGCATGTAGAGATTAATATACAAATAGTTGAAAGTTGATTTAAACTTTTTCAATTTTATTGGAATTGTACTTTTCCTTCCTAAAGCAATTTCATTCAAATTTAGAAAAAGTGAGTTGAAAATGGTAGAAAACGGACTTATGGCAGTTACTATTATTCAGTTGAGTGTTGTTTGACACTTCCTGGGTAGATGTGAAGATGTCTACTTACCCCAGTTAGTAAACTGATGATAGACCAGAGTGAAGATACCACCAATATTTGTCTTGATAAACTAAACAGATATTAGAGTGATTTGCAGAAATACATGCATATGTACACATATATGGAAAGAGAGGAAAGAGAGAAAAATAGTTACAGTGAAGTTAGCCTATAACATGGCAACAATGCCCCTACAAGATACCAGAGAGCGGACAAATAAAAATCCAAATGTCATTAATGGGTTCCTTCTTTGGGAGTTGTTCCCCAGTGAGTTCAGGAATTTCCCACAGACCTCTCAAACATTAAGGCCTGTTTTCATTGTCCGTGGTTATCTTCCAGAGCTTGATGTTGAGACACTATTGTTGAAGACACCATATACTAGAGTCACAGAACAAGGCCAAATAAAGCTGTTGCAGACCTGAAAGCTTTTTTATAACTGTCTAGATTTCACACTGCTTGACGTTGCTTTGCAAGCCACTACACAAGAAAAGTAATAATCACTGGTTCCAAGCTATGGAACTAAAGTAAAGACTGGTCTGATAGTACTCACCCACTGCTGCAACAGCAGCATGAACATCATGCGAGTAATCAAACACTTTCTGATTAGATTTGATATCGCCTCTACAAGATGAAAATCCATACCATGCATCATTATAAACTAAGAATCTGCATAGAGAGGCCATAGACTTTAGGGGAGAACTACTAAATGGACATAGAACTGAACCAACTCCTGATTTATAATTATATTCACAGATCAGTGCATCTCCCAGCCCTATCTGAGAGGCTTCTATTTGCAGCAAATGATGGGTAACACAGTGGCCCACAACTAGCTGAGCCACAGAAAATAAGAGACTTCAGAATGACAAGTCCTAATGGGAACATATATGTCACACCCCTGTTTCAGGTCTCAGGAATCATTTCAGAAGAGGAAAACCATATATACACAAGCAAGAAATAAGTTTCATCTATATATTTGTAGACACACAGATTCAAATATGGAACAAAAGTAAAGAGAATGAAGCAATCAACTTGTTATTGGGGCATGTTAGGGATTTGGGGGAAAGAAAATTAAGGAGACACATTATGTAAATTATATTTTAATTAAAATGTATTAAAATAAATGAAAGTAAAAGCTGGGGGATATGAGAGCCAGAGGTGATGGGTTACTGTAAGGAAATATAATCCTCTTGACACAGCAAGGCTGTTGTACATATGAAATAAAAGCATATTGTTACATTATGCACAAAAGTGCAAACCTACAAATAATAGGAATAGAGGAAGGAGAAGAATACCAACTCAAAGGCACAGAAAATATATTGAACAAGATCATAGAAGAAAATTTTCCCAACTTAAAGAAGGAAATGCCTATGAAGATACAAGAAGCCTATAGAATACCAAACAGACTAGACCCCCTAAAAAAGTCCCCTCACCACATAATAATTAAACAACTAAACATACAGAATAAAGAAAGAATATTAAGGGCAGCAAAGGAAAAAGGCCAAGTGACTTATAAAGGCAAACCCATCAGAATAACACCTGATTTCTCGATGAAGATTTTGAAAGCCAGAAGGACCTGGACAGATATAATGCAGATACTAAGAGACCATGGATACCAGCCTAGACTAATATACCCAGCAAAACTTTCAATCATCATAGATGGAGTGAACAAAACCTTCCAAGACAAAACCAGATTTAAACAATACTTATCCACAAACCCAGCCCTACAGAAAGCACTAGAAGGAAAATTCCAACATCAGGAAGGCACATACACCCATGAAAACACAGGCTATAGATAACACCACAGCAGTAAATACCAAAGAAGAGAAGTACACACACACTACCACCAAAAAATAAAAATAACAGGAACAAACAATCACTGGTCATTAATATCCCTTAATATCAATGGACTTAATTCACCTATAAAAAGACACAGACTAACAGAATGGATATGAAAACAGGACCCATCTTTCTGCTGCATACAAGAAACACAACTCAACTTCAAAGACAGACACCTCCTCAGAATAAAAGGCTGGAAAAAGACTTTCCAATCAAATGGTCTTAAGAAGCAAGCTGGTGTAGCCATCCTAATATCCAGCAAAATAGACTTCAAACTAAAATCAATCAAAAGAAATGATGAAGGACATTACATACTCATCCCAAGAAAGATCTACCAAGATGAAGTTTCAATTCTGAACATTTATGCCCCAAATACAAGGGCACCCACAGATGTAAAACAAACATTACTAAAGCTTAAATCACATATAAAACCCCACACATTAGTAGTGGGAGACCTCAATAACCCACTTTCACCTCTGGACAGATCGGCCTAATTGAAACTTACCAGAGACATAATGGACTTAACTGATGTTATGGCTGAGATGAACTTAAGCGATATCTACAGAACATTCCACCCAAACAAAAAAGAATATACCTTCTTCTCAGCACCCCATGGAACCTTCTCTAAAATCGAACACATACTTGGCCACAAAGTAAATCTCAACAGATACAAAACAATTGTAATAACCTCCTGTGTTCTATCAGACCACGATGGTTTAAAGTTAGATTTCAACAACAGAAAAAACTACAGAAATCCTACAATCTCATGGAAACTGAATAATGCTCAACTGAATCACCAATGGGTTAAGGAAGAGATAAAGAAAGAAATTAAAGACTTCCTAGAGATCAATGAAAATGAATACACCACATACCCAAACTTATGGGATACTATGAAAGCAGTGCTAAGAGGGAAATTCATAGCACTAAATGCCCACATAAGGAAGTTGGAGAAATCTCATGCTAGTGACTTGACAGCACACCTGAAAGCCCTTGAACAGTAAGAAGCAAAGTCTCCCAGGAGGAACAGACACCAGGAAATTATCAAATTGAGAGCTGAAATCAATAAAATAGAAATAAAGAGAAGAATACAAAGGATTAATGAAACAAAGAGTTGGTTCCTTGAGAAATCAACAAGATAGACAAGCCCTTATCCAAACTAACCAAAAGACAGAGAGAGAGCATCCAAATTAACAAAATCAGAAATGAAAAGGGGGACATAACAACAGACAATGAGGAAATCCAGAGAATCATCAGGTCATACTTCAAAAACCTCTACTCCACAAAACTGGAAAATCTAAAAGAAATGGATAATTTTCTGGATAGGTACCACATACCTAAGTTAAATCAAGACCAGATAAACCATTTAAATAGTCCAATAACCCCTAAGGAAATAGAATCAGTCATTAAAAGTCTCCCAACCAAAAAAAGCCCAGAACCTGATGGTTTCACTGCAGAATTCTACCAGATCTTCAAAGAAGACTTAATACCAATACTCTTGAAATTGTTCCACACAATAGAAGCAGAAGGAATATTACCAAACTCCTTCTATGAGGCTACAAGAACCCTGATTCCTAAACCAAACAAAGATGCAACAAAGAAAGAGAACTACAGACTGATCTCCCTCATGAACATTGATGCAAAAATACTCAATAAAATTCTGGCAAACAGACTCCAAGAACACATCAAAACAATTATCCACCATGATCAAGTAGGCTTCATCCCAGGGATGCAAGGGTGGTTCAATGTACAAAAGTCCCTCAGTGTAAAACACCATATAAACAAACTCAAGGAAAAAAAAAACCACATGATCATCTCACTAGATGCAGAAAAGGCATTTGACAAAATCCAACACCCCTTCATGATAAAGGTCTTGGAGTGATCAGGAATACAGGGAACATACCTAAACATAATAAAGGCAATGTACAGCAAGCCAACAGCCAACATCAAATTAAATGGAGAGAAACTCAAAGCAATACCACTAAAATCAGGAACAAGGCAAGGCTGTTCCCTCTCCCCATACTTATTCAATATAGTACTTGAAGTTCTAGCCAAAGCTATAATACAACATAAAGAAATTAAGGGGATACAAATTGGAAAGGAAGAAGTCAAGCTCTCCCTATTTGCAGATGACATGATAGTATACATGAGTGACCCCAAAAATTCAACCAAGGAACTGATACAGCTAATAAAAACCTTCAGCAATATTGCAGGATACAAGATCAACTAAAAAAAAAAAATCATTAGCCCTCCTATATACAGTAGACAAACAGGCTGAGAAGGAAATCAGAGATACATCACCCTTTACAATAGCCACAAATGATATAAATACCTTGGGGTTATGTTAACTAAGCATGTGAAGGACCTATATGACAACAACTTTAAGTGCCTGAAAAAAGAAATTGAAGAAGATGTCAGAAAATGGAAAGATCTCCCATGCTAATGGATAGGCAGGATTAAAACATAGTAAAAATGGTGATCTTACCAAAAGCAATCTACAGATTCAACGCAATTTCCATCAAACTACCAACACAATGCTTCACAGATCTGGAAAGAATAATACTCAACTTCATATGGAAAAACAAAAAAACCCAGGATAGCCAAAAGAATCCTGTACAATAAAACAACCTCTGGATGCATCACAATCCCCGATCACAAGCTCTACTATAGAGCTACCGTAATAAAAACAGCCTGGTACTGGCATAAAAACCAACATGTGGACCAATGGAATCAAATTGAAGATGCTGACATTAACCCGCACACCTATGAACACATAATTTTTGACAAAGAAGCCAAAAATGTACAATGGAAAAAAGAAAGCATCTTCAACAATTGGTGCTGGCATAACTGGATATCAATGTGTAGAAGGCTGCAAATAGATCCATATCTGTCACCATGCACAAAACTTAAATCCACGTGGATCAAAGACCTCAACATAAATCCAGTTACTCTGACCTGATAGTAGAGAAAGTAGGAAGTAGTCTTGAAAGCATTGGCACCAGAGATCACTTTCTAAATATAACACCAGTAGCACAGACACTGAGAGAAACAATCAATCAATGGGACCTGTTGAAACTGAGAAGCTTTTGTAGAGCAAAGGACATGGTCAACAAGACAAAGCAACAGCCTACAGAATGGGAAAAGTTCTTCACCAACCCCACATCTGACAGAGGGCTGATATCCAGAATATATAAAGAACTTGAGAAATTAGACATCAAAATGCCCAACAATACAATTAAGAAATGGTCTATAGAACTAAACAGAGAATTCTCCACAGAGGAAGTTCAAATGTCTGAAAGACATTTAAGGAATTGCTCAACATCCCTAATTATCTGGGAAATGCAAATCAAAACAACTCTGAGATACCACCTTACACTTGTCAGAATGGCTAAGATCAAAAGCACAGAAGACAGCTTATGCTGGAGAGGATGTGGAGCAAGGGGAACTCTTTTCCACTGCTGGTGTGAATGCAAGCTTGTACAGCCATTTTGGAAATCAATATGGTGCTTCCTTAGAAAATTGGGAATCTATCTCCCCCAAGACCCAGCTGTAGCACTCTTGGGCATATACCCAAGGAATGCTCAACCATACCACAAGGGCATTTGCTCAACTATGTTCATATCTGCTTTGTTTGTAATAGCCAGAACCTGGAAACAACCTAGATGCCCTTCAACTGAAGAATGGATAAAGAAAATATGGTACACATACACAATGCAGTACTACTCAGCAGAGAAAAACAATGACATCATGAGGTTTGCAGGCAAATGGATTGATCTAGAAAAAATCATCCTGAGTGAGGTAACCCAGACTCAGAAGGACAAACACAGTATGTACTCACTCATAGGAGGATACTAGATGTAAAACAAAAATGACTAGACTGCTACACAACTCCAGAGAGACTACCTAGGAAATGGGACCCTAGGAAAGACCCAAGGATCACCCAATTACAGAGAAATGGATGAGATCTACATGAACAACATGGACGACAGTGGGAGTAATGAAGGGCAAGATGTGAGGGAAAGAAAGCTTAGGGGAGCAGGAGATCCCAGCTGGATCAAGAACAGAAAGGGAGAACGAGGAATAACAGACCATGATAAATGAAGACCACATGAGAACAGGAATAGGCAGAGTGCTGGAGAGGTCACCAAAAATCCACAATTATATATCCTCTATAGACTGCTGGCAATGGTCGAGAGAAAGCCTGATCTGACCTAGTCTGGTGATCAGATGGCTAAACCCCCTAACTGTCGTGCTGGAACCCATGTCCAATAACTGATGGAAGTGGATGCAGAGATCCTCGGCCAGGCCCCAGGTGGAGCCCCAGGTGTCCAACTGTCGAGAAAGAGGAGGGACTGCAAGAGCATGAATTGTTGAATCCAAGATTGCAAAAAGCACAGGGACAAATATCCAAAGGAATGGAAGCACATGAATTATGAACCAAAGGCTGTGGAGCCCCCAGCTGGATCAGGCCCTCTGGATAAGTGAGACAGTTGAATAGCTTGATCTGTTTGTGAGGCACCCAGTCTGTGGGATCAGGATCTGTCCTTAGTGCATGAGCTGGCTCTTTGAAACCTTGGGCTTACACAGGGACATTTTGCTTAGTCTGGTAGGAAGTGACAGGACCTGCCTGTACTGAATCCACCAGGTTTAAATGAATCCCCAGGGGTGCCTTGATCTTGGAGGACATGGGAATGGAGAGGAGGGGCTGGGGGGGGGGGAGTTGCGGGTTGGTGCGGGAGGGGGGACGACAGGGGAAGCCATGGCTGATGTATAAAATTTAAAACACATAATAATAAGGAAAAAAATAAAAATTAAAAAAAAATAGTGCAAAACTAAGCCAGAACAAACCACAGAACAGAGAAGGAAGTTTATCATGTTATCCCACACCTAGCTGCTGTGACAGCAAAGACAGTTTTCTCAGTAGCACCTGGTAAATTCACTAGTCTCCAGTGGAAGACCAGAGATTTTGACTGCACAAATTGGTCTCGAATTACTGAAAAAGAAGAAGGAGAAAGAGTTAATGAGACATGGATTAATGAAGACTTGTGGGAA
The DNA here is from genome assembly GCF_903995425.1 of Onychomys torridus. NCBI lineage: Eukaryota > Metazoa > Chordata > Mammalia > Rodentia > Cricetidae > Onychomys > Onychomys torridus. Next base: position 73,137,076 of record NC_050451.1, on the reverse strand, counting down.
GGGAGGTCACAAGGACGGAGAGCGGATGCAGGGGTCTGGGGAGATGGGTGGAAACATGATGCATGATGTGAAATCCACAAAGAATCAATAAAAATTAAAAAAAATCTCCCTTCATAAAAAGAATTTAGAAATGCCCTTTCATTTCCTATTTTACATAATATTTCGAGGAGTCTGGTATTAGTTCTTCTTGGAAGATCTGGCAGAATTCTATGCTAAGCCCATAGATCATGGACTGTGGGGTTTTTTTTGTTTTGTTTTTTTGTTTTTTTTTAACTGTAAGACTTTTAATTACAGATTCAGTTTCTTTGGTTGTTTTAGGTTTGTTTAAATTAGTTATTTCATTCTGATTTATCTTTAGTAAGCTATATAAATTTGCTTTAGAGTTTTTAGTTTGGTAGAACGTAGATTTTTCAAGTGTGTTCTTATGATGCCCCAATTTCTTCAGTATCTATTGTAATGACTCTCTTTTCATTTCTAATTTTATTAAGTTGTATCTGCTCTCTTTTAATGAATTTGGCTATTGGTTTGTCAATGTTGTTAATGTTTTCCAAGAACAACAACAACAAAAGAATAAACGAAAGAAGGAAAATCATCTAAACACAATGTGTAAAACTACCAAAGAAATAATAAAAAATGAAAGAGATTATTATTTATTAAAAGCAATCATAAATTTGCAAAATAAATTAAATAGGAAATTGATCATCATCATTTTGAAGGCTCAATGGTATCTTTATAATGATGATTTGTGTCTTCTCCATACTTTTTGGTTCTGCTACACCCTACAAATATTAAATTGTCTCATTTCATTCAGTTCTAAATATTTTAAAAACTTTTGTTGAGTCTTGGACCTCCAGATTTTTTATAATTATATGATTTCATTTTCAAAATTTGGAAATTTGCTTTCTTGCTTTCTATTATTGACTTCTGGTTGTAGTCATTATAAGATCTCAAATTTTAATTCCTTTCATTCTGGTGTGTGTGTGTGTGTGTGTGTGTGTGTGTGTGTGTGTGTGTGTGTGTGAATTGTCAGTTTGTTTTGTTGTTTGATATAGTATATTATTTATCTTGGTAAAGCTTTAGGCTTGTGGTAGAGTGTTCATTCTGCCTTTGGGGGTATAGTTTCAGTAAGTGTGAAATAGTTCTAGTTTGTGTTACAGAATATACATCTATTGGTTTTCAGGAGGGTAGTTTCATTAACTGCTAAGAATTGGTGTTGAGGTTCCCAAGTAACTATGGGTTGTATTCTTCCCTCTTTATTTCTAATTCTATTCATCTGGGGCAATTTAGAGCTTGGTTGACTAGTGTATAATGTTTAGGATGGCTATTTTTACTTTACTCATTTGCGCTGTCATCACTGTGTGATAGTTATCTTTAGTTTGCAGTCAATGTTTTATAGTTACCTCCACTATTTAAAAGGTTTGTATTATTTCAGTGGTAGGATTTTAATCTTGTTAAAATAAAATCTGTTTCTATATTTTATGTGAGTTTCTTAATTTGTTAAACAGATATAAATTGTAAATTAGTCTCATTTAAATGGTGTGTTTCAACCATTCACATTTAAAATAAATGCTAAATAATTTGTGTGCCCTTAATTGAGCCATGATAAGCTTTCATTTTATTCTTCCACCTGTTTTCACGGTTTATTATTTGTTGCCTTCTGATTGGTAACTTGTATTTTGTTTTTGGAATTATACTTACACATTTTTACAATGTATTGTCTGTATGGCGTTTTGTATTTTCATGATAATTTTACATAAAGTACTTTATACATAAGTAATTTACCACAATCTACTTACTGCCAGAGAAACATCTATCATTTTGTACTATTATCTCCCTAACTTTTAAATGTCAACACTATGCTCTAAACATACACAGAGCAGCACAACAGAACCTGGTTTACTATTTTTTTCAAATTAGCTGTGAGTTTTAATTTGAACTATCCACACGTTAAATTAATACCTAGTATGTTTTATCTCTGTTTTTATTCACTCTATTGTTGTGCAAGACACCTGGGCTGCTACTACAAATCAATAAACTAACTGGTATACAGTCAGTGAGATGGTGGTTTATAAGTTCTAGGTCCTTTGAGTAAAAATAGTAGGATTTTATTATTTATTTTATTTTGTTAGTTTTTGTTCCTATTGTTGACTTCAAATGCAAAACACTCCATTATCGAGTTCTGCATATTTAAGAGCATAAAAAATCAAAATTCAAGGAATGTACAGTGTTCTGCTCACCAAGGCCTAATTTTCTTTCCTAGACAGTCCTTGGACTCCAGTTTCATAGTAGATTTATCCTTGTCTGTTTAATAATCTCCAGGGCTTTTAATCATATTTAGAGGAGAGGATAAAATTTTTATATGACCTTACTCTTAACTGCTAATATATTTGACACATACTCTTGGTACAAAATCATGAGATTAATAATTATATTTCTACATGTAAATAATTCCATTGATCACATTTATCCTGACCATCTTCACTTAACCTTCCTTCCATTCCAAAAGTCACTTTATTCTCAAATTTTACCTAGTCTCTTTTCAGCTTTTATTCTTGTTATATAGATTTTTGCATATGAAAGAGAGCATGAATATTTGTCTTCCTAAGTCTGTTTGATTGTGTTAACATGATATTACCCAATTTTTCTCACTTTACTGTGAATACTATAATTTTCTATCTAGTTTTAGGTGAATACAGCTGCTATAGATAAGATCATGTAGGGTGATGTAGATTTATTTGAGTATATACTTATGAACGGTGTAGGTTTTGTTTGTTTTTCTTTTTTGTTTGTTTGTTTTTTGACACGAGCTTCCTCTGTGTAGTTTTGGTGCCCGTTCGGGATCTCACTTGGTAGACCAGGCTGGCCTCAAACTCACAGAGATCCACCTTGCTCTGCCTCCCAGGTGCTGGGATTAAAGTTATGTGCCACCACCGCCCAGACATGGTGTAGTTTTAGTAGTTCTATTTTTATTCTTTTGAGAAGTTTCTATACTGATTTCAGAAGTGGCCACTTTTGTTCATGCAACTAATAGTAAGATTTACTTTTTTGTTACATACTTTTGCCAACCTTTGTAGTTGTCTTTCTTCTAGATGATAATATTGTGAATCATATTAGGAAAAATCTTAATAATGTTTTAATTGTATTTTCCTGGTGGGTTGTATGTTGAATAGTTCCCCATATTTATTGACCGTTGTACCTCTGTTTAGAATTGTCTGTTCAATGCATTTGTTTTATTCACTATATAATATCAAGGATGTTTCTTTTTTCAAGCCTCATATATTCTAGGTATTAGTATGTTGTTTGATACATAGCTGGAAAAAAAGTGTCTCTCATTCTATAGGATGTCTGTTCACTCTGTTGTTTATTTTCTTTTACTTTTATGTGATCTCATTTGCCAAGTACTACTAGTATTTTCTGTGCTATTGAAGTTCGATTCTGAAAGTCCTTGCCTATGTCTATCTATATGTTAAAGAGTTTAACCTATGCCTTGATCTAACAATTTCAAGGCTCATGTCTTATACAAATGTCTTTTATCCATTTTGCATTGATTTTCTACAGAGTTAGAGATATCAGTCTAGTTTGATTCCTCTGTATGTTGAATGCCCAGTGTCCCCAGAACCATTTATTAAACAGGCATGCTTTTCTCCCTTGTAAGCTTTTAGGACCTTTGCTGGTAACCAGAGAAAATGATCGCTCAAGTTTATTTCAACATTTTATATTGTATTTCATTGGTATCAAGTTTATCTGAGGATCAAAGAACAGAACAGCCACTATATTAAACCTAGAGGTTAAGCAGTGGTAGCACATGCCTTAAATCCTAGCCTTCCAGAGACAGAGATCCATCTGGATCTCTTGAGTTCAAGGCCACACCAGGAACAGAGCCAGGTGTGGTGGCACACACTTTTAATCCCAGCACTTAAGATCTCATGTCTTGCTTGGGAAAGACACATGCCTTTAATCCCAGTTAATAATGGCAAGAAGCAGAAAGGTATATAAAGCATGAGGACCAGTAACTAGAAACTTTGTGACTCTTAACCTCAGGGTTATGGGCTCATGCCCCACATGGGTGCCAGAAAATGGGGCATTTATTAAAGGAACTCCACATAGTTAAAAGGGACGTTTATTTTGGGGAGTAACTTACAACAAATAAAGGAATTGGTTACAGGATCCAGGAGAGGTGAAGTGCAGTCCAGTGGTGTTCTCTGGAGAATTCCGTTCAGTCTACCATCCAGCATCCAGGACCACCAGGAACTAAGAGAGCCAGCACATCTGGATCTTGGGTCACAAGGCCTTCTGTTTTGGCCCTGCCTCAGAGGCAGGTCATAGGTAGGCATGACAGTTACTGGAAGCTTCACTTGGGGGGGGGGGGTAGTACTTCCAGGTCAAACCTGAAACAGCTATGTACTACAAAGCTTTTTAAGCTTTTAGGCTTTTAGCAGAAGTTCAGCTGAGATCCATTTGAATGAGGAGTCAGGGGCTTTCATTCCAAGGAAACAAGAGCAGCTAAGAAGTTGGCAAGGTGAGGTTGGATGTGGCTTGTTCTCTTTCCCTGAACTTTCAGCGTTCACCCCAACACCTGGCTCTGGGTTTGTTTTTATTAATAAGACCTTTAAAGATTCGTGTTACAATCTGTCCTGTGCAGTTCTCTATTATTCATCAGTGGAATGATCTAAATTAGATTTTTTTTATTTCACACTAATTAAAAGAAATACAGCTTGTTGAAAAAATTTTACAAACCATTAAATACCAAACTTTAGTATATTAATGACAGCCAGCCTATTCACTTTAAATATTGTTAACTGATCAACGATAAATAATGTTTCCCTTCTGATTGAAGTTTCCTTCTAATAAAGATACCAATTTGTAGTTTACTATAATTACTTTCTTAGATTGACAGAACTATAGTTAAAAACATGAAAGTTATTTAAATAACAGAGTTATTATTTAGGTCAAAGGCTTGAAAGAGATCAGGTGTATAGAATAGTAAACATATAATGAATTTGAATTCATAAGCTTTAATAAATAAATTTTTATGCAAAATTACAACTTAATAATAAAGTTAGTTTGAAAGGGTATCCCTTTACTTTTAAATATTTGTTAATTTTTAATTTATATAAATTTTAATTTCAAAATTATCATAGATAATATCTTGAAATTCAACTTTTTGCTTTATTTCATGAGCCAAAATATGAGAATCGATGACTAAATGTAGATATTGAAATAGTGGGTCTGGAGCAAATCACATAAGTTTTGTTGTATACTAAACAAAGATGTAACATTTTCATTGACATCAATTAGGTGAGAAAATGAAGCAATACCAAGATACCCTCCACTAAAAGAAAAAAAAATACTTAGTAAACAGAAGGTGAAAAAAATCAAAGTATTAAGAAGTCAGTATGATACATGCTTATTTTAAAGATAGGATTGTGGGTGTGTGCTCCATGTGAACTCAGACCAGGCTCGGAAAAGAGAACTGAAGAGCTGTGTGCGTCTCCTTGGGATCTCCTTGGGATCTTGTTTGGTTTTTCTGGATATTTCTTCAGTAAGACTTTAAAAATGTCATCCAAACAAGAAATAATGAACAACCAGCAGTTTAGGCGGGTTTCAAAGGATCCCAGATTTTGGGAAATGCCAGAAAAGGACCGAAAAGTCAAAATTGACAAGAGGTTTCGAGCCATGTTTCATGACAAAAAGTTTAAATTGAATTATGCTGTTGATAAAAGAGGGCGCCCTATCAACCACAGCACTATGGAAGACTTGAAACGCTTCTATGAGCTTTCAGACTCTGATTCTGATCTCTCTGATGAGGAAAGCAAAGTACCAAACCAAAAAAAAGTAAAGCAGAAACAAAAACAGACCAAAAAGAAGCAAAGTCAAAAATGCTGATTGAGGAGAAAAAGAAAGAAACAAAAAGAAAAAATGATCAAAAGGATCCTATAAATAAAAATGACTTAGATAACTCTAAAAGAATTCAGAAAATGAAAAACTTGTGTAAATCTCAGAAGATAGATTCAGAAATAAGTCCCAAGAAGGATAGTGAAGAGTTTATGCAAAATACAAAAAAGAAAAGGAGCATCACTGACCACAGTGCAGACTCTTTGCCTAAAGGAAAACCAAGGACCAAAGATTCCAGTACCTCTGAAACTGTGAAATCTCCAACAATCACTTGTTCTAAGGCAAAAAGAGAAAAGCAATCAGTGCTTCCAGTCATAATGGCAAGAGACAATGATGGTAAAACACTGGACAAAGATGCCCTGGAGGAAGATTCAGACAGTGACAGTGAAATAGGAAGAGATGAGGAATCTGAAGTCACAAGTGATGACAGAACTTCAGCTGATGATGATGATGATAAAAACGAAGACAAGGAAGAAGAGGAAGATGAAGATAGTGAGGAGGAGGAGGATGAAAGTGACAGTGGTCCTGATCTTGCAAGGGGTAACGGAAATATAGAAACTAGTTGTGAAGATGAAGATGGTTTTGAAGACTTATTTCCAGAAGAACCTGGTTTCGAACATGCTTGGAGAGAATTAGATAAAGATGCTCCTCGGGCTGATGAGATTACACACCAACTAGCAGTTTGCAACATGGACTGGGATAGATTAAAGGCAAAAGATTTGCTGGCTTTGTTCTATTCATTTAAGCCCAAAGGAGGAGTTGTATTTTCTGTAAAGATATATACTTCAGAGTTTGGAAAGGAGCGGATGAAGGAAGAGCAAGTTCAAGGACCAGTAGAGTTACTGAGTATTCCTGAGGATGCCCCCGAGAAAGTCTGGTCCTCTAGAGAGAAGCTAAGAGACTATCAGTTCAAACGATTGAAATACTATTATGCAGTAGTGGAATGTGATTCTCCAGAAACAACAAGTAAGATTTGTGAAGATTGTGATGGCCTGGAATTTGAAAGCAGTTATTCTTTCATAGACCTAAGATTTATACCAGATGATATTACTTTTGATGATGAGCCCAAGGATGTGGCCTCAGAAGTTGATCTAACAGCATATAAACCAAAGTATTTCACATCTGCTGCAATGGGAACATCAACGGTGGAGATTACTTGGGATGAGACTGATCATGAAGAATCACACTTAACAGAAAGTTTAAAAAGGAGGAGCTTTTGGACATGGACTTCCAGGCCTACTTAGCTTCCTCCAGTGAGGATGAGGAGGAAGAGGAAGAAGCACCACAAGATGAAGATGGAGTCAACTTAGGAGAAGATGGAAAAACAAAGAAAAATCAAAAGGATGATGAAGAACAAATTGCTAAATATAGACAGCTTCTTGGAGGTTATTAAAGAAAAAGAAAGGAAAGGAAAAGAAAATGATATGGAAATGGAAATCAAGTGGGTTCCAGGACTTAAGGAGAGGGCAGAAGAGATGGTCAAAAACAGGTTGGAGGGAAAGGATAAACTCACCCCTTGGGAACAATTTTTAGAGCAGAAGAAAGAGAAGAAAAGACTGAAAAAGAAACAGAAGGCTCTTGCTGAAGAAGCTAGTGAAGATGAGCTTCCTTCTGATGTTGATATGAATGATCCCTACCTTGCTGAAGAAGTTAAAAAAAATAGGTATAAAGAAAAAAAAATCAACAAAATCTGCAAAAGACAACATATCTGCAGAGGAAGAAATTGAACTAGAAAAACAAAAGGCCTTGCAAATGGCCTTGCTTGTAATGGATGAGCAAGAGGACAGCAAGAAACGCTTCAACCATGACAAGATTGTAGAGCACCATAATCTGAGCAAAAAGAAGAAGAAACAGCTTATGAAAAAGAAGGAGTTACTTGAGGATGACTTTGAGGTAAATGTTAGTGACGCACGGTTTCAGGCAATGTACACTTCCCACTTGTTCAATTTGGATCCTTCTGATCCTAATTTCAAGAAAACAAAAGCTATGGAAAAAATTCTCGAGGAGAAAGCCCGGCAGCGAGAACGCAAAGAAGAGCTACTTATTCAAGCAGTAGAGGGAGCTCAGCAGGACATGGGAAAGCCAGCACAGAAGCAGCCCATAGATCCTGCCTTGTCTTTGCTGATTTAATCCGTGAAGAACAAAACAGAGCAATTCCAAGCCAGAAAAAAACAGAGAGTCAAATAACTGGGTGCTGTCTCTGTGATCTCCTCAAATACACAGAAGTAGTATAAGGGATAATGGGGCTGAAGCCACCTTTCTAGAGTATGAAAAAATATCCTTTTCTGACCATCGTTAAGTTGTTCTTCACTGTGACTGGAGAGACAGCAGCTCAACAGTAAAGAACAAAGGTGCTTTTGCAGAGCGTCTAAGTTTGCTTCCCAGCACCGACATGGTGCGTCACAGCCATATGTAATTCCAGTTCCAGGAGATCCAGTGCCTGTCGTGGCCTCTATGAGTATTGTGTGCCCATAATACCCACACAAACATAAATGCAAGCAAAATAGTCACACACATAAATTTTTAAAAAAATGTTCCCCTTGCATAATTGTTCTAATTGTAAATAATTCACATTTTATACTATGTATTTCCAAAGATTTGTCATAATATAATTATGTCATAATATAATAACTATAGAATTTATTAGATTTTTATATTGTATGAAGTTCATTTCCTACAAGTACAGTGTTACTCTAATTTAGCTTTCTATGAGACTATTTACAATATATGTAAAAATTGGTGTCCATTTTTCTGTGTAAAGATTAAAAATAAATTTAAAAAATAAAGATAATGTATTTTGTGTAGTTTGTATTTGTAATAGATTAGAGATTCCTTGGAGATTATATCATTATTTAATAAAATGTAATAGCAAAGATAATTTCAACAACTAAAAAGGAAATAAAGAATTGAAGAGATTGATGAACAGGTTTGCTTTACATGAGAATTTATCTCCTTTATGTAGAAATATTTACATGTATTTAATAATTTAAATTTCATTGTATGATTTAATGTAGACATAGAAGCTTCAGATTAGCATACATTGGAAATAAAGCATTTTAATTAATAAATCAAGATTAAAATGAAGCAAGAAATAGAGTATTTGAAGTAAGAAAAAAAAATTCACCTGCTTCTGAAATATAATGATCTCTTTTCAGTTTCACAAATAAATTACAAAGTTCTTAAATAATGCATGTTAGAAAATACAAAATAAAGTGGCAATGAAATTAACATTACATTACCTAAAGAATATTACTGCTAATTACATGTTTGTGTCCAGATTTTACCTACATAAATCTCTATATTTACACAGTAATATCTTTGAATTTAACAAAATTGAAATGACATTGTTGTCTCCCAATTAAACCCCATAGCATTGTTTTCAGATAAATAAGGGGAATTTTATGATGTCCTATTTTTAGTCTTTCAAGACATGAAGAAATGAGGACATAATATTTGCTCAAACTGGTTTAATTCTTACAAGCTTTGCCACAAACAAAGTAATGAAAATCCAGGAGGACTTGTCTAAGATTTCATTAAAGTCTAAAGGATTACTAAGACAATTTTTACCATCTAAGGAATGAGCTTGTTTAATTATTTTCCTTCATCCTATACAAATTATCCTAGACTACACTGTCTACATTTTCTTTCGTTCTCTCTTTTTTTTTCCAGTTTTTTTAACCTATGTGTGAGTGTGTATGTGCACCCTAATGTGTGCTGGTACATGTGCAAGTATATGCATGTATATATGGAAATTGGAGGTTGATTAATAGAGTGTTCATACACACAAAATATGTGTGTGTGTGTGTGTGTGATATATATATGTATGTATATGTGTAATTTTGTTGAAAATGAAGTTTTCATACAATATATTTTGATCACTGTTTCCTCTCCCTTACCTGCTCCCAGAGCCTCCCTACTTTCTTACCCATCCAATGCTGTGCCTTCTTCTGTCTCTCTTTAGAAAAAACAAACAAACAGGAAAATAAATAAACAAACTAGAATTGAATAAAACAGAGAGGAAAAAAAGAAGGAAAAAGCATGAAAAAGCCAGAGAAATATACACACACTCAGAAAAACTAGGAAATGATAATATATAAACAAAAGGTAATAGTTCATTCAAAGTTAGCCAAATACATCTACTTTTGGGGTTGGGTCTTGCCTTTAAGACTGGTTTGTGTGTTTAGTGAAACTCCATTGGAAGACACTTCTTTTTCATGTGGAGGAGGTTGTCAGTTGGAGACAGCTTCTTGGTTAAGAATGGGAGATCATGTCCACTTCCCTGTCTCAGTGCTGAGACCCCATCTGGCTTGTACATGTGTGGGCCCTGTTCATGTTGCCACCCTCACCATGAGCTCTTATATGTGTCAGTTCTGTTGTGTCTAACATCACCTTGGTGTCTTCCATCACCCCTGACTTTTACAATCTTCCTGCCTCAATTTCTGTAGAGCTCCTTGAGATTTGAGGGGAGAGTTTTGATAGAGACATCACATTTAGGAGTGAGAATTCCAGCCGGTCAGTGTTGGTGCACAACTTTGATCCTGGTACTCAGGAAGCAGAGACAGGGGGATCTCTGTGAATTTAAGGCCAGTCTGGTCTACAGAGCGAGTTCCAGGACAACCAAAGCCACACAGAGAAGCCCTGTCTGCAAAAAACAAACAAATAAACAAAACAACAAAAACAAAAAAGAAAAGAAAAGAAAAAGAAATGAGAATTCCAGGTCTCTCACTCTCTGCATACTATCCGGCTTTGGGTCTCCGGACTTGTTTTCACATCCTATTGATGGAAGATTCTCTGATGATGGCTGTGTAAGACACTTAAATATGGCTATAAAATATTTTTTTTACAAGTCATATATTGCTACACTTCTTTAGTAGGACAAAAGTAATCAATTTTCATCTAAGTCTACCTAGTCCCAGGTTCTCCTCTACCTGAGTAGTGTCAGTCATGGGTTCCACCTCATGAAGTGGGCCTTAGATCCAATCAGAGAGTCACCATTCCTGGCACTGGCGTTTTCTTTTGGTGACAAGGGATGTCCAGTTGGGGTTTTCTCTCCCTTTTATCAGGAAACTCCATTTGGATTTACTTCATATAAGCTTCTACTGTGTTAGGGTTCCATAGGACCCCACAAATGTCCCTTAGTTTTAGCTGGCCCTCCTTTCTCCCACCTCCCTCTGCCCCTCTGATCCTCATTTAATCCTCCCTTTCCATCTCCTCTATTTCTCCATAACTATCTATTCTATTTGTCTTTCCTTGGGAAATCTTCCCTCAATACTAGTCCCTTACTTGATACCTAACCCCTAGGGTTATAGAATTAGGGCATGCCTATCAAAGGCTTAAATACTAACATCCACATGTAAGCATACACATACCATATTTGTTTTGGGGGGTTTCGGTTACTTCACTCAGGATCATTTTTAGCAAGTTCCATTGATTTACCTCCATATTTCATGATCACATTTTTAACAGCTGAATAATATTCTATGTGTAAATAAAATACATTTTTCATTGTCCTTTCATCTGTTGATTGACATCTAAACTGTTTCCCTTTTTTACTATTATGAATAGAGCAACTGTGAACATGGGCAAGCAAGTGTATAAGGTTTCTCAATTGAATCCAGAATCCATCCATTAGCTACTGTATATAGCAAGTTTGTTCTGAGGAGCCTCTGTTTCTGACTTCTGCACACTAGAATTATAGATTGACCACTAAACCTCTATAGCATTTGCATTAATTCTTAGGTTCAAAACTCAGGCCTTCTGGCTGTTTATAATGTAGTTACATGAGGGGTGAGCCATCTCCTCAACTTCTGGTTTCAAAAAAGAAACTAATGAAAGGTTATTTCTCAACTAAAGTTCTAGTTATTTCTTTCATAGTTTCTACTTTCTGCTAATTATTACTAAAAATGCAAAAATTTATCTGATATACCTCAATTTAAATCTTCAACTTAAAATTTCAAGTTATTAACCTACTTTCTGTCTTTAAATATATATATATTTTCTATTACATGATTCTCTATTTTTTTAAACCACTGAATTCAGGTTACATGTGAGTTAATGTTTTTATTGCTAAGGCTATGAACCGTACTTGTATTTCTTTACACAGACTCTACATCATCGATGTGATGTGCAAAAGTAAGTGAGGTCCATTAACAGTCATGGGTAAAGGAACATTTAGTCTTCACTGCTAGAATTCTCCTGCTAATGGAAGCATCCAAATTCTAATTGCCAAAACTTAAATCATCTTTGATTTTTTTACCCCCAGCTTACTCTCTATACATTTGGGCTTTCAACATATCTATTTATGAAAACATGTTACTGAGACCAAATATATATATATATATATATATATATATATATATATATATATATATATATATATATATTTATCTGGTTGACTACAAATACCTCGGTATCTCTATTTCCTCTCTGTAGTGGATAGCCATCCCAGAATTGGCCTGGAAGTTCCAACCCCCATTGAGGCTTTAATAATGATCACGCCCACAAGGCAGGGCAGAGGAGGGAGCAGAAGACCGAGGATCAAGAGGAGGTCGCTCTCTTGGGTCGGGGACGCTGGACGCAGGAGGTAGACCGAGCAGAGTTCTCCAGAGAACACCGCCGGACTGTGCTATACCTTTGCCAGACCCTGCAACCTACCCCTTCAGTTGTAAGTTACCCTACAAAATAAACCTCCCTTTTAACTATGTGGAGTGGCCTTAATAGTTTCACCAATACCTCTCTTTTAATGTTATTCTACATTCAATTAATTGCAAGAAGAGTGATCTCTTTAAAATGCAAATCACAGCAGAATACTCCTCAGGTGGAAATTGTGTGGTGGTTTAAATGAGACATGCCCTCCCTCCATAGGTTCATGCTTTTAAACACATAGTTCCTTCTTGGTAGTATTGTTAGGGAAGGATATGGAATCTTTAGTGAGTATAGTCTTGCTGGAAATATATCTCTGGGGTAAAATTTGAGGATCTGTCACCTTGACCTAATCTTGCCCTTACTTATGCTCTGCTTCTCTTTGGCAGATGAAATGTGACCATCCTACTTTCCTGACATTATGGACCCTCACTCTGGAACTGTAAGTCAAAACAAATTTTCTTTCTACAAAGGAAATTTCTTTCTTTGGTGCTGATATTTTATCATAGCAACAGAAAGCAACTAATATTCCCTGTGAGTATTGTCTGAGTGCATTTAAAAGCACGCCCTTCTTCATACCGTGATCAGTGTGAGTCTATGATATGGCTTCTATGGAAAGTTTCCACTAATAAAATTACTCTCATCTTTCATATCAGAACCTAAGCTTTCTGTCAATGGATGAATGGATAAAGGAAATGTGGCATATTTACTCAATGGAATGTTACTCAGCCACTTTAAAAAATGGAATCATAAAATTAACAAGTAAATTCATAGAACTAGAAAAATTCATCCTGAGTGAGGTAACTCAGACTCAGAAAGAAAAATATGATATGTATGAATTTGCTTATATGTATGTATTATATATTAAGCCACTGATAAGCAAGCCAAGCTATGATCCCTATAACCACAGAGTTTAAGTAAACAGTAAGAAGTAGGGGTTGCAGGAATGGATCACCCTAGGAAAGGGAAGTTAATAGAGAGCTATGGATGGGGTGATGGGAGATACAGTAATGAAAGGATCAAAGGGAGACAGAAAGGGAAGAGGGAGGCAAGGATGTGCACAGCTAAAACTAAGGGGCAATTGAGCTGTCATATAGAAACCTAATGCATTAGAAGCTTCTTAAAATATATACATATTTGAAGGCAATCTAAATGAAATCATCACATAACCAGACATTGCTCTGACATGAAATGAAGCTTCCATTTACCGGAAATGATTTACATTTAATCAAGTTCTTTATTAGAGAGTCCTTATTGAAACCTCCAAACAACCTAAGCTATTTCCAAGGCTCACCACACACTGATCCTATGGACCTATTGCTGAAAACAATACCTACATAACTCATTGAACACAGAGAGCTCAAGCTGGTGACTACATAGAACCTTCACTTCTATGGACTGGTGTTCATGGTACTGGAACATAATCTTCATGATACCACATGATAAAGGTAAATATGAACCCAGCTATAAACTCTTCAATCTACCATGGTACCATCCCTGCAAGATATACTGATATAATAGTGCCACAAAGTATATGAAGGACCACTCCATGAAAAGGAATACACAAGCAGTGCTCCCTGAGCAGTCAAGAATCTGAGAATATATATGCCAGAGACCCAGGAGAAAATCAAATACTACTGTTCTGCCAAATAAACATAGCAATAAAATAATTCCTATCAACATTCTGCTATATTCATAGATACTTCGCACAGCCATCATCAGAGAACTTTCCTCCTGCAGCAGATGGGAACAAATACAGAGACCCACTGCCACACAATATAGAAAGGGGGAGAAACCTTTGTATATTCAGCCCTAAAAGGGATGTGTCCATAAAATTCCCTCCTCTCAGGGCTCAGAGAATGCTAATGAAGAAGAAGGAAAAGTGTCTGAGCCAGAGGGATGGAGGATACCAAGGAAACATGGCCCTCTATATATAACATATGAACTCATAAAGATGGAGGCAGCATGTACAAGTCTTTAACAGATAGGATCCTAGATCTGAAAGGAGAGGTGGACTTACTCCTTCATCCCTAACCCAGAAATCTCCATTCGTAACCACTTAAAAATGAAAATTCAGTTTTCGCCAAGGGAGTCTCACTGGGAAAACACTCCATTTTTAAGGGTAGATCCTATGTACAGCAGTAGATGACCCACATTAAATGAACTCAATGGATTTAGGGGGTTGTTTATCTCATAAGTCAGAGCCTTTTTTCACTTAAATTTGCTGGTCATTTGCATATACTATGGCTTCTGGTTTTGCGTTTTTAAGGAGTTCCATTGTGTTTGAGCATGTGTTTCTCTGCATCTATATATATTGCTTGTGCATATTCCTAGGCTGTTTTCCTTTTCTTGGATTGCCTCTTCCTAATTTAGTCAGTTTTGCTTTGTCTTATTTTATTATATTTTTTTCTTAGATGCCCATTTGTTCTCAAAGCAAAGACAGAAATGGCATGGATCCAGATGGGAGGGAAGGTGTGGAAAAACTAGAAGGAGTGACAGAAGGAAAAACCATAACAGAATATATTGTATGAAAATTCTATTTCATAAAAGAAAAAATTAATCATCCTCAATATGTCAGTCACATTGATTTCCTTTTTCAAAGGAGGTCATTGTACATATTTAATGTAGAAGCATGATTTTATAGGATATATGTGTATTTATGTGTATATTGTGTATGCATGCAAATACTCATTTAGTTAAGCAAACAAACATCCATAGCCTAACATATTACCTATTTTATAGATTATAGAGATATAGATATATTCATTAAATTCCAAAAGATTATATATATAATCATATATATATATAAATATATATATGAACTCATTTTAAAAATCATGTGTGTGTTTTATTTTTTTAATTAGGCCATGTGTATTAGTCTGTGTTACTATCTATTACTCAGTGATTTTCAAACATTGGCCCTTAAACTAGCAGAGAAAACCTTACCTAAGAAATTACAGAAATGCAAATGTATTGAATTTTTCTGTAACAACTTCATTTCATCAAGTTCTCCATGTAGTTTGAGTATATATTAGAATCTCGGCACCATAGCTAACAGATGACCTTGGGGCCTTAGGAGTTATGCTTGTCCTTTCTCAGGACAAGAACATTTCCCTCTGGCTTTAGTTTGGCAGGGTTGTGGAGGTTCAAAGTGTGTTGTTGAATCTAAAGCCTTTATTCCCATTAAATGTGATTGAATCACTTGTTTATTGTATTATCTGTCACTCTCTTTAAAGTGCAAGCTCCAACATGGCAGGGTCTTGTCAGTCTTGTTTAGTGCTTCAATAACACCACCAGCAAAATATCTGACATAGGGTAAGTTGTACTCTGTAGCTATGTGTATAAACAGCACATTCTGTCTAAGGTTCTGGGAATAATAATTTGATGAATGAGTTAATAAGTGTACAAACTTTATCAAATTAATTGACATTTCACTTTTGATTGAAAAGTAAGATGTTCCATATATCCTTCAGAATGACAAGTTGCAAACTTTATTAAAACAAAGTAATTATGTGTTGATGAAAGTTATTTCATAAATCATCAAATTAATGAACAATTTTATGGTCATCATTCAGTATGAAACTCTCAGCTGTTTTCCATAGATTATATAGTCACAAATCCAGCTTTAGAATTATATTGCACATGAGTTGAAAAGAAGAACAATTTGGCATCTGTCTAAACATCTATGTATATGAAATACAAATACAAGATACAACTATATACCTGCAATTAAATAATTAAAATTGGTACTTTTGTGTTTGGGTTATAATTTAAAGAATATATAGGACTCAAGCTGGCAAAAATTTAGAAGCAGCCATAATATTTTTTTAATGACATATACTTGTAGATTGAACTTGAAGAAGTGAAACTTGGTTTGTTCCAGATAAATAAAATTTGATTCAGAAAAGGAAATTTGGAAGAAAGAAAACCCATATTATGCTGTAGAAAATATGGTTATTGCAAAGGTAGCATAGTTCAAAGGCAGATTTAACAATGTAAGTGGGAGTAGGAGGTCCCAGCTGGATCAGAAGCAGAGTGGGCGAACAGGGAGGGAGATAGCATGACGAATGAAGACCCCCATGGGAATAGGAAGAAGCAGAGTGCTAGAGAGGTCGCCAGAAATCCACAAAGATACCTCCACTGTAGACTTCTGGCAATGGTCAAGAGAGTGCCTGAGCTGGCCTGATCAGATGGCCAAACACCCTGGCTGTCATGATAGAACTCTTATCCAGTGACTGATGGAAGCAGATGCAGAGATCCATGGCCAAGCCCCAGGTGGAGCTCCAGGAGCCCCATCTGCGAGAGAGAGGAGGGATTGTATGAGCAAGAGATTTTGAGACCATGATTGGAAAAAGCACAGGGACAAATAGCCAAACTAGTGGAAATGCATTAACTGTGAACCAATGGCTGAGGAGCCCCCATGGAACTGGACAAGGCCCTCTGGATAAGTGAGACAGTTGATTAGCTTGAACTGTTTGAGAGGTCCTGAGGCAGTGGAGCCAGGACCTGTCCTTGGTGCATGGGCTGGCTTATTTGGAGCCTGGGGCCCATGCTAGGACACTTTGCTCAGCCTTGGTGTAGGGAGGAGGAGACCGGACCTGCCTAGGCTGAGTCTATTAGGCTGGGCTGACTCCCCAGGGAAGACCTTGCCTTGGAGGAGGTGGGAATGGGAGGTGGATTGGGGGGAAGGACTGGAGTTTGGGAGGAGGGAGGACAGGGAATACGTGGCTGATATATGAAATTAAGTTAATGATAAAATAAAAATATCTTTTTAAAAAAAGAAAGAACCAACAACTACAAAGAGAAACATAAATATCTCTTCTTACCTAATATTTCATTTACCTTTACTTTCTTCACTTATGACTGATCATAGTCTAAATTATTAAATGGAAAATGCCAGAAACACTCTATTATAAATTTTAAACTGCATGATTCTAACTAGTGTGATGAAAGCTCATGTTATCCTCCTCTGCCCCTCCTCACCTGAATTATGTCTTTGTACAACATCCACATCATAAATGCCACGTATTGTTTAGGTACTTAGAAACCATCTTGGTTGTCATGTCTATTGTTATTATATTGTAAGGTGCATGTTTGAGTAAACATTACTGTCTGTAATAATGATCTCCTAACAATTTTCTGACAGTGCTGATTCAAATATACCAAAGAGAAGTCATGAAAGTGTTCCTTTAAGTAAAGGCATGAAAGTTACTGATTTAACAAGGTAAGAAAAAGTAATGCTATGATGACATTGCTAAGAATTTGTATCTTGCCAGGTAGTGGTGGCACATGCCTTTAATTCCAGCACTTGGGAGGCAGAGCCAGGCTGATCTCTGTGAGTTCGAGGCCAGCCTGGTCTACAGAGAGAGTTCCAGGAAAGGCACAAAGCTACACAGAGAAACCCTGTCTCAAAAAACCAAAAAAAAAAAAAAAAAAAAGAAAAGAAAAAAGAAAAAGAATTTGTATCTTAGTGAAACTATGCAGAAGATGCTAAGACTTTTGTTACCTCTCCAGTACAGAGATGACACTAAAGTCTAGAAAGTGCTTAGTTCCATGGAAAAGGTATTAAACCTGTACATCTGTGAACAGGATACAAAGTAGACTTTCATGCTATCTGTTTTTCAGGAACCAGTGTACTGGAAGTCTTGGGATATCTTCTTCTAGATTGGGAAGATCCTGTAAAAATAAAGATGCTATTATAACACAAAGTTTTAAGTGAGACAACAAGAACTTGGTTTAAGGACTGGAGAGATGGCTCAGTGGTTAAAAGCATTGGCTACACTTACAGAGGTTCTGAGTTCAATTACCAGCAAACACGTGGTGGTTCCTAACCATCTATAATGAGATCTGGCACTCTCTTCTGGCATGCAGGCAGAACGTTGTATACATAATAAATAAATCTTAAAAAAAAAAGAACTTTTTGATGTTTCTAATATGTTGAAATTGAGGGAGGCGGTGTTGTGGTGAAGGCCAGCAGGTGAGTCCTTCTTCCTGCTCCTTTTTGCCAAGCAAGTTAAGTCTCCAGGTATCAGATGGTCATAAAAATTCCATCTTCACCTGCACCTATAATTCATTCTTATTATTGCTATTGATTTTAATAGATGTGTTGGACACAGTTTTATGTATCTCCCAAACCAATCTTGGTTCTTGTTTCATTAAATCCTAAAAAGAAATAGGAAAAACATCAGAAAATAGACATACACTTTGCAGTTCTTGATTTACCCAGAGAAATGAAATAGACAAAATAAAGTCTCAATGTCTGAGCAGTGATGTGATGACAAAACGAGTTCAAAACATAGAAACCACAACAGCATTGTTGTCCTTCCTGTCCCTAACCACCCATGAGCACTGTCTCCACTCCCTTCACCAGTCAGCTCCGTCTAACCCATCTAACCCAAACCAAGGGAAACTTTTGTTTTGTTTTGTTTTGTTTTGTTTTGTTTTGTTTTGTTTTCCAAGACAGGGTTTCTCTGTGTAGCTTTGTGCCTTTCCTGGAACTCACTTGGTAGCCCAGGCTGGCCTCGAACTCACAGAGATCCGCCTGGCTCTGCCTCCCGAGTGCTGGGATTATAGGCGTGTGCCACCACCGCCCGGCTAGGAAATATTTTAGTTTATTGTTTCTCTTAATGTTCCCCACACACTTATGAAAGTTCCATAGATATTTGTATTCTTATATTATATGCTATATATTAAATGATTTTACATTTCAATATTAAGTACTTTGTTTTACTTATCCCCTATACTTGTATTCTTTGTATTATCAATTTGTTTTAGAGATTTTTTCATTTCCTCTTCATTTCTCAAAAAAATTTCACCTGGTTTCTTCTCCTAGGTTGCCATCTTGCCCTGCAATTACCTGTTCAGAAATTTTGCTTATAAGGTTCCAAATCTGCTTTAAAGTATTTGCAGAAACTGAACTTAACCACTACACTATAAATGCAAATGTAATTGGCCACCCAAAAGGCATAAATATTTATGTGGATATGAAGATCTTCTAACTAAGCATCTATAATATTCAGCTCCTCATCTCATGGCTATTATAGAATATCCTCCCAAATTTCACTTACTGTATTTATAATTTTGGGAGCTTCAGACAACACCTGCATTTGAAGATACACTCTTTGCAATTGCAATTAAGCCGATTGACATTAGACTTTAAGTATGTATGGCTATTGTCCTTATTTAGAAAAATAAACAAACCACCCTTGGTTAGGAATATACACAGAAATCTCCACTACATGGAGAAGGTAAACAGCAGAATGGCTTTTCCAGAAACCAAGAAACACCAACATTTGGCTCCAAAGCCCCAACTGCCAGTGGAGAGGCCTGGAGTAAGCTCTTCCTCCTCTGTCAGCACAAAGTGAACAAGCAATGTTGAGAACCGGAGCTTAAATGTCTAGCCTCCAGCATCCCAAGAGGACATATTTCTCTTTTACAGGCCCCAGTCTGTGGCACTTTGTTAACATGCTCCAAGCAAAATACCAGACTCGCAGAACCAAATTCCAATATAAACAGAAGATTAGTGCAAAGTTCAGAAAAAGAGAGAGATGATAAATAGGCACAGAATGTATGCTGAGTAACAGAAAACTACAGATGCAAATGAAAACCAATATAAAATATGATTAAACACCAAATAAAATTGTAATAAAATAAAATCAATGCAAGATCTATTAAAGTGCTGGGATGGAAAATAATACTTACTGGCTGAAGTGCTGAGCAACTAATATGCTCATAGATTGCTAAAATGTTGCTTTTTCTTCATGGAGCTCACAGGTGAGTACAAGAAATAGAAATACATTGTACCATATTATTATGATGTAGTGGATAGCCATCCCAGCATTGGCCTGGAAGTTCCAACCCCCACTGAGGCTTCGGTAATGGTCACACCCACAAGGCAGGGCGGAGGAGGAAGCGGAAGACCAAGGATCGGGAAGAGCTCTCTCTCTTGGTTCCCGGACTCTGGACGCTGGAGGTAGACGGAGCAGAGTTCTCCAGAGAACACCGCCGGACTGTGCTATACCCTTGCCAGACCCTGTAACCTACCCCTTCATTTGTAAGTTACCCCACAAAATAAACCTCCCTTTTAACTACGTGGAGTGGCCTTAATAATTTCACCAATATCTGGCGCTCACGTGGGGCAAATTCCAAAGGCCTAGGCGGCTCCTTCCCTCAGCCTCCTCCCGGGCTGGCGGGTACCTAAACCCGCCTGCAAAGTTCCATTTAACCAGGGGACACCTACACGCTTCCATTCCCGAAAAAGGGAGCAGCTAGTCCGGTGGTGTTCTCTGGAGAACTCTGCTCGGTCTACCTCCAGCGTCCAGAGTCCGGGAACCAAGAGAGCGACCTCTTCCTGATCCTTGGTCTTCCGCTTCCTCCTCCACCCGCCTTGTAGGCGTGACCATTACCGAAGCCTCAGTGGGGGTTGGAACTTCCAGGCCAATGCTGGGATGGCTATCCACTACATCATCTGTCCATGCTGTACTTTCTCAACATCATTAATTCACATTACCTTATTCTTAGACCTTGACATTACCTAATTTCAGGTTTTCTAACATCCATCACCAACCTATAGTCCTGCCAAGCCCCTCCGCCTTTGTCCCTCACTCCTTCCTTCCTTCTTGTTCTTTTTCTCCTGTGCTAAATCCTTCTCCCTTATACCTTGCCCTGTTTTATTTCCTACTTAAGTCTCAGTTTGAGCCTGGGTTTCAAGATTTTAAAGTTACCACATCTCTTTATTTGTCTGTATATTTTTGCTAATTCCAACATCACTTTGTATTAGAGTCCCAAAATACAGAGTCCTGAGAATCGTTACACATTGACAGAGTGTTTTACAGTTATTCTCCTTCTGTGAGTCCATAGTCTCTTTCTTTTTGATGGAAGATGCATTTGTTTTATTCATTTGAGTTGTATGTTTTGGACTGTAACCTTTCACTTCCATGAATTAAAACTGAATACAATATCTGGTACACTAGAGGAGGTCATTAAAATACGTACAATGAACACAATTGCCTAGCACTATACATGCTTGTAAAACAAAGTGAGACAAGCAATGAACTCCTAAATCTGAATTTGGGACCAGAATATCTGTGAAGGGATTAGCTTTGTGTGTCTTTAGCAGGTAGTCATCATACTGGAAATTGCCAAGCCTGGGAAGCAAGACAGAACCCCTAGCCTGTCCTTAGAATGTAATCTCTCAATCTTGCCTCTCCTTGTAAAAAGAATTGGAAGGGCTAAAAATAACAAGAGATGAAAAATACATAGTAACTCGTTGTTTTAGGATGTGCTTTATGTGTTTTTATGTCTTTACTGAACTTTTAAGATTTTCATACAATATTTTTCATCATGTTCTTCCCCTCCCAAACCTCTCCAAGATTGTCCCCCATTTCCTTACCCATCCGATCTCATTTTCTCGTTATCTTAAAAAGCAAAACAAAATATAACACACATACACACACACACACACACATACACAGACACACACACACAAGCATATGTTTTGACCAACTACTCTTAAGTATGGGGACTGCCTTGGAGTATAGTTGATACTTTGATTCAGACTGTATTATTATTTAGATGAGACTTATTGTCCTGATACATCAATGTTAAAAATTCAACTGAATTTCCAAAAAATAGACTTCTTTCAGAACATATTTTCTTTAACCATTCTCCCCTTTACTAAGCAAGGTAACTAAATACTTCATTGATAGGAAATAAAGGTTGCCATGACCAAACACAGTGAGAAGATTATACCAGAGGAATTTCATGTATGAACAGAACTTACACAATTACCCAAGGGAAGAAATGTCTATATACAGGCAATATTCATAGAATAAAATTTAGCATTTCATAATACATAAATTTAAAGGACCTGTTTTCTTAATTTGTAATACAGATTGAAATCCAAAGCTTGAAATCATCTTAGTATACATCTATAATACCTTTTATTGTCCAAGGGAGATGAAATATTTGTTAGAAAAATGATTGACTCAGAGAGACCTACTTCCTGTATACCCACACCTACATGCCTTTCTGTCCCTGCCATCTCACTTCCTCTCTCCACCCAGCTACATCACTTCCTGTCTGTCTGTATAGAACTCCATGGTTAGCACTGGGATTAAAGGCATGTGACAAAATACCTGTCTCTGTTCCCAGTGGATGGATCTCTGCCTCCTTCTACTGCTACCACTGTCTGACTTCTATGTTTATTACCACGGCTGGCTTTTTCTTCTGATCCTCAGGTAAGCTTTATTGGGGTACACAGATAAAATATCACTCCAATTACAAAATGCTTATGTGATATATTTGCTTCTTTATTGTAACTGTTTTATTAACTTATTATTATTGTGCACGTGTACCTGTGCAGTTAGCTTGTGTCAGGGTACATGTTCCATGGTGCCTATGTGGAGGTCAGAAGAAAATTCGTGGAGCTGGTGTTCACTTTCCACTAGTATGTGGTTCAGATAACTGAAGGCAGGTTATAAAGATCGCATCACTGGATGGCAAGTGCTATGAATTTCTAAACCATGGTTTTGACTCCTGTTTCTTATCCTTCCTTCCTTCCTTCCTTCCTTCCTTCCTTCCTTCCTTTCTTCCTTCCTTCCTTCTTCCTCTCTCCCTCTCTTCCTTCCTTTCTCTCTCTCCTTCTCCCTCTCTCTCTTCATTCCTTCCTTTTTTTCTTTTTTCCTCCTCTTCTTCTTTCTTCCAAATGTGAGATTTCAATTAAAGGAATATATGAGTTTCTGAAACTGAATAAATTATTCAAAATTAGGATTTTTCCCCAACACCAGATTTACATATGGTTTCTTCACAAATGAAAATTTTTGATGGGTTGTGTCTAAGATCCTACAAAGCTTAAGTGAGTTTATATTTTATAAATTATTATAATAATATAGTCCAGTTATTTTAATATGCCCAGAAGTTCCATTACTTTTACATTTCAGCATCATAGTTTTCTGCTCAGGCTTTGTGCTTTTTATTTTATGATAGAATCACATTTTCAGAAACTGTTAAAGTTGACTTCAGAGTCCAGAGAGAAGACTCTGCAGTTAAGAACTCTTGATTCTCTTGAAGAGGACCTGGGTTGGGGACCACAATCACACATGGAGGCTTATATCCTTCTCTTGCATCTTGAAAGTTTCTATGGATTCACTTACTATTTAAATGCTTTATTTTCATGTAGATAAAATTCAATCAAAAGCAAAAAAAGAACAATTATACAATGACAAATATGGTCTCAAATGAATCTTCTGCTGAGGACACAAATTTTCCCTCTTTCTAGTACACTTTAGTGTCTGTTAATCCCTGAGAATGTTCTCTCTACAAAATTTTATTTTTCAGTCATCATTCACATGTGACTAGACAACCTATCTTAAAAATTTAATATATAGAGCCAAAGGGGTCAAGGATACCATAAAAACATAACTCACAGAATCAACTAAGCAGGGCTCATAGGGACTCAGAGACTGGAGTGGCATGAGTCTGCACTCGGTTCTCTGAATAAATGCTGGGGCTGTTTGCGTTGGGGTGGTTATGGGACTCCTAATATCGGAAGTATGGGTGTCTTTGCCTCTTTTGCTTGCTCTTGGGACTGTTTTCCACCTATTGGGTGGCCTCATCCAGCCTTGATATGAGGGTTTGTGTCTAGTCTTATTGCATCTTGTTATGTCATGTTCAGTTGATATCACTAAGAGGTCTGCTCTTTTTTGAAGGGAAATTGAGGAGCAATGAATTTGGGGAAGAAGGGAGATGAAGGGGAACTGGGAGGAGTGGAAGGAGGGGAGGCTGTGGTTAGAATGTTTTGTATCAGAGAAGAAAAATTAAAAAGGAAAATTAATAGGTGGGTTTAAAAAATATTTATTCAATATGCTTAAAAATTCTAACCTAAATTAAGTTTGCATAGACTTATGTACATCTGCAAGCTATAAAATCTTACTAAGTAGATTTATGATGATGTGGGAATTTTGTTATCTGCTATGATAAACATACTTTATGTGTTATCAAGTATGAGATTCAGTAATGAAAATATGCATTTGATTTTCACCCCTTCAATTACAATTTTTACACCTCCCATTCTGATAAAAAGCAATTTTCTTTAAAGTCATAGTAAGGTTTTCAATTAGATTCTACAAAGCTTGAGTCAGATTTGAAAGGACTCTTAACCCAGTTCTCCTGGATTGCATTGCTATCTGCTAATGCTTCCCTAGATTTTTGGTATCGTTATGCAAGACTTTCCTTTTTAAATTATTTTAAATATTTTGCAGAACTTCTACAGGTATCATTTCCAGCAACATTGATATAGTTATCCAATACAGTTGTATGTCAGAGTTTGAAATAACTGTGTGTATTGTGCATTTGGGCACTTGATTTGTTCTCATAATTTAACCAAATGAAGAGGAAACTAGGATTATGCTTGAAATGACATACAATGGCTTATTGATAGTAGGTCATCTGCATATAGTTTTATGGGTGAGTGTTTCTACAACTCTATACTTCTGAGGCGTTCTCAGCTCTGACTCATAGATTCTTGCCTAGGTTTAATCTATCTGTTACAGCTATTTTGTAGAATCAATATGTGGAAGCTAATAATCCAATAATTAATCATTAGAGCAGATCCTCAAATAGATACAAACAGTAATATGGTCTCTCCTGCATTCTCTGGTTTTTCTGATGATGGCTAGGCTCCAATCCCAGAACACTCTGCAGGCAGGACGAACTGTAGCTCAAAGGTTTTGTTGCAGGATTAGTGTTCCAGTCCCTCCATGTGAAGCCTTGCCTGGTTACAGAATATGGCCAGTTCTGGCTCTCTGTACCCCATTGCTAGGAGTCTTTGCTAGAGTTACTTTGGTAAATTCAACGGAATTTCCATTGCACTAGGTTTCCACCTTGTTCCCAAAATGGCCCCCAATCCCACTCATTTCTCCCAGTATCCCCATACCTCCTCTTCTCAAGCCCACCTGCCTTGCCCCCAGTCCACCCACAAAATCTCTTCTATCTCCCCTTTCCAGGGAGATCCTTGCTTCCCCTTTTAAGTCCTCCTTGTTACTAGTCATTCAGGTTTTCTTAACATCATTTGCATTAAAGGGGTAGTCATTCCTTTCTTGGGCAAGGGGGTTGTCAGCTTCCTCTACTTTACTGGCAAAGAATAATCAAACGTTGGTCTTCTAAAAATATCATCAAACTTGCAGTGTAGTTGTACGTTTCTTCTACTCTTTTGCTGGTGTAGCATTTAGTGGATTATCTGAAGGTATTGCATTTCATCTAACATCTAAATTCACCACACTGATGAAATTCTCATCAGTGCCTGTCTACTTTGCAAGGATTTAGTAATAGAGTAATTTCCTTATTAAACTATGCCTGTTTATAGAGTTCACAGTAATTTAAATGGAATGTAATCAATGTACACATCTTCCTTTTTAGTTCTATTATGAATTAGCATTATTTCTTATTGATTGTTATAGATCAAAAACTATTTTTTTGATGATAACAAATTTAGATATGGCATCTCATAATTTCTACCACTATTTTATACTCATAAAAATTCACTCCATATTATGATTATTATTTAATTCTAAATAATTTTATCACAAAGTACTTATTTCAGTATCTTTGTAGGTGGGTGGGTGCTTTTGTAATCTATGACATAAATCACCAAGACTCACCTACATATTTGGACATATTTCTATATGGCTATATATGTTTCCAAAAATATAACAATTTATGTTTATATAAAAAAAGCATACTTCAGTGTCCTTGGACATACTCTGCACCACAGAGGTATTAAGAGTTTAATTGTGACATTGTGATTCTGGTGTGATAGCACATTGTTCCTTTTCTCTACATTACTCTGAAAACTAATGAGTCTGAGAATCTTTTCATTAAAATTTGTTCTTGTATTAATTGCCTCTCCAAGTACTTTGCACATTTTCTAATATTTAGCACCAGTCTTATCATTTATCAAGTACCATTATAAATTAAAGATAATAACTCCATCTTCAGCATTGCCAGACTTGGGAATAATTCATTTCCTATCCCTGTATTCTGTGCATGTTATTATTTTTGTCATATTAACATTTTTTTTATTAAAGTTTGCCTATCATTTTTAACTTCTGAGTTTCTGCTCTTGTTCATGAAGTTTCTGACACTAACTTGGATATTCATATAGTCTCAGTATTTTATTAATTTTTGCACTTATGCATTTAATATATGAATATGTCATTTTCATTCTTATATATAGTGAAATTGTTCATACTGCGTTATTTCATTCTTCATAAAAATAAATATATTCTCAAACCTACTATTTAGAATATAATATTTTTCTGGGTTACTTGAAGGCATTTTTTGCCTCCAAGTAAATTAAGGTATATATTGAGCTCTCTTTCTGAATTCCCCATCTTGTTCAATTATTTTGTTCCCTTAGTTGGTACAGCTGATAAATTTAATACATGTTCTGATGTCTAGAAAGAAAAATAACTGTAAACATTTTTGTCTAATGGTATTGCAGGCATTTATTTGCATATAAAAATACTGAACTAAAAACAATTAATCAAATTTAATGTCTAACAACTCCCCTGATGTTTCAGTTGGGATTTCTTAGGCTCATACTTGTTTTTGCTCAGATGAAATGGTTAAAGTAGGGAGACTGGATTTCAAGGTAGTAATTGTATACATAATAAATATGAGACCAACCTATGTGACCCATGTGACACTGTCTCAAATACAAACAAACAGATAACCAAACTAAGACAAAAAAATCTTTTTATAACAATTTAAGTTCTTAAATTCTATAGAATTTGAATATAATAATGGGTTTTGTTCTTGTTTTCTTTTGGCCAGTTTTGACTTATGTCCTTTGATTTCTTAGTAGTCATTGAATCTTTGCTTAAACATTTTTAAATGTTTCCAAATATAATATTCTACCTATATACGTATGAATTCCTCTTCCTCTGAGCTGGTTGCTAAAATTGAGAAAATCGTTTCATTTACCATACTGTTAATACGAAATAACACTATTAAATCTCAATTTTAATTTCAATATTTAAGCATGTGATCATTAACAACAAGCAATATTTCTATTTCAATGATTGTGCCATTTAAAATATTTTAATGTTATTTTTTCATAATTGTGCTATTTAAAAACACCCTTAATGTACTGACAAAAGCATTAATTTTAGTACTGATGCTAAGGAAAATTCTGTTTACACATTGCTTAGATGTTGATTTTAATAGTAATTATTTTAATATTTCATTTTAGATTTTTTCTCTTCTGAATATAATTTAATTTATCAATTATGACATAACTTAGCAAAGTTTTCATCATTTATGTTTGTTTTTCTCTTTCATTGTGTTGGTATCATAAATTATGGTAACAGACTCTCTGATATTAAGCACACTTTAGCTTCATGAATAAATCATTCTTTTTTTTTTTTTTCTTTTTTTTCTTTTTGGTTTTTTGAGACAGGGTTTCTCTGTGTAGCTTTGAGCCTTTCCTGGAACTCACTTGGTAGCCCAGGCTGGCCTTGAACTCACAGAGATCCGCCTGGCTTTGCTTCTCGAGTGCTGGGATTAAAGGCATGTGCCACTACCACCGGGCTACAAATCATTCTTAATCACATTTCAGTATAATTTTAACCATTTATGTATTCTTTTATCAAATTCTATCTGGCATTTTTAATTGCAAACAACATATTTTTTGAGATAGCATCTCACTTTGTAGCTCTGACTTACTTGGGATTCACTATAAGGTAGAGGCTGGCCTGGAATTGAAGAGACCTACCAGCCCCTGATTACTGTTAATGTTAAAGATGTGCATCACCATACCTGGCCTTGTTCTGAACATTTTTTACTGCAAATAATTCTATTTAGAATTTTTTATTTTGAGCACTTTTGGTCAAAAGAATATTGCTCAGACTTCTGGATAAGATGAAAGTTGAGAATCTGCCTCCCAAAGTCAAAGTGGCAGGGATAATCAAATTAATTAAAAATACTCTGAAAAAAATGCAAAATAATTTAGAATCCACACGGTAAGTGAAATGATATCTGAAAAGGGCAGAAAAAAAGACAGGCAATGGAAAGATAAGAAGTAAGCTGAGTACAGCTTTAACCACAGCCTTTAAAGAGAGGAAGAGACCAGAATCTCTTTCCAGATGGTAAAATATGTGAGAGACAAGTAATCGTACGTTACATGAGAAGAAATACAATTACAGCTGTCCTAGACTTCTTTCCTGTTGCAATGATAAAATACCCTATGCAAAGCAGCTTCAATGGAGAAAGAGTTTATTTGGAGTAAGTCCCAGGTTAACGTCTGCCACTATAGGGTAATAGACAGGAATTGAAGCCTTCAGAACCACAGTGTACAGTAGAGAGGGAATTCATTCATACATCCCTAGTACTCAGCTCTCACTTTCTCCATGATTGACTGGATAGTCAAGGACCTGAGTACAAGCAATGGTGTCACCAAGAGTGTACTGGGATTGTCACATCAATTAGTACTATCAAGACAAACTTTCACAGACATGCTCATGAGCCAACCTGATTTAGACAATCATTCATTGATGCATACTTCTCAGGTTATTCTACATTATGCCAAGTTTCCAAACTAGCCGTGACAATGATTTCTGATAAAAGAGGAATTCTTTCAGCAGGCATGAGTAAGAAGAAAGAAATCTTACAGTATCACATAGTATGACTCAGAAGGCAGAAAGCATGTACCATCTTGAGAAAGATCATATTGAGCACAGAACTCCCTTTGGTACATGAGAACAAACAATAAGCACAGATTGGGGAGCCTCAATTAGGCTACCATAACTTAGGGCTGAGGGAAAGCCCAGGAAATCAGTCATTGAGAACTGAAGAACCAGACATTAAGAAGCAAACAGGTGCATTTAAGCGGAGTCTGCTTAAACATGGAATTGTGGCGGAAAAAAAAAAAAAAAGAGGGTTAATCCCTTGTAAGCCCAAATAGATCTCAAATGAAAATGGCTTAGAAGTTGACAGCACTCAGCCTGAGATTCACAAGTAGATCAACCTGTAGGGCTACTTATTAGTCATCCATTGTTATATATCATGAGAGCAAAGATGTTCCAGGCATGTTCTCAGTATCCACAATTATGTCACTCTAGCAGGGTGACAAATACAAGATCTTAAAGGTCTAAAGGCAATTCTTCACCTGGACCAATCTCAGTGCTGCCTTCTTGCTCCCCACACTATCAATGCAAAACTTATTGAAATGAAGATGTCCAAAAAAGTAAGGACATGATATTAAAAACTGAAAAGAAAAATGCCAGCACATCTAAAAATCAAACAAATGAAAGTAGTGCTGTATCTCTTTTCTGTAATCCTAAAAGCTGGGAAAGTATGTAATGAGATTTTCTAAAATCACAAAAGCAAATAAATGCCAACCAAGATCTCTACCTCCAGCAAAGTTACCTTAATATAAAAACTGATAAAGTAATAAGGACATTGCAAGAAATATACACACAAAGGAATTCATGACAACCAAGGCATCATGGCAAAAGATAATTAAAGGAATACTGAAAACAGAAAAGGGATAAAGTCTCAAAGATGAAAGCACATAAAAGAACAAATTTCATGAGAGGAATTTATGAAAAAGAGAGCTACAGATGACTTTATTGCATCAAAACAGTAATGTTAGGGAAACCCTGTCTCAAAAACAAACAAACAAATAAAACAAAAAACAAAAAAAAAACACCAGTAATATTAAGCATTCTTTAGTACTAATAAGAGAGAAAGAAAAGAACAAACCAAATTGCAACGGAGTAGGAAAACAGCCAAGATAATTATAAAAATTAGTAAGCATCTCCCAACAATAACCCTAAGTCTAAATATTCCCAATTAAAAAATATACATCAACTAGCTGAATACATTAATATAAGTGATCCAATGTTTTCTTTTTTCTAAAAAACAGAGCTCACATGCAAAGATATCCACAGGTTGAGAGTCACAGGTTTAGAGTAAAACATTAGCTAGACACAGGTGAAAACAGAGGTCATAAATCTTTCCCAATATCTGACAAACTAGACTTTAAATCAGTCAGAATAAACAAAGAAACAACTTCTCAAAAAATTATAATAACTGTAAACATATATAAACCAGATGGTGATGTTCTCAAATTTAATAAACAATAATAAGCATAAAATGATAAGCTGGTTTGGATATAATTGGTTTTTTTTATTTAAATATTGCACTTTCATCTTTAGATAAACTATCCAAAGTAAATATGAGCAAAGAAATTTGAAAGCTAAAGTCTACTTTACACCCCCACATAAAGGCATACATCAAAATGTTCTGTTTAGCATATAAAGAATATAACTTCTCAGAAACCTATAGAATATTCTCTGAAAGAAACGACATATTAGGCTACACATCGCCTTACCAAATACATGAGAAATTGAAATTATTTCTTATATCCTCTTAGAAGATAGTGAAATAAAAGAAATAAATAACAAGAGAAATTACAACCAAATACATGGATGTGAATAATACATTCTTGAATCAACAGTGAGTCACTGAATAAATCATTGAAAAAATTTTAAAAAGTAGAATCAACTGAGAATAAAAACAAAATTTATGAGAATCAGTTAAGACAGTTTGAACAAAAAAAGTATAGCTATGAATACATTCATCAAAAACCTAGAAAGATCTCAAATACCTAACCTTATGGTGTACTTCAAAGTTTTAGAAAAACATAACATGTCAAACCCAAAGAATAGATGCCACAAAATAATAAATATCAGGGCAGAAATCATTGATATGAAGACTAAAATAATAATAATACAAAGAATCAAAGAGTAACTTGGGGTATACAAAAAGCAAGATTTTTGAGACTGTATCAAAACTAACCAAAAGAAGCAGAGAAGATATAAATTAATATAACAGATCTGTAAAAGGAGGGATGTCACAACAGATTATTGTAAACTCCAAGAGTTATTAGCAAAGTGATGAGTTTTATTCATGAATACTAATTAATCCAGAAGAAACTGTTATATTCTTAAATACATATGACCAACACCAATTAAATCAAAACAAAATAAATAGTTCCATAATAACAATGAGATTGAAGTAGTAATAAAACAACCCCATCCCTGCAAAAAAGCCCAAGTTCTTACAAACTCTTAAAAGCTAATGTTAGTACTCTTCAGCCTGTCCCATTAGATAGAGATAAGCAGAACGCTACCATAACCATTTAATGAATCCAGCATTGTACCGATAACAAACCAGGTTAAGGACACACAGAGCAGTTCCCCCTTTTAGAGAAAGACTAAACATTTTAAATAAAAATTATTGAGACTTAATTTAAGAATATATTTTTAAAAAACACATTCCATGAAATACATACCATGAAAGTATATAGCTTGAGAGCTTTTCTCCGGGTCCCGCCAAGCCCCCACTTATAAAATAAACACAGAGACGCTTATATTACTTAAACTGTTTGGCCTAATGGCTCAGGCTTCTAGCTAGCTGTTCTTATTAACCCATTTTTATTAATCTATAAATTGCCACATGGATCGTGGCTTACTGGTCAGTATCTTACCATCTTCTCATGGCGGCAGCTGACAGCATCTCTCTGCCTCAGCCTTCCACTTCCCAGACCTCTCTTCTCTTTTTGTCCTGTCTATAATTCCTGTCTGGCTACTGGCCAATCAGCATTTTATTTATCAATCAATCATCCACAGCAAAAGTGGGTTTCATTCTAGGGACAGACATTTAGTTCAACAGATGAAAATCAAATAAATAAAGTTCAGAAATTATTGATCATCTCAATGCAGAAAAGGCCTCCTAGGAATCTCAAAATTCCTTCATAATAAAAGGCCCAAAGAAACTTGAAACCTAGGGAACATACTTCAATGTAATAAAAGTCTTTATATGATAAATTTACAGACGACATTGTACTAAATGGGTGTAATCTGAGACCATATCCTCTTAAGCCTTGGAAAGAGATAAAGATGTTCATCCTTGTCACCATTATTCACTATTATCAATTTAGAGCACAAAGTCTTAGATGGATCATAAGACAAGACAAATACCAATTGGAATCGAAGAAATTATTTTTGTTTTTTTCTTTCTTTTTATTCAGTGAGAATTTTATAGTTTCTTTGTATCAGATTCTTTCCCATTTTCCCAACTCCTGCAAGACTGTCTAGTCCCTAGCCACTTGACTTCATGTTGTTTTCTCTTTTAAAATCAACAGCAATTACAAAAACATAATACAAAACAAAAGAAAAAAGTCACTAAAATTATGGTGTCTGATTTTGTTGATCAACTAACTACTCCAGAGCATGGTGCCTGTACAGTATTATACCTGACAGGTGCATGTACAGTTACTTTATTGAAAAAAAAAAGTTATTTTCCCTCTCCCAGAAGGTATCATTTATGAATAGCTTCCTGACTGGGGTGGAATTTTGTGCTTATTTCTGCTCCTTTGTGCTAGGATTTTGTCCTTCTTGAGCTTATGCAGGACCTTGTGAGTGCTCAGGCCTAATGGATATCATCAAATCCTGCCCTCAAGGCTCTGGTATATATACAGAAGAGGTGACAGAAAGATTGTAAAAGCCATAGGTGATGAACAATTTAAAAAAAAGAAAAAGAAAAAGAAAACATTTTTTTCCCAATGGCAAGAGGGCAGGTGTACCCATGAACTCACAGAGACTGTAATAGCATACACATGACTTTCTTTCAAAACAACAACAACAACAACAACAACAAAACTTTAAAAAAGTCTTCTAGAAACCTCTTAGAGCTGATAACTGTTTTCAGTAAGTGATATAAAGTCAACATACCAAAATCTGTAGCTCTTATATCAGTGCTGAACATGTCAAAAAAAAAAAAAAAAGACAAAGGAAAAGAGACAAATGAGTCCAAAAAAAGAGAACAAAAGGATCTCCAATGAAAATGTGTCGACACAGAAGAAATAAAAGAGGGCATTACAGATGAGAAGACCTTCCATTCCCATGGACTGGTGGAATCAATACTGTGAAAAGCCTGAGCTAAAGAAAACCCTTTACAGATTCAATGCATATAGATTCACCATCAAAATTTAAATTATGTTTCTTATACATTACAAAATAAATCTTCAATTTATATGAGAGCACAAAAGATTCTTAATAGTCCAAAGTATCCTATTAGGAAAATCAACATTAAAAGTAGCATGGTACCTCAAATTAAATTACAAACTAAAAAGGGAAAAATCTTCATTTTAAACAAAGCTGTCCAGACTATATATTGAAAAAGGGCAGACTTGAACAAATGCTTCCAGGAAATTTGGTTAACACATCTGGAAGGAATTTGACCTCTGCCTCACACCTCACACAAAAAGTAATACAATATGAATCAAATACTTTAATATACAACCTGCTTGTTAGAAACCGCTAAAAGAAATTATTGGAGAAATCCATCATAGTACAAATGTAGTCAAGGATTTTCTGAAAAGAATTAGGCTAACATAGTAAATAATCCCAAGAATTAAGATGTGGAACTGCATGATATTAAAAAGTAATAGAGAAAACATTCATGACAGATAGCGTGAAGGATGGGGAAAGGATTAGAAAGATCTCCAAAAAGAAGTTCAAATGGCTAATAAACATTTACAAAATAAAAAAGTCCAACTGTTTAACATCAGGAAAATGAAAATTGTGAGTGCTTTCAAATTCCATCTTATGTAATATAAATTGGTAGTGTCACTGTTAAGAACAATATGGGGCTGTTTCTGAAGAAGAAGGAGGAAA
Organism: Onychomys torridus; assembly: GCF_903995425.1. Classification (NCBI taxonomy): domain Eukaryota; kingdom Metazoa; phylum Chordata; class Mammalia; order Rodentia; family Cricetidae; genus Onychomys; species Onychomys torridus. The sequence continues at coordinate 73,102,799 of NC_050451.1, read as the reverse complement.
AAGATTTGGAAAAGGAAGAGGAGGAAGAAGAAGAAGGAAGAGTAAAGGAAGGAAGGAAGGAAGAAAGGAGGAGGAAGGAAGGAAGGAAGGAAGGAAGGAAAGAAAGAAAGAAAGAAAGAAAGAAAGAAAGAAAGAAAGAAAGAAAGAAAGAAAGAAAGAAAACGAGCAACCACCTGGAATGGAACTGCTGTCCTACCCAACTATGCCATACATACCACTGTATATACCACTGTACACACACTATTTGAAAGATTTTTCAACATATAGAGATAATGGTCCATTCATGCTCATAGCTCCATTATTCAAAGAAAGAACCAGCCTAGATGTCTGTAAATGCATGGATAGATAGAAAAACATACAGTTCACCAATATAATGCAATTATATTGATTCTTAGAATGGAAGCCATTACATTTAGAAGAAAGTGTGAGTGACTGAACTGCAAACCATACTAAATGAAATAACTAAATCAATTTAAGCAAATGAACTAATATAGAAAACATCGAATGATTTTGCATGTGTGTGTGTGCGTGCGTGCGTGTGTGCGTGTGTGTGTGTGTGTGTGTGTGTAAAACGATATACTACACACATATTTATCAGAGAGATAGAGAGAGAGGAGTCATAAAACTAGAAAGGGGACTATGGGAGGAATCAGGCCTCTTTAAACAGCTAAAGCAGAACAATGTAGTGGAGACAAAAAGGGAGATTATCTAGAAGGAAGAAAAGAACTAGCTGGGAGGGAGGAGGCTTCGGGCCACGAGGAGAAGTAGCAGTGAGAGGACATATAAACATACATTAATACCCCCATGTAAAAGTACCATAGTGAATCCTATTATTGTGTATGCTAACTCAAATTTGCTAGAAGCAGCTAAATGATGAACTAACTCTGATGTATTTTGTTACATTTTGCAACATAGATTGTAATTATCACCCACAACTTTCTTCACTTTGTTTTTTCTGTAGTCAAATATTGTCTAATACAATAAATAGTAGTTATGTGTAAGGACTTTAATCAGTTATTTAAAATGATTTTAAAATGGAATATTATATCATCGGTTTCCTTAACTATGTTTGGATTATTCCGTAGGGACTTGTATAATACTACTGTTACAGCAGACATCTAGACACTTCTTACAAAGTGTCACACCAAAATGTAGTACCAGCGCTTGTAGAGGTTGAAAATAATCACTATGATTCATCAGTTGATATGATATATAGTTATAGATGGTAAAAAGCAATATATAGTAAAATCATAAAACTATTTAAAGGGTCAGTTTTTAAATTCCAATAATGTAAGCATATTTTAGTATTAGATATTTGGAAGTTGTGGAGGATATTGTAAATAATATTGTGTGAGAAGTATTGCTAATGGTAGCAATTCATATATTATATATTGAAATAAATATATATGTTCAGGACAAATTGAGACAACTGAAATAAATGCCTAAAGTTTAGGAAAAGACTTAAAAAGTAATGCACTTTGGAAAAAATCTAGATTAAAAATATAATTAATTATGCTTTATAAATCAAAGAGATTGATAAGGAATGGAGGGAAAAGATCAGCTTGGAGACTCTAGAAAAAAAAAGGAAAAACAATTTAGAGTATATCTGAGTTACATAACACTGCATATGAAGAAAGTGTTTCATAGTAACATTCTGATTTCTCATAAACATGAAGAAACTACCAGAAGCTAGAATAGGAGCCATCCTGAATGCACATAAACCATAACAGAATTTGGTGTTTAGACTTGGCACTTATGTTCCACATATGTCTCATGAAGCTAAGAATTAAGACTGTGTATCAGAGATTCTTTTTAGTCAGGAGTCACCACACACATATCTGTTTCTTGGAATACACTATCTTCTGCCAGCTTTCATCCTTCACACTTTTAGATTCATTTTAGACATGAAGCAGAATTTTTTTTTGGCTGTCTTTTCTCTCTTCTTTTGTTGAGGCCTATCTATTGTTATATCAGACAATTATTTTTTTCTCCTCTATTTAACACAAAGGACAACATATTGATAAGTACATGGAAAAGAATTTTTATTCAACACCATTCTTGAGTGTGAAGAACATTTTTATTAATAATCCATTCTCCATACCAATGATTGTATTTAAAAAAGAGAAAAAATGATATATTTTATTTATTTATATGTAAAATAAATGGAGTGTTTTCAGTCAATGCACAGTTTTGAGTCAATTTCCTAAAGTCGAGATGAGAAAAGAGATTCATTATTTGCAGATTACTTCTATCAATAACATAATAGTCTTTGATGTCTTATAAAAATACTCATAAAACACAAGCAATCAAAAGCTTCCATCCTGCTGATAACCATTTCAGTAGCAGCAAGTATTTTGCTTTTTAATATTTTTTTCATAGGTCATTGTCTGTTCTCTTCCAGCATAACTTTAATGAATATAATTAACAAAGAGGATACTAATTAACAAGAGAATAACAAAGATAACTTCATTTTAAGAGGAATTGTGCCAGGCCCCACCTGACCTGTCAAACAGTCCTGAATAAGGGAGTGAGGTTGAGAAATAATAGATAGGAAAAACAGAGATTTAGACTTAAAAGAAAAACAAAGAGACACAGGATAGCTTCATGAGTGCTTTGAGTCAATACCATAGCAGCCTTGAGTTTATTTCTCACAGCCTTTTTATTACCAAAGCAAGGAAAGCAAAAGAACTCACCCTCCCAAGAACATCATGGTTCAAGGTACAAACAAGTATAAATACGTCCTTAATTCTCAAGACATCTGGTAAACATGCCTTTGGCAAAACATCCTGTTATCCAGCGTAAGAGAGCAAAGACAAGCTTGAACTCTTTGACCTTGAGTCAAAATGGAATCAAGGCACAAACTGGGGTCTCTGTGGGCTCCCACAGAATTTCATTAAGACTATTTAAATCTAAAAAAATGAATGAAAACAGTGATATTAATCCTTAAGTTAGTCATAATTTTACAAACATTATGTAATATTCATATTAGGGTAAGCATTATGGGGTAATTTTTAAGTGTTTGTCTTACTGCCCTACATAAAACTTCAAGTGCTGTATTGAATAGATAGGTAGAGAATGGACAGCCTTGTCTTGCTCCTGGTTTTAGTGGAATTGTTCTGACTTTTTCATTTAATTTGATGTTGACTATAGGCTTGCTGTAAATTGCCTTTATTATGTTTAGTTATGTCCTTTGTATCCCTAATCTCTGCAGTACTTTTGTTGTTATTTTGTTTTTAATTATTTTTGTATTCATTTGCATACCAACCACAGTTCCCTCTCCCACTCCCCGACACTTCCCCCAATCTACCATCCACTTTTCAGAAAGAGTAAGGCCAGGGTTGTTGGCTTTTGTCAAAGGCTCTTCAAGCATCTAATGACATAACAAAGTAGTTTTTTTTTTTTCAGTTTGTTTATATGACAGAATACAATGACTAATTTTCATATGTTGAACCATCCCTACATCACTAGTATGAAGCCTACTTGATCATGGTGGATGATCTTTTTGATGTGTTCTTGGATTCAGTTTGTAAGTATTTTACTTAGTAGATTTGCAGCTATATTCGTAAGGGAAATTGGCTTGTAATTCTCTTTCTTTGTTGATTCTCCTTGTGGTTTGGATATCAGGATGACTGTGGCCTCATAAAATGAGTTCGGCAATGTTTTTACTGTTTCTATTTTATGGGACAATTTGGGAAGTATTGGTGTTAGCTTCTCTTTGAAATTCTAGTAGAGTTCTGTGAATTCTGTGATAAAACCTTCTGGCCTTGGCTTTTTTTGTTGTTGTTAGAAAACTTTTAATGACTGTTCTACTTGACGAGGGGTTTTAAGTCTATTTAAGCTGTTTACCTGATCTTGATTTAACTTTGCTAAGTGGTACCTATCAAGAAAATTATCCATTTCTTTTAGAGTTTCCAAACTGGATACATACATGTGTTTGAAGTATGTCCTTATGATTATCTGGATTTTCTAGGTGTCTGTTGTTGTGCCCACCTTTTCTTGTCTGATTTCATTAATTTGGATATTCTCTTTCTGTCTTTTAATTAGTTTAGATAAGGTATCTTGTTAATTTTCTCAAAGAACCAATACATTGTTTCATTGATTCTTTGTGTTGTTCTCTTTGTTTTTATTTTATTGATTTCAGCCCTGAGTTTGATCATTTCTTGCCATCCACTCCTATGGAGGGTGCTTATTTCCTTTTGTTTTAGGGCTGTCAGGTAGTCTGTTAATTTGCTAGTATGAGATCTCTACAATTTTTTTTTAATGTAAGAAATTAGCACTATGAAGTTTCCTGTTAGCACCACTTTTATTGTGTCCCAAGAGTTTGGTTATGTTGTGTGTAATTTTCAATGAACTCTAAAAAGTCTATAATTTCTTTATTTGTTTCTGTCTTGACCCCTTTTTCATTCTGTAGAGTTGGTTTTAATCCATGGTGCTCTGATACAATGTAGGGGTTATTTCAATTTTCTTTGATCTATTCAGAGTTGCTTTGTAACTGAGAACATGGTCAGTATGGGGGAAAGTTCCATGTGGTATTGGTAAAGAAGCATATTCTTTTGTGTTTTAGTTGGAATTGTTCATAAATATCTGTTGCATTCATTTGGTTTATAATGTCAGATAGCCTCAGCATCTCCCTGTTTAGTTTTTGTCTAGATGATATATCCATTGGTGAGTGTGGGGTATTATAGTGTTTCATTATAAGTTTATGACATTTAATGAGTGATTAAGTTATTGTAGTGTTTATTTCAGAAACTGGGATGTCCTTGTGTTTGGAGCATGGATGTTTAGAACTGAAATGTCATTTTTGTGGATTTTTCCTTTGATGAATATGCCATGTTCTTCCACATCTCTTTTGATTGAGTTTGGTTTGAAGTCAAATTTTTATATATCAAATGGTTATATGAGCTTTCTTCTTAGGTCCATTTGTTTGCAATATATTTTTCAAACATTTACCCTGAGGTAACATCCTTTCTTAATATTGAGACATGTTTCTTGTATGCAGCAAAAGAATGGGTCTTATTTTTATACCAATTAGGCTAATCCATGTCTTTTTATTGGGGATTTGAGCCCATTGACATTGAGAGATATCAATGAACAATGATTGTTAATTCAATGTTGTGTGTGTGTGTGTGTATGTGTTTCCCTTCTTTTGATTTGGCTGATATGAGATTATTTACTTCCTGTCGTTTTTACTGTTGTTTTTTCCCTCTTTGGGAGCCTACCACCCAGCTCCAAAATAAATACATGGAGACTTATTTTTACTTATGAATGCCTAGCCTTAGCTTGGTTTGTTTCTAGACAGTTTTTCTAACTTAAATTATACTGTTTCTCTTTAACTATGTTTTGCATCTGGGCTTTTTACCTTGCTTTATTATACATGTCTTTCTTCCCTTCTTACTTTGAGGTTGGTTGTGTGGCTGGGTGGCTGGCCCCTAACATCTTCCTCTCCATCTTCTTTTCTCTCTGCTAGCTCTTCTCTAGATTTTTCCTCCTGTTTATTCTCTGTGTATGCCAGCCCCATCTATTTCTCCCTCCTCCCTAACTATTGACTGTTCAGCTCTTTATTAGACCAATCAGGTGTTTTAGGCAGACAAGGTAATACAGCTTTGCAGAGTTAAACAATTGCAATAACATAAAAGAATGCAACACATCTTTGCATCATTAAACAAATATTCCACATCATAAACAAACACAACACACCTAAAACTAGTATTCCACAACAATTTCCTGTGTTTTCTTGTCTGTAGTTTACCTCTTTGGTTTGGATTTTTCTTTCTAGCACCTTCTGTAGGGCTGGATTTGTAGACAGATATTATTTGAATATGGCTTTATCATTGAATATCTTATTTTCTTCATTTATGGTGATTGAAAGTTTTGCTGTGTATAGCAATCTGGGATAGAATCTGTGGTTTCTTAGAGTTTTCACTGAGAAGTCAGGTGTAGTTCTAATAGGAATGCCTTTATATGTTACTTTGTCTTCTTCCTTTGCAGATTTTGGTATTCTTTGTTCCGTATATTTAGCTTTTTGATTATTATGTGGAAATTGGACTTTTTTTCTGGTCCAATCTATTTGGTGTTCCATAGCTTCCTGTCCCTTTATTGCATCTCCTTCTTTAGGTTAGGAAATTTTTCTTTTATTTTGTTGATATATTTTCTGGGCCTCTGAGCTAGTATTCTTCTCCTTCCTCTATTACTTTTATTCATTGTTTGGTCTTTTTGTAGTGTTCCAGATTTCATGGATGTTTTATATCATGAATTTTTTTAGATATAGCATTTTGTTTAACTGATAATATTTCTTCTATTGTATCTTTAATGTCTGAGATTCTCTATTCCATCTCTTATATTCCATTGATGTTGCTTGTATTCTGTAGTTCCTGGTTGCATGCCTAAATTCCCTCAATTTGTGTTTTCTGTATTGCTTCTATTTCCATTTTCATGTCTTGAACAATACTGTTTCCATCAACTATTTGTTTTTTCTTGGCTTTCTTTAAGGGATTTATTGATCTTCCAATTTCTTGTTTGTGTTTTTCTGGATTCCTTTGTGGGATTTATTCACTTCTTTAAGGACCTCTATCATCTCCATACAGTTACAATTAAAATCATTTGGGGAGAAGGAATTTCAGCTATGCTGTACTTTTGTGGTAGGATAGCTGGGCTCTGGTGGAGATACATTGACCTGGCAATTATTGATTGTATTCTTAAGCTGACATCTATGCATCTGCGTTTGAGGTGATTATAGGTCTAGGTGATCGTTTCTGGGTTCATCTTGGTTCAATAAGAGTTTTAGTCCTTGGTTTCTGTTTCATCTCTTGTTTTTCAGTGAGTGTTTTGGCTGAGTTATTCTTATTTTACTGGCCTGCTTTACTGGTGTATTCATGGTGTTGTTGGAGGCTGAGGGAAGTTAAGCCAGGGAAGGAGATGGTCTTAAACACAAGATATTCTGAATTACCATAAAGCCAGCTATATCTTTTATATTTTATACTTATTCATTTATTATTGATTGATGTGAAGGATCAAAGCTATTGACTCAAACAGACTAGCTGTATACTTCACTATAGTGCTACAATTTAAGCTGCATCTCAGTCTTTTACATTATCATTAAGATAACTTTAGTAGACAAAACAATATCAGGATTTACTTTTACTTGCCCTGCAACTTCACATTTTGATGTGACAGGAGGATTGTAAATCATACAACTTATTTTTTTATTCATGAGTTTTCTCTTCTAAATAATAATAGAAAAATTTAAAGTGTATGAAAAAATAAAACAGCAACATAATACAATACTATAACATGATGGATTCTGAACAGAAATGTGTATGTTTGAACTTAACATAAAACCATTTCAGCCTGCAACTGGAACTATGAGCACTTTTGATCATGTCATATTTACATTTATCACATATGAAGCAAGTGAATGGTTTTGTTGTTGTTGTTGTTGTTTTCCCAACAACAGCCTCTCCTCCCTCTTCTCCTCCCAACTCCTCCGTCCCCTCCTCCCCTCTCCTCTAGATCCACTGCAACCTCCATTTCACTTCAGAAAAGAATAGGCCTCCCAGTGGAAGCAACCCAATTCAGCATAACAAGATGCAAGAACACTAGATATATACCCTCATATCAAATTTGGATGTGGCAACCGAGCAAAGGAAATAGGTTGCAAGAACAGGCAAGAGAGTCAGAGAGACACCCCCGCTTCCATTGTTAGGAGCCCAACAAAAATCCCCCGCTAAAGCAGCACAGCATGCCTGCGGAGGGCCTGGTGCAAACCCTTGAAGGCTTCAAGGTTGCAGCTTCAGTATCTGTTACCCCTATCAGCCCTGCTTAATTAATTTTGTGAGCCTTGTTCTCCAGGTGTCCTTGACCTTTCTGACTCCTACAATCCTTCCTTCTGTGGAGTCCGCTGAGCTCTACCTAATGTTTGGCTGTAGGATCTCTGTATCTGCTCCCATCAGCTGCTTGAAGAATCCTCTCTGATGACACTTGAACCAGGCACCCACCCTATGATTATAGCAGAATATTATTAGGAATCATTTCATTGAAGTTTTTGTGTGTCTTTTTTTTTTTTTCTTTGTCATTTGTGTTCAGTTCTACAGGAGGTCTCTCAGCCATCTAGCTTCTGGATCCTGGCCATCTAGAGAGTATCTGGCATAGTATCCCTCTTGTAGTGTGGGCTTCATGTTAGACCAGGTTAGATTCCCACAGCTCTGAGCCATCTTTCATGTAGGGCAGGTTGTGGGGCATAGATTTTTCTGGTTTGTTGATATCCCTGTCACACCCCTGGGATTCTAAACTGGTTATATACTGTTGCTGGTTCAGAATCCTTATCCTCCATTATTTGGGTCAAACTTAAAGTTCCAGGCAGCTTTCACTGCACTAGGTTACCATATTGAATGGCTTTCCCTGAGAGCATGAATAGAATGGCTTTTGTGAGTCAACTTGGGGCAGATGGGGATAGGAGGCATCAGGTGGGTGAGGGAGGCATAGAGGAACAGAGGACAGGGAGAGATTGATTTTTTAAATAGAATTTTAAAGAATGACTTCAGATAAAAAAGCGGAGAAGAAATTGTAAATTATCTGAGGTAATATTGTTATTATTTTAAGACTTCTATGAACCTAGCTATACAACCACAGTATACATTATAAACATGCAAATACAGGATTAGACACAAAGTACGTATTGGCTTAAATAAGTAATACAGAATATTTTGTTTCATCATATGTTCATTCTCTGAGGTGATGGTTATTGTTAAATTAATACTCCAAATATCCTTTTGAATTGTGATAACGAACTGATTATTAATGACAGTTGCAAATGTTTTCTATAGATTTCCTTATTTTTTTATCTTTTTGTTTGTTTGTTTTGAGGGTTGGTTGTTTTTATTTTTATTTTTATTATTGATTGATTGATTGATTTTTGCTTTTTCAAGACAGGGCTTCTCTGTGTATTCCTGGCTGTCCTGGAACTAGCTGTGTAGACCAGGAAAGACTTGAACTCACAGAGATCCATCTTCCTCTGCTTCCTTAGTGCTGGAATTAAAGGTGTACACCACCACTACCAGACAAAACTTCCTTATTAATGATAGAATTTCACTTTCAAGAAGGGGAAATTCTAAATGTCTTGACACGATATAGAACATTGGAGAATAATATAAAATAAAAAAAATTTAAGGCTCTGTGGTTTAATGAATTTTCTAATTAATTGTGTGTGTGTCTTTGTACAGACCATCCTTTCAAGAAAAAACAAAATTTTAGTAGTTTGCTCTTCCTGCTAGTTGGATATTTACAGATACCTAGATGCTGAAGACAGTACTGTTGACTGTGTGTGGTTCTGCATTACTGACCTAATGTCTTGTATAAGAGAAAGATAAGATTATTTTATCTAGGCTACAGAACAAGAAAGTCTGATGCCTTCTGCTTAGAAAGTATATTGTTACCAATACTGACTGTAGTCTTAAAATAAATTGCTTACTTCACTAACATTCATTAGTATTAATTTGGTTGTTCCACATATATATTCATGCTTTACCTCCTCTCAGCATCTGAAGGTAACATATGCTGAGGCTATCCAGTAAGTATCTATAACTGTAGATAGACCCAAACCTCATAAAAACAGTTTAATGTTTAAAAAGAACATTCCAATCAATGATAATCTCATAATTTAATGATGGAGCTTCAAAATTCTTTTGTCTAGTAATATAGCAGCCACTGGAAAATTTCAAGGCATGAATTACTTATGTGGTTGGGTTGATGATGTTCTAAACAAACCTACCGCACTGCCAATCATATACAACTATGACACAAATAATTATATACAGCACATAATACTTGATAACAATAATAAATGACTTATCATCCTAAACACAAATTGATGCACACTGGATATAAGAACAAAAAGTTTATTCAAGCCAACACCCAGAAAGAATGAGTTCCAGCACCTACAATTAACTCCACTCAAATCTTATCTGAGAGGCCTGGATTTTCACAGCAAGTTTTCAGCAAGACAGTTGTAATTGTATTGGATGACAGGGCAGTACAGGTCATGGATGTTGATTGTTCATTTATGTTGTACATCCAGTTAAAACTTGGGATAAGAAGTAAAAGGCTTTTGCTGAGTTTTTATTAGAATTATTATTATACCTGTGGCACCATGGAGTCTGCAGAAACTGCCAAGTTGTGTTAGAATGAGCTAGATGACTGTCCTTTCCTGTCCCATGTTCCCTTCTGCAGAAGCATCTGTTAATCTCATTTCAGGTGTATGGTGTGTGTATGTGTGTGTGTGTGTGTGTGTGTGTGTGTGTGTGTGTGTGTGTTTGTGTGTGTGTGTATGTCATAGTAAATTATATCTCACTGTGTTACTTTTAAGCATTCATTATATTCATCACTATTTTAGAGTGTATTTAATTTACTTAAAAAAGGAAACCTTTATTTTAAAACATCTTACATTGGCAGCACTCTTGTACTTCTTGTGTTTACTGTGTCTCTTGATTGTATTAAGAGGCCACATTCAATTGTAGCATGGATCTTAAGGAGTCTTATTAATAAGATCAAACTCAGAGCCAGGTATTGGGGTGAATTCTGGAAGATCAGAGAGACAGAACAAGCCACGCTACCTCACCTCACCAGTTCCTCAGCTGATCCTGTTTCCTCAGACTGGAAGCCTCTGTGTCCTCATCCAGAATGGGTCTCAGCTGAACTGCTGCTCCAAAGCCTAAAAGCTTAACCAGGCAAAATGCCTAACCAGCCAAATGCTGCTAGTTTCTGGTCTTCACACCTTATATATCTTTCCACTTTCTGCCATCACTCCCTGAGATTAAAGGCTCACTTCTTGGGATTAAAGGCGTGTGTCACCATGCCTGGCTGTTTTTAATGTGGTCTTGAACTCACAGAGATCCAGAGGGATTTCTGTCTCTGAAATGCTAGGGTTAAGGTGTGAGTGCCACCATTTTCTGGTCTCTATGTCATAATATGCCTTTGACAGCTATCTTGACAAACATACAAACATCTAATTTCCTTCATTAAGTCTCTTTCTGCTTAAGTGTCTACAATGGATGATAGATACTCTTTGGCACCAGTCTCATCCCTTTATCTATAAATTCTGTTCTGCTCTCACACTTCTGGTTCTTCACGGCTGGTCTTTTCAAATACATGATGTTGTTTCACGGCCCAAGTTTCAGCACATATCATTGCAACTGCCTCAATCACCCTCCTTGCCATTCTTTCGGAAGCCTTTTTTCCATGTTATCATTTTTTCTTCCCCATTCTTTCCCATATGCTTTTACATATCTGAAGACCGTGTACACAGGCCATGTTGCCATTATTTGTTTAAATTTATTTCTTTATATTACATTGGAAATTGTCGCGACTGCCTCGACCAGCAAGGAAGACTCAACACTGAGCTCTTCTTTCTGCAGTTTATTCAGGAACCTTGAACAATCTTCTGACCCCGGGGGGAGCCCCCCCCCAGCCCTAATAGCCTCTGGGTAGCCAACCCTAACCTGCCACATGGGCATCGAGGACAGGTCCAGGTATACGGAAGCAAGTCAGATCCTAAAGCCAAGCCGAATATGGAATTGTTTACCACCAAGAACGCTCACCATCGGGAAGGTGGAAGGCGGAAGCCAGCGCCATCTCTAGGGTGCAGCATGCAGCTCTCTACAGGAAATTACAACCACAGTCCTAAGGTTTTTTGGTGTTAGTGATTCTGGGGCTTAAGGTAGACCTTGGCACAAAGTACTAACTCTATACATGATCTTTCCATCTCTATTTATCTGAAGAGATACAAACTCTTACTTCATTTAAAACTGAGTTCATTAGTTTTAAGTGGTATTTCTATCCTAGGCTTAAGAATTTTAAAGCTCTCACTGCATTTCACTCACTGATGAATATTTGTATTTTTTATTCTATATTAATTTAGTTGTTGTTTATACTTAAGGTTTAAAGAGTTAAATGGTATAAGAATACTTCAGATCAGAATTAATTCCTATATCCAATTAATTCAGATGGCTGAGGTGTTATAAGAGTAAGTGTCTGAATTTTTAAAACAGGAAGCAACCACAGTATGCTAGGCTTCAAAGTTATTGGTAGGAGGGAGACAATTGGAAGGGAGCAAGCTATCTTTTGCCAAAAACAGTGAGGTTTTCAAGTCCTATCCCACTGCAGCCACAGATGGCATTTATGGGCAACCACAGGAAATAGTGACAGACATATTCTAAAAACTGGAAAAGACCACAACTCTAGCATGGTCACAGGTGGGTGAAACAGTAGAATTTAAAGGAAATAACTTTAACAAGCTTGCACTTAATGGCAACTCTGTGGCTTGAAGAAACAAAACTAACTACATGTAATTTGATAGTCTTTGATTTCTCATGCAGATGTTATTGGGTGTGGCTGACCCCAGGAAGTCATTTTTGTTTACTATTTAATTAGGATCAGAAGGAAAGGTAATTCAGTCTCTTAATTTTAGTGGAGCTGTATAAACCAAGGAGGTGAATTCAATAGAGACCAGAGAGAAAATACTAAAAGATCATGTTGAGAGACACATCAAATGTATCCCACAGGCAATCTGGCTGAAACAAGGTTTGAGAGCAAATGTGGCAAGCCAAAGGAAGTCTTGTCACAAAATCAAGTGTCAGTATGGGTGAATGGGCAAAGAGGGAGGCCACTGCGTCTCTCTGGGCTTTTGCAATCTTCAGGAAGAATAGTGATTCCTTATTGTCATAGAATGTGTTAGGGAAGGACCTGACAGGTTTGTTTACATTACCATAGAAAACAGAAAGCTCCACAATTAGTAGTGAAACAATTTTCTGGAAACTGTCTAAAGGCATGTGCTATATTCACAAAAGAACAGTCTATGGGGTCAATTCTTGCTACTTCTAAATTCTATATTTACTCTATAAACTGTGAAGGTATCTGACCACTACCACTTCCTCTTATAGAAATTGGAGTATTATGGTCACTTTGTGAATACTAATTCAAAATTAGAAATGTAAACTATGCATTTACTAATACATGCTAACATTTCATCTCATACTTTGTTTAGATATGTGGCACTTTATTTATCTGGTCTTATATAATTTTGATTTAATAGAATTCTCCAAGAAGAAATTTAAGTGAAGTATTTTACCTAGGTGAATGGAATCAATGAATGTAGAAAAATTCCCGTGATTCATAGTAATAAACCAAACTAATCATATCTTTATCATTCCAGAAACTTTCTCTTGTTTTGTGGTGCCTTTCTTTACTTAGGTTATTGATTCTCAAATTACTGTTCTCTTAATATATTTAGAATTACATATTCTTATAGTTGCAAACTGGAATTTTAGTCACCTTTGATCATGAAGTCACAGAAAATTTCAACCTGTTAAACTGAGTTGCCATTTCACATGATGGTTCTTTGAATCATATTTATTCAAGAAAGATCAAGCTTTTGTAAAGCCAAGTATTTTTAGCTACTTAAAGCTAATTAAAAATTAGAATCAGATCTCAAGCCCCATGGATGAAAGCCACTGTTAAATTTAATGTTTTCCCAGATTCAAGATGCATCAGATTCCTGGCTTCAACAACCTTATAAACCAGATATTGTACTGTTGAATTGTTACTCCATATCCAAAGAATAAATGGGTAATCAGCCAAATTCATGAAAAGTAATGGCATATTGATTAGGCAGTTCTACAAGCTTTCTTTAGATTATTCTCAAATAGACATTCTGAAAAATCAATGACAAACTGGGAATCAAATAAAGGAAATCTTTATGATAGTCTCATTGATTCTAAAACTGTGTTAAAGGATTAAAGCCCATCAGTGGCCACAGTTAGGCATTTTGATGCTGACTATAAGAGAAATAGCCACAATGTAAGTAAACATAAGGAGACAAAAGTAAAGTTCAGTAGTTACTTTACAAGTATTGAATTTTAAATCAGTGTATGTTTTTCTGTGTAATAAACTTCCTTCTTCAGCGCTGGATTCTAGACGATTTTCCAAGTCAGGGTTATATGATAACATTCACTGTGTGCAATAAAGTGTGTTCATTTTTCTAAACTGGCTACCATACATGTAAATGTATAATGGAGCTGGACAGTGGTGGTGCACACCTTTAATCCCAGCACTTGGGAGGCAGAGGCAGGTGAATCTCTGTGAGTTTGAGGCCAGCCTGGGCTATAGAGTGTGTGCCAGGAAAGGTGCAAAGCCACACAGAGAAACCCTGTCTTGGAAAACCAAAAAAAAAAAAAAAAAGTTAATGTATAATGGAATGAAATATGCATAGTTTTACATATATATGCATGAATAGACCTATAATTTATTTGATACATAAGTACGTGTAATGTTTAGTGTCCTAATTATAAAATCTCTATTTAGAAAAATTTCACTTCAGGGTTTAATATACAAACATAGACGTCATGGAATCTAGCTCTAAATGTCCTGTTCATGTCAGTGCTCTTTATGAACATTAATGTGAATTATTTATTGGCACAGTATAGCTCCACGGATACCACAAAATCTATATCTACATAGGTGTGTATACACAAGATATTTTTTAAGGAACAAAGACAAGTGACAATTTTAAGAATGTTTCACCTTACTTGAAATGAAATTGAAAATATTAGAGTAAGCAATCTGTTTCATTATTTAAATTTTTAAGACAGATATGAAAAAAATTTCAAGTCTTGATGGAAAAAAGGGAGCCCAAAGTGAAACTGGACAGTAGTAAAAAGATATAAATACATTTTTCTACTTTCTTTTGGTGTGCCCCTACAAATCCACACATGAGCCTGGAATGATATGTTCAAGTCAGGCCTGAGTTTCTCAACTCACATCAAAGGGCCCTCTGAAGATGTTCCATAGGACTAACTCAGCTCTTCACCTCCTGGAGATAAACCTTCTTTAAAGGCTCTTTCCTTCTAGCCAGACTAGACCCAAAGCACAAGGACCCAACCAATCAATGTAACACCAGAGGGCCAACCATTGCACACCCGGATGCCCTCCTCTCATCCCAGAAGCAAACAAAATGCAGCTTCCCATAAAAATGTGAGCCGATCAGAGCAGTTGCTTCATTGTTTCTTAATGTGATTTTTACTGCAGTTTTTAAAGGAATGCTCTACATGTGTAACTGTACAAAACAACCACATTCAAGTGAAATGTAGTTCATTATTGTAGCTATGCAGACACAAGAGTCACACTGTTTCTCTCAAACTAATATCAAAATATTGCACTGAACAAGGGCAACAGATGAGGGAGTCTATGTTGTTGACTCTAATAGTAGCACAAAATATGAGATACAAAATTGACTTAACACTCTTTCAGGACAAAAGGCAGAAGAGCTTGACAGTAGTGAGGTTAACTAGGAGAAAGGACTGGCAGACTAGGGTGAGAGTTAAGCCATTTGTTTGTTAATTGGCCCTGGTGAAGGTATGTTACTGCCTGCCCATATAAATTGAGCAACAGGATGGCTTCCTCTCTGATGATTACGTTTCAAAGGGAACTAAAAGGACAGTCCCTGGGCTGAAAAATTTGACAATAAGTAAGAAAGTGATTCACATTTCAAAGAAGCAGAGAAAGAATTCATAATTATACATTCCCTAAATTAAATCCTCTAAGAAAAGAAGGTCAAGGCCCATATGGAGATAGACAATTACCTAAAATTTAGTCAAGTTGAGGGGAGCTGAAAGGCCATCTTGATCATTGGAATGCACATAAGGTGATGGTCCTGGCCACAAATGGCACACTGTGAAAATGCTAAAATGAGTACCACATTGCAAAGTTCAAGCTTCTTGCACAATGTGAACTGTTAGTCATTATCTTGAATTTATTATGTTTGCTTTCACATATCACATCTGATTTCCTGCTACAACCTTCACTCTTCACACTGTAATTTGAAGTTTACATACCAGAGGTCACAATATAGTAATCACACAATACACACACACAGACACACACACACACACACACACACACACACACACACACGCACGCACAGACACGCACATATATGTTAATTATATTAATTATTACTGGTAAAGGGCATTAATGCAAATTCCAGATAATTTCAGATTGTAACATTATGGAGAAAATAAGTATATATGAGTGACAATTTAACTATATATGCATATTTATGTACAATCCCCATGTATATATGTGACTTAAGGCATTACAGCAAACAGAACATGAAAAAAAATGCACAAATTATACTAGGTAAATGAATGAAGGAATTCAGGGTTTTTGTTTTTCTCTAAAATTTGCTTGTAATTGAGGGTAATTTTGTTTTTAATTTTGTTTTAGTTAATTAGAAAATTATTATAATTTTCCAATTCATTTGCAGATTTATTTTTCTCATGTAAACACATATTAACTCTGTTTTACGTTTTAAATGGAGTCAGTGAAATGGAAATCACAAAAACTTTGTCAGAGACGTTATTTATCAAAGAAGTGCAGCAGCCATCAACTATGATGGATTTCAAATTGCACTATAGAACTTAAAAGCAATTGTGACCATGCAGAGATCCTGCAGTGACTGGCAAACCACACTAACAAGGGGTGGCTTCAGCTAGCACCATCTGTGAGAAATTGAGCTCCAGACATAAAGACTATAGTCAGCAGCTTATGGAGTAAATGCCATGTAAGCTGTTCGTGGAGTGAGCCCCACCCTTGCATGGCAGTGGGAAAGGAGCCCATTGTAATGTAAAACCCTGTCTTTATATAAATCATTTCCTTGAAAAGCTCTTAAGTCCTTAACAGATCCTCAGCTCATCAATTCTCAAATTCTAGTGGAATAAGAATTATAGAGGCATGTAATCTTCCAAATAATTATTTAGTGATCCAAGACAGACAGTTCTGTAGAGGTCCCTTCTGTTTCGTGAACAGTTATATGATCATGATAAGGGGATTGCTTTTGGTAGAAAATCTCAATCTCCAGTGCATTTGAGACAAAGAGTACAAGGATTTGTCCTATTTTACTCTGCATAATTCCTTCAGGTGCCTTTCATTCTCCCTGAACTCTGGTATATAAACACAGATGAAAACAGGAATGGGGAATTATTATATTCAGACACTGATAATTTATACAGGATTGGTGACAGTCCTGCAGTCTGCAGGATCATCTTGCTAGGATGAAAATTTTCTAAAATATATAATTTGTTTTGGGCAATATTGCTTATGCATCTGATTTTTATCTCTAGTCACTGCTAATGCCACCATCAACGTAGAGACCTACTTGGCCCTACCCAATGAGCACCAACCTTCTCCACCACCCTCAGAAAGCAAAATTCAAAGCATGAATGCCTATGATTGCTAACTAATGCACATCAGGTTATTAAAGTAATGCCCAGTTTACAAAGATGAGTAAATACACACAATGTACAAAAGGAATAAATGAATTGTTTTAGAAAAAAAACACTTGTATTCTTACTGCACCTCTACCATCCAGTCTATATGCTTAGCTTGTTTTAATTTTGCTTAATTTAATTCCGTTCATATCACAATAGACTTAGCCTTTCTTCCTTATGAAATTATTTTTCTCATTTTATTTCTCAAAATTAGATAAATTTATAATAATTTACACCAGAAATTTTTTTAATGTATTATATTTGTGTTTTAATTTTACACATAAGCCATGAGTTCCCCTGTCCTCCCCGCTCCTGCCCCCACCTCCACCTTCCCCCAGCCCCTCCCCTACATTCCCATCTCTTCCAGGGCCAAGACTACCCTGGTGGATTCAGTACAGGCAGCTCCAGTCCCCTCCTCCAAGGCTGAGCAAAGTGTCCCTGTGTAAGCCCAAGGTTCCAAACAACCAGCTCATGCACTAAGGACAGGTCCAGGTCCCACAGCCTGGGTACCTCCCAAACAGTTCAAGATATTCAATTGTCACACTTATCCAGATGTCCTGATTCAGCTAGGGGCTCCACAGCCTTTGGTTCATAATTCATGTGCTTCCATTTGTTTGGCTATTTGTCCCTGTGCTTTTCCAATCTTGGTCTCAACAATTCACACTCTTAGAGTCCCTCCTCTTTCTCTACACTTGGACACCAGGAACTGCACCTGGGTCCTGGCCTAGGATCTCTGCATCCACTTTCATCAGTTATTGGATGAAAGTTCCAGCACGACCGTTACGGTGTTAGGCCAACTGATCACCAGACTACATCAGATCGGGTTTTCTCTCTACCATTGCCAGCAGTCTACAGAGGATATATCATTGTGGATTTCTGAAAAAAAAAAAAAAAAAAAAAAAAACCTCTCCAGCACTCTGCCTGTTTCTGCCTGTTCCTGTTCTCATGTCATCATTTATCATGGTCTGTTATTTCTTGTTCTGTTCCTGATCCAGCTGGGATCTCATGCTCCCCTAAGCTTTCTTTCCCACGAACCTTGCCCTTCATTACTCCCACTATCTTCCAGCTTGTTCATGTAGATCTCATCCATTTCTCTGTGACTGGGTGATCCCTGTGTCTTTCCTAGGGTCCCATTTTCTAGGTAGCCTCCCTGGAGTTGCGTAGCAGTCTAGTCATCTTTGTTTTATATCTAGTATCCTACTATGAGTGAGTATATATCATGTTTGTCCTTCTGAGTCTGGGTTACCTCACTCAGGATGATTTTTTCTGGATCCATCCATTTGCCTGCAAACTTCATGATGTTATTGTTTTTCTTTGCTGAATAGTACTCCATTGTGTATATGTACCATATTTTCTTTATCCATTCTTCAGTTGAAGGGCATCCAGGTTGTTTCCAGGTTCTGGCTATTACAAACAATGCTGATATGCACATAGCTGAGCAAATGCCCTTGTGGTATGATTGAGCATTCCTTGGGTATATGCCCAAGAGTGCTATAGCTGGGTCTTGGGGGAGACAAATTCCCAATTTTCTAAGGAAGTGCCATATTGATTTCCAAAGTGGCTGTACAAGCTTGCATTCCCACCAGCAGTGGAGGAGAGTTCCCCTTGCTCTACACCCTCTCCAGCATGAGCTGTCTTCTGTGTTTTTGATCTTAGTCATTCTGACAGGTGTAAGGTGATATCTCAGAGTCATTTTGATTTGCATTTCCTGGATAATTAGGGATGTTGAGCAATTCCTTAAATGTTTGTTAGCCATTTCAACTTCCTCTGTTGAGAATTATCTGTTTAGTTCTATAGCCCATTTCATAATTGGACTGTTGGGCATTTTGATGTCTAATTTCTTGAGTTCTTCATATATTCTGGATATCAGCCCTCTGTCAGATGTGGGGTTGGTGAAGTCCTTTTCCCATTCTGTAGGCTGTCGCTTTGTCTTGTTGACTGTGTCATTTGCTCTACAAAAGCTTGTCAGTTTCAACAGGTCCCATTGATTGATTGTGTCCCTCAGTGTCTGTGCTTCTGGTAGTATACTTAGAAAGTGATCTCTGGTGACAATGCTTTCAAGACTACTTCCTACTTTCTCTTCTATCAGGTTCAGAGTAACTGGATTTATGTTGAGGTCTTTGATTCACTTGGACTTAAGTTTTGTGCACGGTGACAGATATGAATCTATTTGCAGCCTTCTACACATTGACATCCAGTTATGCCAGCACCAATTGTTGAAGATGCTTTCTTTTTTCCATTGTACATTTTTGGCTTCTTTGTCAAAAATTATGTGTTCATAGGTGTGCGGGTTAATGTCAGGGTCTTCAATTTGATTCCATTGGTCCACATGTCAGTTTTTTTGCCAGTACAAAGCTGTGTTTTATTATGGTAGCTCTATAGTAGAGCTTGAGGTCAGGGATGGTGATGCCTCCAGAGGTTGTTTTATTGTGCAGGGTTCTTTTGGCTATCCTGGGTTTTTGTTTTTTTCATATGAAGTTGAGTATTATTCTTTCCAGGTCTGTGAAGAATTGTGTTGGTAATTTGATGGGGATTACATTGAATCTGTAGATTGCTTTTGGTAAGATCGCCATTTTTACTATGGTAATCCTGCCTATCCATGAGCATGGGATATCTTTCCATTTTCTGACATCTTCTTCAATTTCTTTTTTCAGGGAATTAAAGTTCTTGTCAAGTAGGTCCTTCACATGCTTAGTTAGAGTAACCCCAAGGTATTTTATATCATTTGTGGCTATTGTAAAGGGTGATGTATCTCTGATTTCCTTCTCAGCCTGTTTGTTGATTGTATATAGGAGGCCTACTGATTTTTTGAGTTGATCTTGTATCGTGCTATGTTACTGAAGGTGTTTATAAGCTGTATCAGTTCCTTGGTTGAATTTTGGGGGTCACTCATGTATACTATCATGTCATCTGCAAATAGGGAAAGCTTGACTTCTTCCTTTCCAATTTGTATCCCCTTAATCTCTTTATGTTGTCTTATTGCTCTAGCTAGAACTTCAAGTACTATATTGAATAAGTATGGGGAGAGGGGACAGCCTTTTCTTGTTCCTGATTTTTGTGGTATTGCTTTGAGTTTCTCTCCATTTAATTTGATGTTGGCTGTTGGCTTGCTGTACATTGCCTTTATTATGTTTAGGTATGTTCCCTGAATTCCTGATCGCTCCAAGACCTTTATCATGAAAGGGTGTTGGATTTGGTCAAATGCCTTTTCTGCGTCTAGTATGATGATTATGTGTTTTTTTCCTTGAGTTTGTTTATATGGTGTATTACATTAATTGACTTTCATATGTTGAACAACCCTAGCATCCCTGGGATGAAGCCTACTTGATCATGGTGGATAATTGTTTTGATGTGCTCTTGGAGTCTGTTTGCCAGAATTTTATTGAGTATTTTTGCATCAATGTTCATAAGGGAGATTGGTCTGTAGTTCTCTTTCTTTGTTGCATCTTTGTTTGGTTTAGGAATCAGGGTCATTGTAGCCTCATAGAAGGAGTTTGGTAATATTCCTTCTGCTTCTATTGTGTGGAACAATTTAAAGAGTACTGGTATTAAGTCTTCTTTGAACATCTGGTAGAATTCTGCACTGAAACCATTTGGTCCTGGTCTTTTTTTTGCTTGGGAGACTTTTAATGACTGATTCTATTTCCTTGGGGGTTATTGGAATATTTAAATGGTCTTGATTTAACTTAGGTATGTGGTACCTATTCAGAAAATTATCCATTTCTTTTAGATTTTGCAGTTTTGTGGAGTAGAGGTTTTTGAAGTATGACCTGATGATTCTCTGGATTTCCTTGTTGTCTGTTGTTATGTCACCCTTTTCATTTCTGATTTTGTTAATTTGGATGCTCTTTCTCTGTCTTTAGGTTAGTCTGGATAAGGGCTTGTCTATCTTGTTGATCTTGTCAAAGAACCAACTCTTTGTTTCATTAATCCTTTGTATTGTTCTCTTTATCCATTTTATTGATTTCAGCTCTCAATTTGATAATTTCCTGGCGTCTGCTCGTCCTGGAAGATTTTGCTTCTTCCTGTTCAAGAGCTTTCACGTGTGCTGTCAAGTCACTAGCATGAGATTTCTCCAACTTCTTTATGTGAACATTTAGTGTTATGAATTTCCCTCTTAGCACTGCTCTCATAGTGTCCCATAAGTTTGGGTATGTGGTGTATTCATTTTCATTGATCTCTAGGAAGTCTTTAATTTCTCTCTTTATTTCTTCCTTAACCCATTGGTGATTCAGTTGAGCATTATTCAGTTTCCATGAGATTGTAGGTTTTCTGTTTTTGGTTTTTTTGTTTGTTTGTTTGTTTTTTGCTGTTGTTTTTGAAATCTAACTTTAAACCATGGTGGTCTGCTAGAACACAGGAGGTTATTCCAATTGTTTTATATCTGTTGAGATTTGCTTTGTGGCCAAGTATGTGGTCAATTTTAGAGAAGGTTCCATGGGGTGCTGAGAAGAAGGTATATTCTTTTTTGTTCGGATGGAATGTTCCATACATATCGATTAAGTCCATTTGAGTCATAACATCAGTTAAATTCATTATTTCTCTGTTAAGTTTCAATTTGGCAGATCTGTTCAGAGGTGAAAGTGGGGTGATTAAGTCTCCCACTATTAATGTGTGGGGTTTTATATGTGATTTAAGCTTTAATAATGTTTGTTTTACATATGTGGGTGCCCTTGTGTTTGGGGCATAAGTATTCAGAATTGAGACTTTATCTTTTTGGATCTTTCCTGTGATGAGTATGTAATGTCCTTGATCATCTCTTTTGATTGATTTTAGTTTGAAATCTATTTTGCTGGATATTAGAATGGCTACACCAGCTTGCTTCTTAAGACCATTTGATTGGAAAGTCTTTTCCCAGCCTTTTATTCTTAGGTAGTGTCTGTCTTTCAATTTGAGGTGTGTTTCTTGTATGTAGCAGAATGACGGATCCTGTTTTCATATCCATTCTGTTAGTCTGTGTCTTTTTATAAGTGAAATAAGTCCATTGATATTTAGGGATATTAATAACCATTGATTGTTCGTTCCTGTTATTATTTTTTTTTTTTGGTGGTAGTGTGTGTGTGTACTTCTCTTTGGGGTTTACTGCTGTGGTGTTATCTATTGCCTGTGTTTTCATGGGTGTACCTGGCTTCCTTAGGTTGGAATTTCCCTTCTAGTGCTTTCTGTAGGGCTGGGTTTGTGGATAAGTATTGTTTAAATCTGGTTTTTCTTGGAAGGTCTTGTTCACTCCATCTATGATGACTGAGAGTTTTGCTGGGTATATTAGTCTAGGCTGGCATCCATGGTCTCTTAGTGTCTGCGTTATATCTGTCCAGGTCCTTCTGGCTTTCAAAGTCTCCATTGAGAAATCAGGTGTTATTCTGATGGGTTTGCCTTTATAAGTCACTTGGCCTTTTTCCTTTGCTGCCCTTAATATTCTTTCTTTATTCTGTATGTTTAGTTGTTTAATTATTATGTGGCAAGGGGGCTTTTTTGGGGGTCTAGTCTGTTTGGTGTTCTATAGGCTTCTTATATCTTCATAGCCATTTCATTCTTTAAGTTGGGAAAGTTTTCTTCTATGATCTTGTTAAATATATTTTCTGTGCCTTTGAGTTGGTATTCTTCTCCTTCCTGTATCCCTATTATTTGTAGGTTTGGTCTTTTCATGGTGTCCCAAATTTCTTAGACATTTTGGGTCACAACTTTGTTGGTTTTAGTGTTTTCTTTGACTGATGAATCTATTTCCTTTAATGTATCTTCAACCCCAGAGATCCTCTCTTCCATCTCTTGCATTCTGTTGGTTATACTCACATCTGAAGTTCCTGTTTGTTTACTCAGATTTTCTATTTCCAGCATTCCTTCTGCTAATGTCTTCTTCATTTTTTTTTTATTTCCCTCTTCAGGTCTTGGACTGTTTCCCTCATCTGTTATGTTGCTTTTTCACGATTTTCTTTCAGGGACTTATTGTTTTCTTCTGCTTTAATTGTCCTTTCCTCTAGTTTTTTCTAGCATTCTTCCCATTTTTTGTTTGTCTGTTCCTCCACTTTGTTTTTGATTTCTTCTATATAAGGCTCTAGCCTCTTCATGATGTTACTCATAAGGTTGTTTTCTTCTGCTTCTTCCATTCTGTGATGTTCAGGTCTAGCTGTTGGGGAAGGGCTAGGTTCTGGTCATGCTTTATTGCTCTTTATTTTTCTCCTTTGACGTCTGCCCATCTCCTTGTGGATTTGTTCTTGGTCTTATCAGTGCACTTGGTCCAGACAGAGCTGACAGATTTAGGGAGCCTCTCTCTGGTCCAGATGGAATCTCTGGGCTGGATGGGAGCTCTGGTACAGATGAGAGTGCTGGATGGCTGGAAGCTGGGTGCTGGACTCTGAATCTCAGGAAGTCCCTGGGGTCTCCTTATCTTGTCCAGATGGGAGTTTAGGGACAGGATGGAAGCTCTGGTCCAGAAGGGAGTTCTGGGGCAGGATGGAAACTGGGGGCTGGTCTCTGAGTCTCAGGAAGTGGCTGGGGTCTCTGTCAGATGGGTGTGGGGGCAGGGCGTGAAGTTTTTAGTGTTCCGCAGAGGGTCTTTAAGAGGAGGAACCTTCCCAGTGGTGATGGGGGGTCCTGCCCTAAGGCCAGAACCTGGGGCCCAGTTGGGCACATCTTCCCTGTGGTGGCTGGTTCTCAGGGGTGGGGCCCCAGGTACTCACCTCTGGTCCAGATGGGAGTTCCAGCTCCAATAGAAATTTTAAACCTACAGGAAGAAAATTGAGACTTCAAATGAACATTTTAATCCAATTATATTGTTGTCTATAAGAATAACTTTCCCTTTCCAACTTTCGTTTTCATCGTGGTTGGTCCTCCAAATGCTAACTCAGAATTACTAAGTCTCTTATAGTATATTTTAAAACATAACTTATCTGCTATTAGTTGTTATTCTTGCCTTTTGAGTAAATATATATTATAAAACCACTGAAAGGGAGGATGATTCATTGGAATAACAGATCCATAGGAATGCAGTTCACCACAGCAAGGAAGCCATGGTGGGAGGGCTGATTTGAATTCATGATATAAGCCAAGAGGCACATGGACAAGAGCACATGGACAACACAAACTCGTAATGATGATTTTTTTTTAAGTGTACATAATATTGGAAGGATAGGAAAGATGGGACCAATCTAGGAACAGGAGAAGGGAATGGATAAAATCAAAATATATTATACAAATTACAAAAAAAACCTGAAAATGAAAATTTTAAAAAATCATTATGGTGTTGTGCTCTATTTAAATAGTCAATCATTATTCCCAAAACTACTAATTTTAATTAATTAAATATGAGTCTTTTTATAAAGCACACATTAGTCTTGAACTTATTATGTATTACTGACTAATTTCAGACTGATAATCTTTTTGCCTTAGCTGCAGAGTACTTTGGTTAGAGATATGTGTCATGACACTTTGCTTTAAATGTTTGTTTTCATAGAAATATAAGTACAGGTGTTAGGAGAAAATGTTTTCTATTTTTTCCCTTTACTAATGTCATGTATTATCCTAAAGCATGAGTTGAATGAAAGCACACATTACCTTTTGCTCAAACATTCTACAAGTAACAATGTATAAATGGAGATGAGTAGAAAGCATTTAAAACAGAATATTACTATTAGTTTTACATAAACACCTTTAATGGTGTAAAATTTTTAAAGGCTCTGATGTTTGCATATATAACTATTAATTTCAAAATAGGAAATTAAAACATGATATATAAATCTTAATGAATCAGGAAAACTGCTTGGAAATAGAATGTTTCTATTGTTTTCAGCATGTTCTAAGTAGTACATCAGATAACTTGAGGTCAGTATCAGCTCAAGAGCAAATGAATAGATGTTTTGAAATATAAGAGAAAGTTCAGGAGAAATAATTTAATCAAATAAAATCACAGAATCAATACTGATTAAACACTGAGACACTGATAAAATGTGGATAGACAAAGAGGATAAGACATGGAAAATAAAATGTTTTTCATAGATAACAAGGAAAACATTAAATGAGTTCAGGATAATCAGTCATTAGAGAAAAATAGAACAGGAAAATTATTTGCTTTAGACCAAACTTGGTTGGGCAATTGAAGGCCGTATTTCCTTAAATGATACAAAGAATAGGCTTAATTCTTCTGTTAGTGAATAGGTAATGAACTGGTTCTAACAGGAGTAGAACACAGTGGCCAGGCAGGTGCTGCTAAAGAAAAAGCAAATATTTCAACTTCATGCAGACTGGCTACAGATTCAGTCCTTAAATGACAATGCAGTGACTACAAAATCGTAATCTTTCTGTTCTGAAGAGTGGAAAGGTATACATTAGTATTCTCTAAGAAAACCGAGGGGCAAAGGGAATTTTTTTACTAGAAAGGGACAGATCTGAGCTTCTAATCCAATCTGATTACTACTTTAACTAAATTATCTTTTCTTTCTTTAAATGATAACTGATTTATCAGTGGAAAAAGGACATCTAAGATATTTTAAATGACAAAAGACAAAATGTGATAAAAGTCTAAATGAGAACCAAGTAAAAGTTGACTAGAAACTTTAAAAATTGAACTAAAAAGAATGGGTATTATTAGGCAGAAAGAAGAATTTAAATTTGCTGTATACACAGGGTACCAGCATTATAGGTAATACTTCCCCGTAATATCTCACTAGTGGTAATTGATTGCTATTATGAACAATGAGTTCCACATCTCCTTCTTCATAAAGAGATTCATGTGGTAAATTCAGTACTTCCAGAATTATTCAGTGATCAATGTCAATAATTTAGGCATTATGTTCGGAATTGTCACTCTTCTAAATCAATAGATGCTGGCTGAACCAGGAGAGGACAGAAGTCTTAGATAAGTCTGAGGTAGTTCTTTTAGTTTAGGGGCAATTTCAGGCAAGTCAATAGCTGGAGACTGACATCTAAGACTATGGTGGTGAAAGCTAGATAAATCGCTATATCTTAAAGGTACTTAACACATTTTCCATCAGTCATATATATACAACAGTTTTTTTCATATTGTATTATGTGTAAGTTTTATATTTCCCCTGTTTACCAGGTATAATCATTTTCAAATTTTGTACACAAAATTGATCAGTATTGGGGGCTGGAGAGAGTGCTCAGTGGTAAAGAACACTATTGTAGAGGACCTGCACTCAGTTGCCAGTACCCATACAGAGTAGCTCATTGACAATGGCATGTCATTCAGTTCCAGGGGATTGAATAACATCTTCTGACCTCATTGGGCACAAGGCAAGCATGTACTGCACATACATAAGCTCAGGTAAACACCCACGTACATAAAATAAAAACAATTGAATTTACAAATATTTAGTATTAGTAAGTTAAAAAAAAAATTTAACACACATTGCTAGCTGCACAGTGGTGGCACATGCCTTTAGTCCCAGCACCCAGGAGGCAGAGGCAGATGGATCTTCACAAGTTCAAGGCTAGTCTGGTCTACACAGGGCAGCCAGGAATACACAGAGAGATCCTGTGTCTAAATACAAAACAAAAACCAAACCAAACAAACAAACAAAAAAAACCCACCACTGCTGAGTAAGAAGAGGAACACAAATTTTGATAGTTCTAGTCTCAAACTTCATCTTCCTTCCAGAATTTCATCTACCCTGCTGTACAAGGAAGCAGCGTCTAACTCCACTATGGAGTTATAGAATTTGGGCAACTCTTAATGAGGGAGGCTATGCTATAATGTCATATCCCATTCAGTACTGTTTCAAACACGGTTCTGTGCCCTGGTACTCTTGGTTAGCTGTGTATACTGCTAGAAGAATGCATCTTGTGACAGTTTATCTACAAAACTTGGACTAAGAAAAGAAGTCATGGGATTGTAAAGCTAGGAAATTAGAGGGCAATCAGAGCTCTCTAAGACAATAAAAGTGCATGTTCCTTGGCTGTATTGGGCAGTTTCTGTTTCTCTACAAAATAGACCTGAAAATTAGGGCAACACATTTATCATGAAGTATAAATGAGGTTTTACTGTTAAGTTTTAGATGTCCTTTTAAATTTAATGTCAACTTTACATCTCCATTGCCTACTTGAAAAAGAATAGCCTCAGTTAGGGAACTGGAAGCAATTACAAAATAAAAAGAAGTTTAAACTCTACTTTTAATTTGAACTATCTTTACATAAAAGGCTACTTTCTTCATGTCCTATGATGTCACTTTCTCCAACCTCCTTATTATCTATTTCATTATTTACTACTTGGCATATAATATGCCTGAAAACTTAGAAGGTTCTTCTCATGATATTTCCCTATTATTATTTCAGTTAACATCATATTGGTCTTCATCATTAGAAAGTGTAGGAATAGCAATTTTCTAAAATAATTATATTGACTCCATATAGAAGATATACTTATTAACTCTCCATGCCAATTGATAGTAGGGTATTTTGTTCATTGGCCTAGTATTTTAAGTTTACAGTAATATAATAATAACATGTACATAAAATATATAATTACATATCAATGTATATTAAACATATATGAGAGAAGTGGGGTTTAATTGAAGGAACTAGGAGAATGTGTCTTTCAGCTATATCTTATCACAAGTCCTAATCTGTATTCTCTCTACTTCCTTAATGTCATAGATGAGCAACTATAAATAAGTATATAGAGACAGTACACACATGTGTATAGTTCATTTTCTTATCATTTTCTGAACATGAGTCCCTAAAGAGCAATTACTCTAAAATTCATTTTGAAAAGTTCAATAACAAATGTACGGTTATAACCATGCTCTACATTTCCATATTATTAGGATATTGTACACTCTTGAAATGAGTAAATATCAGGGTTATGAATGAATTGTCAAAATGTACTTTGATTATTATGGATAAACTAAATTTCTGGAATTGTGTGAATATATGATACAAAATATAAAAATGGTGCTTAAAAGAAAAACATGTATTTACCTTCAAAATATGGAAAAACATATTAAGCCTCAAATAATGGACAATAATGTGTATATTTTGTTATGTTGGAGGAAAGGTCATATGTAGTTAGAGTTTTCCTGCCTGGCCCAGTCAGGACAAATCTCTCTTACCCGCCAGTCCCACAGTCGCTCAGACCCAACCAAAAAAGCACACAGAAACTTACATTATTTAGAGACTGTATGGCCGTGGCAGGCTTCTTGTTATCTACTTCTTCTATCTTAAATTAACCCATTTCTGTTAGTCTATACTTTGCCACATGGCTTGTGGCTTACCGGTGTCTTTACATGTTGCTTTTCATGGCAGCGGCTGGCGGTGTCTCTCTCCAGCCTTCTACTTCCCAGAATTCTCTACTCTCTTGTCCCGCCTATACTTCCTGCCTGGCCACTGGCCAATCAGAACTTTATTTACACAGAGCGATATCCACAGCAGTCATAATTATGAATAAGCACCAACATGTAAAGTTGTTGAGAAATGACATACTGTTTGTGCTGGAGGCCTTGCTCCAAACGGGTTCTAGGACCTGGGATGGACGTGTGGAGTCAGCACCAAAAAGAGACCGTGACGACCTGTTGTTCAAGCAAGTGACCCTGGGCAGCTTGAGCCATCTTTATTCATATGGTTTCAGTGGTTTTCATGAACAGTTTTATAATAGTTTTTACTTCCTTAGTTTCAGAAAATGGTTACAATAATTATCCATGTGTTCCTTGACTGTTTCCCCTTCCATCTTCTAAGTCTCCACAGGTAGCCATTTCTTTATCGACTTCTATCTCTATCACTAGAGCATGCGCAGTTTTGCAAGCTACAGGGGAGGTTTTCTAACTAGGCACACCTACAGGTAAAACAATGTGCCCAGTTTGTAGCACACACAGTTACAGCCTCATGCAAAGTGAGTGGCAGTTTTGCCTTGTGTAGTTACTATTTACATCTGTAGACGCTGTGAGGTTCTGCATTCTCACGATCAATTCAACAGCCAGAGCTGCGTGAGTCCATTGTATGTTTTGTATTGTTCTGTCCCCTCTGGGGGCATATGAGGTTTTGCCATTTATCCTATAAGCAACATAACCTGGAAACTTACTCTTAATAGTTGGCACTGCATGTACCTTGTCCTTAAGTCTATCTCCCTTAGCTT
The DNA here is from genome assembly GCF_903995425.1 of Onychomys torridus. Classification (NCBI taxonomy): domain Eukaryota; kingdom Metazoa; phylum Chordata; class Mammalia; order Rodentia; family Cricetidae; genus Onychomys; species Onychomys torridus. The sequence goes on along the minus strand of NC_050451.1, from coordinate 73,073,402 downwards.
CTTGGGATATTGCAAAGTTACCAGAAATGAGGGAACGGTAGGTTTCTATGATTCATGTCCTGTTCCTTGAATGTTACCATTAACTCTTGATAATACTATCTATTTAATATCATTTCTTTAAAGCTCATAAGGTTAAAATCATTCTTTGCCAAACATTAACTCAAATATTTACCATTGAAATTCAGGACTCATGATTCATAAAATTCAGTACTCATTCAGGCCAACAGTATGGTGAGCACAGTCAAAGCAAGAAGTGCACAGAGCACACATGTTCCTGGGGTTATGTTCAGAGTCTTGCAGCGAACTACATGCAGGTCCTGGCCAAGTGGGTCAGAGTTTCCAGCAGTCTTGCCACAAAGAGAGCCACACCTACTATTCTCAAGCTTGTCCCTTGAAGAAGTCACATTTGGAGGAAAATTAATATTGTGTTAGTGGAAGACAGTCATATCACAAATTGTGAGATTATAAAAACTTAATGAAAAACTTAGAAAGTTGTACATGAAAGAACAAAATATAGCGTAGACCTGCAGTTTTGATATGAAGTTCCCCTCCCAAATGCTCATATGTGAAAGGTTTGATCTTTAGCTGATGTATAGAGTTATTGAGGACTGATTGGATCATGAGAGCTTTGACCAAATCATTGGATTAACCTAATGATATATTCATAATTTGATGACATTAGATGAAGCATTTTAAATTTCAGAAAGTGGGACCTAGAGGAAGGTCACTATAGACATGTTCTTTTGAGTGGTATTACACTATTTTTCCTTCCTTCTGCTTCCTAACTTCTATGATGTGAGAAACCTTACTTGTCATCACTCTCCTGCTTCTGTGAAGTCATTTCTCAACACAGAGCCTCATCAATAGAGTCATCTGATCATGAGCAGAAGCCTAGGAAACTGTGTCCAAAACAATTCTTTCTTACCCTGTTTTCTTACATATTTTGACACAACCACGTGAGGCCAGCTAATGTAACAGATAAGGGGATTCACCTAGGAAGATACAGGCACTAAGCATGGTTCTGTTGGGCAGCATCATGGGAGGAAAATGTACAGACTTCTGAATCTTCATTGAAAACACAGGCACAAGAATATAATTTCAAATTCGAGCCTATTAAATTCTTTACCAATGGATTCAACCATTATTTGGAAATATTGATAGTGGTGTTTTCTAGATGGGTTATTATTAAGTAGTCAGAACTATTTTAAATAAATAAATAATGGATTGCTAAAAGATATGTAGACAGTGTATGAAATTACTACAAATGACTCATAAATTTTGAGTCTAGAACTGTGATGAAATAGGAAGCTATACTGTTGTGGAAGACAGAATTTCAGGTTACAAATAGGGCCATGATTTTCCCTTCCATTCCCATAACAATTTGGTTTTGTGTTGACCATTAGAAATTATTTTGTCTGTTTGAGTTTAATATGAGAGAATACGACCATGAAAAACTTCTTTGCACTAATTTTTGTTTTTAAGCCACATTTATGACTCCAAGAACACCTGGTAAACAGATGATCCATTCACCAAAACAGGAAAAACTACATGGCACAACACCAGGGAACTTGGATTGACAACATATTAACCAAACAACTGTAACACAAAGAAACATGATTAAATCCATTGTAAATATCCAGCTGCCAGCTGTCCAACTATCCAAACTATGAAACAATCCACAGATACTATTCTACCTGGCTCAGATAGGAAAATCCTTGCCAATAGGGCATAATTGGAGCCCTAAACTGTTGTAGTTGCTGCACCAAATGTAATAATGTAATGGATACAAGAACAGGTACTAGATGTAGTAAACTATAATAATAAAAAATATAAAATAGATATATACAGTGTTTTAACTGTGTGAATGGAGAGTGGGTAGGATAACAGGAGACTTTTCACAAAAGAAAAGGCAAAAGAATTTTCACACTGGTAGAAACATGTTTCAGAAATGAGATATATACAAAATATCAAATGAGAAAGCAGAAAGTTCACATAGCATAGGGAATCAGAAGAAAATTATAGGTTCTTTTTTTCTTTATTTTTTTTAATAATGTCAACTTAAATAGTAAAAAAATTTCCAGAGTTTTTGAGGAGTTTATTAAGACTATTTGAGATGAATTGATAAACAAGAAGGTGCTATGTAAATTAAAGTAGAAAATATGGTTAAAATTGCACTGAAAGAATTGTAATAGGCTCAATAGCATACAAAATTTACAAAGATTTTATAATTAACAATGAAATATTTTCTATAATAAAATTGACAGGATGTAAGCTTCTATATATAATAAACTAGTTCTTTATTTACTATACAGAGAATTCACGGATCCCCATATAAAAACTCATAATTTGTTATAATGACATTAATATGGGAGTATAGGTAAATTAAGATAAGACAACTAAAGTCTATTTTTCTCTTAGAAATAAATTGGAGTAGAAAGGCTTTGGAAACTTTTAGATACTTTCACTTTAAAATGCCTGAATAGCCAGGCTGTGGTGGCGCATGCTTTTAATCCCAGCACTCTGGAGGCAGAGCCAGGTAGATCTCTGTGACTTCAAGTCCAGCCTGGTCTACAGAGCGACATCCAGGACAAGTACCAAAACTACACAGAAAAACCCTGTCTCAAAAATCCAAAATAAAGTAAAATAACATGCATGAATAAAATTTGTATCATCTACTTCTGAGATACATTGTGTCAATTGAAATGTGGGATGCCTAGTCATAAACTCAATCTGCTACATGAACCTATCTGATGATAACAGGGATGAAACACTGTATCAATGAATTTCCAATTTCTGTGTTAAAACCCCATGGGCAGGGGGATACATAGATGATTGTAAGGAGCAATGTAGCAGGTGGCTGGAAAAGTAGTTTAAAGCTTACATCATGAACCATAAACGGGAAAATAGACCACATTGTAGATGGTAGGAAGCTTTCAAAATCCAAAAGCCTACCCCATCAAAACTGAACTTCCTAATACTTATTAAACTGTTCTATCAACTGAGGACCAAGTATTAAACATAGGAGCTCATGAGGGCCATTCTTATTCAAATTGTAAGCACTACAGCTTGAATGGAAAGCTATCCTGGCAGTCAGAAGCCAAGGAATACTAGAGCTTAGTGTTCTGCTCCAGGGAAGGACTTCAAGAATGCAAATGTTAACAACTCAGCTCTGGCAGGACAGAGTTTCCCTAGTGAGTTGTTACAGCTCTGCTCCCCCAAATTGTTACAGCTCTGCTTAGCTAGGGGAATGCTTTACTACCAAAAGTGCTGTGTCTCTACTCAGCTAGGGGGATGCATCCCCAGCAAAAGTGTCACAGTTCTGCTCTACTCCCTTTCTCCTGAAGTTGTTACACCTGAGCTCCACTCTGGTGGAAAGTGTCACACTGCACAAGCAACCTCACTCAAGAGATTTATCAGGAAAGAAAAATCCAGGAGGGTTTTCTGCCTCCTGGGTGAGAAGCAGCAGCAAACTGAACAGAGCACAGAGAGTATGTAGGGTTTCTTATGGGGAAGGGCAGAGCGTTTTCAGGCTGGCTTGGGATTGGCGGGCTTTTGCAGCCTGATCAAGGCAAGCTTGGGGATTGGAGGCCTTTCAAGCCCTAGTGCTGGGGTCAAGTAAGGATCAGGGTGTTCTTTCCTTTGGCCCTGAGCTCAGGGTCACGTCAGAGTGAGGGTGTTTTTTCTTAACCCTTTTTATCCTGCATAAACCATTACAACTACTTATAATGGCTTCAGTATTTTTTTTATTAAAAGATTTCTTTTATTCATTTTACATATCAATCTCAGAATCCCCCGTCCTCCCTCCTCCCACCCCCTAGTTTCCTCCCCCCCAACCACTCCCATTCCCACCTCCAAGGCAAGGTCCCCCATGGGGAGTCAGCAGAGCCTGGTACATTCAGTTGAGGCAGGTCCAAGCCCCTCCTCCCTGCACCAAGGCTGTGCAAAGTGTGACTCCACCATAGACTACTGGCAATGGTCGAGAGGGTGCCTGAGCTGACCTGTTCTGGTATTGGATAGCTTAATATCCTAACTGTCACTGCTTCAGTATTTTGCAGTACTGAGAGAAAATAATGAGTTCATCACCAGGTGTTTGTCACTTTTCCATCCCTGTGACAAAATACATGATAGAAACAATTTGTAGACCTTCTCCCACCCAGAGAATGGGTCTTTTAGGCCTTTAGGACCTGGGCTTGGGCACAACCTCTGCCCTTCCCAACACCCACCCATCCCTGTCCCAGTTGCAAGCCAGCTGGGAAGACTTCTGCAGGGAGTATTCCCCACAACAACCCTCATCCAAACCTGCAATCTACAAGACCCAGGCCCTACCCAAGCCCACCCATCCCCCAGCAACTTCAGTGACTTCCTGAGACACAGAATCTGCCAGCTCCAATTAGACAAAAGCTATGATTGGACCAAGAATGACCCCCTGAGACACAGACACAGCAAGGATAGATTGGACTGAGAGAAGCTCCCTTAGACATGGACACCTCTTACACCTATTGGAGGAAGACATAGGTAGAAGACTTCAATGCAAAAGTACATACAACAGCATAAAGAGCAATATCTCACCACCAGAACCTAGTGGTTCTCCAACAGCAAGACCTGAACATCACAACATAGAAGAAGCAGAAAAAAGTGACCTTAAAACTAACATTATGAAGATGATAGAGAACATTAAAGAGGAAATAAAAAATTCCCTTAAAGAAAAGGCAAAAAAAAAAAAAAATGGAAGAAATCAATAAATCCCTTAATTTTTTTAAATTTAAAGATAACAAAGAAAAAGCAACTAAACGGGTGAAGGAAACAGTTCAGAACCTGAAAATTGAAATAGAAGCAATGAAGAAGACACAAACTGAGGAAATGCTGCAAATAAAAAATCTGAGTAAATGATCAGATGCAAGCATAACCAACAGAATGCAAGAAATGGAAGAGAGACTCTCTGGTGTGGAGGATGCAATAGAGGAAATAGATTCCTCAGTCAAAAAAAGAAAAAAAAAAAAAAACCCAAAACACTAAAGCCAAAAAAAATCATAACACAAAATGTCCAGAAAATCCAGGACACCATGAAAAGACCAAACCTAAGAATAATAGGGACAAAAGAAGGAGAAGAATACCAATTCAAAGGCACAGAAAATATATTCAACAAAATCATAAAAGAAAACTTTCCCAACATAAAGAAGGAAATACCTATGAAGATACAAGAAGCTTATAGAACACCAAATAGACTAGACCATGCCTCCCCAAAAAAAACCTCTCACCACATAATAATCAAATCACAATATGTACAGAATAAAGAAAGAATATTAAGGCCAACTCATCAGAATAACAGCCTACTTCTCAATGAAGTCTCTGAAAGCCAGAAGGTACTAAACAGACTTAATCCAGATATTAATAGACCATAGATCCCAGCCCAGACTACCATACCCAGAAAACCTTTAAATCACAATAGACAGAGTCCACAAGATATTCCAAGACAAAGCCAGATTTACACAATACCTATCCACAAATCCAGCTCTACAGAAAGCACTGGAAGAAAAATTTCAACCTAAGGAAGTTAGATGCACTCATGAAAACATGGACAATAAGTAACCCCACAGCAGCAAATCTCAAAGAAGAGAAATACACACTCACTACCACAAAAAGATAACAGGAATTAACAATCACTGTTCATTAATATCCCTTAGTAACAATGGACTCAATGACCTATAAAAAGACACAGGCTAACAGAATGGATACAAAAACAGGATCCATCCTTCTGCTGCAAACAAGAAACACACCTCAACCTCAAAGACACACACTACCTTGGAGTAATAGGCTGGGAAAAGACTTTCTAATCAAATGGATTTAAGAAGCAAACTGGTGTAGCTATCCTAATATCTAACAAATAAACTTCAAACTAAAATCAATCAAAAGAGATCTTGTAGGACATTAAATATAAATCACAGAAAAAATTCACTAAGATGAAGTCTGAATTCTGAACATTTATGCCCCAAAAACAAGGGTGCCTACATATGCAAAAGAAAAAATTACTAAAGCTTAAATCACACATCAAACCCCATACACTAGTAGGAGACTTCAACACCACACTCTCACCAATGGACAGGTCTGCCAGACAGAAACTTAACAGAGAAATACCGGATCTAGCAGATGTTAGACTAAAATGGACTTTGTAGATTTCTACAGAACACCCTAACATAAAATAATATGTGGTGGTATTGTGTTCCCCGAAATATTGTGTGTTCCCTGAAATAAACTTATCTGGGGTCAGAGACAGAACAGCCACAAAATTAAACATGAAGATAGGCAGTGGTAGCACACGCCTTTAATCCTAGCATTCCAGAGACAGAAATACCCAAGGATCTCTGAGTTCAAGGCCACATTAGAAACAGCCAGACATGGTGACACATGCCTTTAATCCCAGAAATCCAGCCTTTAATCCCAGGGAGTGATGGCAGAAAGTAGAAAGATATATAAGGCTTGAAGACCAGAAACTAGAAGCATTTGGCTGGTTAAGCAATTTGGCTGGTTAAGCTTTAAGGCTTTGGAGCAACACAGTTCAGCTGAGATTCATTCTGGATGAGGACTCAGAAGCTTTGCAGTCTGAGGAAACAAGACCAGCTGAGGAACTGGCAAGGTGAGGAAACTGTGGCTTATTCTGCTTCTCTGATCTTCCAGCATTCACCCCAATAACTGGCCTCAGGTTTGATTTTATTAACAAGTACCTTTAAGAGTCATGCTACAAGAATATACTTTCTTCTCAGCATCCCATGGAACCTTCTTTAAAATAGACTACATGATCAGTCACAAAGCAAATCTAATCAGATATTAAAAAAAAAAATTGGAATAACCTCATGTGTTTTATCAGACCACCATGTGTTAAAGCTGAATTTCAACAATAGCAAAAATTACAGAAAGTCTACAATCTCACAGAAACTGAACAATGTCCAAATGAGTCACCAATGGGTAAAAGGAAGAAATAAAGAAATCAAAGACTTCCTTGAATTTAATGAAACTGAATGTACAATATTCTCAAACTTATGGGACACTATGAAAGCAGTACTAAGGGGAAAATTCATAGCACTAAATGCCCACATAAAGAAGTTGGAGAAATTTCCCACTAGTATGTTAGCAGCATACCTTAAAACTCTAGAACAAAAAGAAGGAAACTCACCCAGGAAAAATAGATGCCAGGAAATAATCAAATTGATGGCTGAAATCAATAAAGTAGAAACAAAGAGAAAATCTTTGAAAAAATAAAAAAAAATTAGACAAACCCTTATTGAAAATAATCAAAAGGTAAAGAAAGAACATCCAAATTAACAAAATCACAAATGAAAGGAGAGACATTAACAATAGACAATGAAAACATCCAGAGAATCATCAGGTCATACTTCAAAAACCTGTACTCTATAAAATATAAAACTCTGAAAGAAATGGACAGTTTTATGGATAGTACAACATGCCAAAATTAAATCAAGACCAGATAAACAATTTAAATAAACCTATAACCCCTAAGGAAATAGAAACAGTCATTAAAAGTCTCCCAATCAAAAAAAGCCCAGGATCAGATGGTTTCAGCACAGAATTCTACCAGATTTTCAAAGAAAAGCTAATACCAATACTCTTCAAATTGTTCCACACAATAGAAATGAAAGAAACATTACCAAACTCATTTTATGAGGCTACAGTTACCCTGACACCCAAACCATATAAAGTTGCAACAAAGAAAGAGAATAACAAACCAATCTCCCTTATGGACATTGATGCAAAAATACTCAAATACTGACAAACTGAATCCAAGAACACATCAAAAAAATTATCTACCATGATCAAGTAGACTTCATCCCAGAAATGCAAGGGTGGTTCCACATATGAAAATCTGTCAATGTAATACACATTATAAACAAACTGAAAGAAAAAAAAAAAGATCATCTAATTAGATACTGAAAAAGCCTTTGACAAAATCCAATACCCCTTCATGATAAAGGTCTTGGAGAGATCAGGAATACAAGGAACATACCTAAACATAATAAAGGCAATTTACAGCAAGCCAACAGCCAACATCAAATTAAATGGAGAGAAACTCAAAGTAATTCCATTGAAATCAGGACAAGACAAGCCTGTCTACTCACCCCATATCACTTCAATATAGTACTCAAAGTTCTAGCTAGAGCAATAAGACAACAAAAGGAAATCAAAGGGATACAAATTATAAAGGAAGGAGTCAAACTTTTGCTATGTGAAGATGGTATGATAGTCTATATAAGTGACCCCAAAAATTCTACCAAAGAACTCCTACAGCTGATAAACACCTTCAGTGATATGGCAGTATACAAGATTAACTCAAAAAAAAAAAAAATCAGTAGATCTATATACAAAAGATAAACATGTTGAGAAAGAAGTCAGAGAAACATCATCATTTATAATAGCCACAAATAATATAAAATACCTTGGGGAAACTCTAACTAAGCAAGTAAAAGACCTGTATGACAAGAACTTCAAGCCTCTAAAGAAAGAAATTGAAGAAGATATCAGAAAATGGAAATATATTCCTTGCTCATGGATAGGTAGAATTAACATAGTAAAAATGTCAATCTTACTAAACGCAATCTACAGATTCAATGCAATCCCTATCAAAATCTCAACAAAATTCTTCACATACCTAAAAAGAACAATACTCAACTTCATATGGAAAAACAAAAAACCTAGGATAGCTAAGACTATTCTGACACTAAAGCAACTTCCAGAGACATCACCATCCCTGACCTCAAGCTCTGCTATACAAATATAGTAATAAAAATAGCTTGATATTTGCATTAAACCCCACATATGAACCAATAGAATTGAATTGAAGACCCTGACATTAACTCACATACCTATGAACTCCTGATGTTTGACAAAGAAGCCAAAATTGTACAATGGAAAAAAGAAAGCATCTTCAACAAATGGTGCTGGCATAATGAATGTCAACATATAGAAGACTGCAAATAGATCCATGTAGTTGTAGTTTTCCTGCCTGGCCCAGTCAGGAAAAATCTCTCTCACCTGCCAGTCCCACAGTTGCTCAGACCCAACCAAGAAAACACAGAGACTTATATTGCTTATAAACTGTATGGCCGTGGCAGGCTGCTTGTTATCTACTTTTTCTATCTAAAATTAACTCATTTCTATTTATCTATACTTTGCCACATGGCTCGTGGCTTAAAAGTACCTTACATCTTGTCATGGCGGCAGCTGGCAATGTCTTTCTCCACCCAGCCTTCCACTTCCCAGAATTCTCTTCTCTCTTGTCCCGCCTATACTTCCTGCCTGGCCACTGGCCAATCAGAACTTTATTTACACAGAGCGATATCCACAGCAGATTCATATCTGTCACCATGCATAAAACACAAGTCCAAGTGGATCAAAGACCTTAACATAAATCCAGTTACACTTAACCTGATAGAAGAGGAAGTACGAAGTAGTCTTGAATGCATTGGCAGAGGTGTATACTTCCTAAATATAACACCAGTAGCACAGACACTAAGAGCAACAATTAATAAATGGGACATCTTGAAACTGAGAAGCTTTGTAGGGCAAAAGACATGGTCAATAAGACAAAATGACAGCTTACAGAATGGGAAAATCTTCACCAACCCTACATCTAACAGAGAGCTGATCTCTAAAATATATAAAGAACTCAAGAAACTAGACATCAAAATACCTAACAATCCAATTAAAAAATGGGCTCGAGAGCTAAATAGAGAATTCTCAACAGAAGAGTCTCAAATGGCTGAAAGACATTCAAGGAATTGCTCAACATCTTTAGTCATCAGGAAAATGCAAATTAAAATGACTCTAATACCATCTTACACCTGTCAGAATGGCTAAGATCAAAAACATTGATAACAGTTTATGTTGGAGAGGATGTGGAGACATACACTTCACTATGTTCATAGCAGTATTATTTGCAGTAACCAGAACCTGTAAACAACTTAAGATGCACCTCAACCAAAGAATAGGTAAAGAAAATGTGGTACATATACACAAGCAGTAAAAAAAAAAACAAAAAACAAAAAACAAAAAACAATGACATCATGAAATTTGTAGGCAAATGGATAGAACTATAAAATATCATCCTGAGTGAGGTAACCCAGACTCAGAAGGACAAATATGGTATGTACTCACGCATAAATGGATACTAGACATAAAACAAAGGATAACCAGACTATATAACCCACAGCTCCAGAAAAGCTAGCTAACAAGGAGGACCTTATAAGGGTCTCATGTATCATGCTTGGAAAGGGAAATAGATGAGATCTCCATGAGTAAACTGGGGGATGAGGGAGGGCAATAGAGGGCAGGAGTTGGTGGGTGAGAGCATAAGGGAATAAGATGGTCAAGCTGGAACACAGACGGAGTAGGAGAGCAATGAAAGAGATATCTTGATAGAAGGAGACATCATGGGGATAGTGAGAAACATGTTGCTAAGGAAGTTCCCAGGAATTTATAAGGATGACCCTAGATTAGACTATTAGCAATAGTGGAGAGGATGACTGAACTGGCTTACCCCAGTAATCAGATTGCTTAATACCCTAACTGTCATCATAGAGCCTTCATCCAGTAACTGATAGAAGCAGATGCAGTGATTCACAGCTAAGCACCAGGCTGAGCTCCAGGAGTCTGGTTGAAGAGAGAGAAGAGGAATTTTATGAGTTGGGGCATCAAGATCATGATGGAGAAACCTACAGAAAAACCAAACTAGTGGGAACTCATGAACTTTTAGACCAACAGCTGTGGAGCCTCCATGGGACTGGACTAGGTCCTCTGAATACAGGAGTCAGTTGTGTAGCTTGATCTGCTTAAGGGGCCTCCTGTCAGTAGGATCAGGATCCATCCCTAGTGCATGATCAGGCTTTTTTGAGCCTGCTACCAATAGTGGGACACCTTGCACAACCTTGATACAGGAAGAGGCGCTTGGATCTACCTCACGTGAATGTATCAGGCTCTGTTGACTCTCCATAGGAGGCCTTACCTTGGGGGAGGAGGGAATAGGGTGTGGGTAAAGCAAGGGAAGGCAGGGGTGGGGATAGTGGGAGGAGGGAAGAGAGGGGAATCTGTGGTTGGTATGTAAAATGAATAAACCATTTCTTAATTTAAAAAAAGAAACAATTTGTAACAGAAGAGGGTTTTCTTTAGATTCATGATTTCAGTCCATGGTCAACTGGTTCTGTGGCTTTCAGGCTTGTTTCTGAGTCATCACATCATGGCAGGAAAGCATAGTAGAGCCAGTCCTCTACCTCACAAGGAACAGGAAATAGAGAGAGAAGGCAAGAGAGAAAATATGCAGGAGAAACAACTTTGCCTCTAAAGGACACTCTTAATGACTTACAGCTTCTAACAAGGTACTACTTTTAATAATCTATTTAGTTGTAAGCTCAGTAGTGGATCAATCTGTTGGTGAAAATAGGACCCTCATGAAAAAAAAAAAAATCTCAGTAGCACCAGCATTTGAGAAATGAGTCTTCTCATGGGATAATTTAATTCTTATCTAAATGATCCTAGTATGCCTCCCAAGAAGAACATTCTCCCCAGAATCCAGACATGTATATGTTGTTCTTGGAACTTTGGTTCACATAAGTCTGAGAAAACAAATTTATGTTGTTTAAGTTACTCAGATTATGGCATTTTGTTATACCCACTTGAGATTACTGTGGCAACATAATTATTTAGGGTCTGACACAAGCTTATTTAAGAGGGAATAAATCTTAACAAAAGTTCAAGTGAAAGCACTAAAAAATACAGAAAATTATTAACAATAATTTGGTATTCTCATGGGTTTAGAGCATAGCAACTAAGGACTTTTAGAGATAATACGATTCAGTTTATTTTTTTTGAAATCCACTCAAATATTAATACTTGTGAAAGAAAAGTCATGAAGATGTGACTGGTCGTAGGAATTAGTGCAACTTCAGGAGAAATCATTGGTCATGTCAGTAATAAGATCGAGATCAAAAAGTAACTTTTAAATGAAATCCAATTCAAGATAAAATGGCTGGAGTGTTACCTGCATTGTTCAATTTCCTAATGGGGCTCCTTTACCACAAGTATTAAGTTTAGACATGTCTCTGAAGGTAAACACTGATCATGATGCTAGTAAGAAGATACTTGTTCACACTCTACATGACTGGAGAGCCAGTACTTTAAACAAAATTTTTAAAAATCTCTAATTAATCCACTTTTCATCTTTTACAAAATAATACATACACTTCTCCATACATTGATGGCTTACTGAATTCTAAATTTCTCCCTAGTAGTTTAACAATTATGAGTAGCTAGCACACCTGTGAGATTCTTCTCTCCCCTCTCTCTGTCTCTCTCTCTCTGTCTCTCTCTCTCTCTCTCTCTCTCTCTCTCTCTCTCTCTCTCTCTCTCTCTTTTTCTTCAGGATGGGTAGATGTACTTTCAGCATAATAGAGCAGCATGTTATCAAGATCAGTGTAGTGCAGATAATGTATGTTTTATATTCTTCCAACCTTAGAATTTCCTTCTTTCTATCCTTCCTTCTTTCTTTATGATCAATAATAATTATCACTGCTAAGAGTGTGCATCTCTGTCTTCACTTTAGCCCATGATCACAAGATGCCAAGGGAGCACAGGTAGTAACTGTAATTGATTTTTATTTGTGAGTATGAATGTTCCTTTGTGTGAGTATATGTTTATGTGCATGCACAAGTGTGCATGCTCAGGTGGAGGCCAGAGATTGACGTCTTGTTTCATTTCTCAGTCACTATCCAACATTTCTTTGAGATAGCATTATCATATACTTTCCTGAACCTGACCAACAAGGCTGGGCAGACTGGCCAGCACACTCCAGGGATCTGTCTCTGCTTCGTCGAATTATAGGGATCATATCACAGGAATCAAATTTGGGTCTTCATGCTTTGAAGGCATTACTGACTGGGCTGTTCTTCAGTCCTGTTTAAGATTCATTAATATTCCTAATATATCTTTGGGAACATAACTTCTGATACCACAAAGTTGAGAAGATAGTGTGATCATTTCTCTTCCCACCAATTGACCCCTTTTTATATATTCCCTATATTGCTCTAATGGATATGTAAATCAAGGCTAGATGCTTCCTTCCTCTTCTTGTATCCAGGAATGTGCGGATTAAAGTGTACAGATCTAGCCATGGATTTATCCTGCCTAATATCCAGTTCATGTGTCCTGCTGCTACTTGCCTCTACATGTTTTACTTCCATCATAGACTGGATTGCAGAAGGAGTCTGTCTTTGTCTTTGTCAGACCTGGCTCATAATAGGGAACTATTGTAGGGGTGTTCAATGGCCCATAGTTGGAGACTCTTTCTTTTGAAATAGTCTAACATGGTACTTTTTAAAATGTATACAATGTCCTACTGCAGTCAGTTGGCTTCGTCCCAGACCCCCTGCACTGTTATTATCTCATTAAAATTTTCCATAAACTCTGTACAGCATCTGTTCTCACCACTGATCCCTCAAGATTACAGTTTATAGGATCACATTGATCACTTGGCAAAGCTTCCTGTACTATATTTGGGGGCTGCAAAACATCTTTCTCTGGTTCCAAACCTGAATATACACACAAAATCTTTTTACTTCGTTATTTGGCTTAGGAGCTAAAAGTTTTAGTGATTGGAGGAAATGCCATGTCATGCCCTGACTCAGGTACCTACTTTTTTATGGGCATTGCAGATTTTTTGAGCATTTATTGGGTTTAAATTTTACCATTATAAACACATCTACTCTTTTCTCCAGGCTACTATTACCTCTCTCATTCTTTTCAACAAACATAATTGCATTGATTAAATGAATCAAATGTGATATTCTGACACTTTTTGACAAGTTCATATTTCCTTCAAATGTGGTATTGATATGGCCTAGATCCCAACAATCAGTAGATATTTTTTAAAAAGAAAATGGTTTTTAATTCTAATATTACATTTATATTATGACAGATAATAAAAGATTTTTTCCAATCAATGGCTGTGTACCATGTACCTGAGGCCTTACTGAATACACATCACAGCAATCATGCCTGCCGCTGCACTGGCTAACCTTTAGATTATACAGGACTTCATATTTTTCTGGATCCATTTTTCTCTTCAGAGGTCATATTATCCAACTAAATCAGAATGTAATTAGTCCAAGATCTTTGGATAACTCTTCAAGGTTGGCACTTACCTCCATCATTATTGTCAGGATATTGCATTGCTTTATTTAATCTTCTTTCTCTTGTCATGAGAACACAACTAAGGAAATCAGTTCAAATGAAGATGGCTTTTGTCTCAGATGTTCAAAGGACTCATTTATGTTCATTGGGGACTACATTTTTGAGCCTGAGCTAAGGAAATTTTCATGGTTTTCTTAGCTGTGATAGGTGAATTTACTCACTTAAGGATAGCCAAAAGCAAAAAGAGAAAAAGAATCTGGAAACACGACATACTTTCAGTGACATACTTCATTCAACTAGGTACTGTCTCCTGCTCACCCGTTCAGATGAGAGCTTACCAGTGGGCTGAGCTATTGGTGTATTTACATGCACTCTACATAAAGTATAGGATAGTTATTTTGTTAACATTATTGACTTTTACTTGGAATTCCCCACAATTACTGTCAAAGAAGAAACATTTATGAAATGACCTTGTCAGTTTAAATGCTTTATTATTAATCCCACAGTGTGATCGTCTATATAACATCCTAGGACAGAAGGAGTTCAGAAATGAGAGTCACAATTGACAAATATGACCTCTTGAACATAAAAAACAAAACAAAACAAAATAAAAACTTGTGTTTACCAAAAGCAATGGTGAGTTAAGTGAATAGTCAACCCCCCAAAATGGGAGAAAGACCTTTACCAACTGAGAGAGGATTAATGTTGGGAATATACAAAGGTCCAAATATAAAATAAAATGCCAATCACTTAAAAATATTAAAAATGAGCTATAGAGCTGAATAGAAAGTTCTCCAAAGCAGCATAAATTATGAGTAAACACTTTTTAAAACGTTCAATATCCTTAATTGTTGGGAAGATGCTAATTAAAACTGCATTAAGATCCCACTTCTTTCCTAGTCAGAGAGGTCATCATCATGCTTATAAATGGCAGCTAATATTGGCATAGATGTAGGACAAGGGTTCCTTATGTACTCTGTGTAGCAATATAAAGTAGTGCAACAACTCTAGAAATAATTTTAAAATTTCTCAGAAGACTAGAAATTGACTGTTATAACCCATATATACCACCCCTGTTATTCTTGGCCATATACTACAAAGACTTTATAATTCAGTACAGAGATATTTCTAAATATGCATTTATTAATGCTTTCTTCATAATAGCTAGGAAATGAAATCAATTTAGATGTTCATAAACTAAGGATTAGATCATTTAAAAAGTGGTCAATATCTACGACCAAATTCTATTCAGCTTTAAATAAAAATGAAATCATAAAACTTGCAGGTAAATGGATAGAAATGGGGGGGGGAGTATATGGAGTGTATCCATCCAAGCCACCAGAGACAAATCCTGCATGTTCTTTTTCACATGAGGGTCCTACTTTTAAACTGTTCTGCAACGTTTAACGTGGAGTAGAGGTAGAAGATCCAAAATTAAAAATAGTTACAGGACTACTCACGTAAGGAATGGAAGTAGAAGAATATTGGTGAAATGAAAACACAGAGGGGTGTTATTGGGTACAGAGTGGTTCAGTCAGGCAGTGGAGCGATGGGGTGATAAAGTGAGAGGCCACTTGAAAGCTTAACCCAAAGGAAGTGTAAATAAAGGGCACTACCAGGGAAATGATGATCTTGTAATCCAAACAAACAAACAAATAGTAAGGTACAATACAGCATATTTGATATGGATGAATTAAGGAAAATACTGAGAGGTAACAGTTTAAGTGAGAATGGAAATAAGTGAGGTGAATGGGGTGGTGAGCCAAGCAAAACAAAGTATTCATGAAGAAGGCTTATGAAATTCCACTAATTTGTAGGCTCATTAAAGTGCAACTTGTTAAAGGAATTTAATCAGAAGTGCACCACAATAGTGAATGATACTGCTGCCTCAAGACACGAGATACTAAATGAAATTTTCAAGGCTAGGCACAAGTTACCGCCTTATGGATTATTGGACAGAGAGGCCCATAGACACTCAAAACACTACAAGGTATTGCTCTTGCTCTTGGATGCTCACTATAACCCGACAAGAAGACTCTATTGTTGAAAACCCCTCATACTTTGATTGCAGGACACAGAGAAATTAGTATTAAACTGATCAAGAAAATTCTCCCTGGTAGCTCTTTCATATCACTAGATTGTGCTATGTATATTGCTTAGTGAGAAAAAAAAAAATCAATAGTGTCATCTAGCACTGGCATTGTATGCTACAATACCAAGCTGTCAAGTAAGACATGCTTATTTGTGCAATAGTGGCAAGATTGTTTATGGGGGAAGCTTAGTTAGCGTTTCTATTGCTGTGAAGAGACACCAGAGCCACAGCAACTCCTATAAATGAAAAAGCCACACCCACTCCAACAAGGTCAGGCCTCCTAATAGTGCCACTCCTTTGGGGCCATTTTCTTTCAAATCACCACAGGGGTTAATCAATCACTCTTTTTATTTGAGTCCTGCTCCAAAGGAGAGAATTCATACCTGTAAACACGGTAAAATGTCCCCAGCTGGAGAAGTCCTTGGCTCTAAGGAAAAGTTATTGATGTTGTTTTTCTAAATGGACATGTTGTCAAACTGCCTTCGAAATATTTTGTTTATATTCGTAGATTTGTGCTATTCCAAATATGTGTCAGTGAAGATTGTTACAGTGGGCAGTGATTAAGGCAGAGATGCAATACTGTCCAAGGTTACTGCAAATAAGCAACTGTGAGTGCTCAACTGTAGCTTTCACATCTGTACCAACCCTCTCCCTATAAGCAAAGCTCAAAAGACATAGTAGAACAGGGAGGGGCTAAAAGTCAGGCTAGGAAGGAGTGCTGTGAAATGTTGTCTGTACATAATGTGGCTGTTTTGTACATGAACTCAAAGTAGCTGTGGTTGCAATGTAGGATCTGTTTAAAATCAAGTCACTTAAAAACTACAGGAAGGACCATCCATTCCCTTATGTTCTCATCCCCCATCTCCTAAGCTCTGCTGACTCCCCATGGGAGGCTTTACTTGTAGGAAGGAATGAGGGGTGGGTTGGAGGGGGAAGCTGGAGGGGTAGGAGGAGGAAAGAGGGGGATCTTTGATTGGTATGTAAAATAAATAAAAAATTTTCTTAATAAAAAAAGAAATATTTAAAAAATTACAGGAAAGACTTGAAAGGAGTTCCATATACCCTCCCTTTATCTGAGGAGCTATGGACAGTTGATGGAAGGTGGGAAAAGAAGACTAACTATTCTTTAAGAATGTTCTCACTTACAGATTTCCTATTACTCAGGGGTAACTTGCCCATGCAAATATAGACAGCATTAACTGGACAAATAAACAGGCAGACAAACAAACAAATAAAAACAACTAAACAGGGTTGGGGATTTAGCTCAGTGGTAGAGAGCTTGCCTAGCAAGCCCAAGGCCCTGGGTTCAGTCCTCAGCTCTGAAAAAAAACAAAAACAACTAAACAAATAGATAGGCAGTGGTGGTGCATGTCTTTAATCCCAGCACTCAGGAAAGCAGAAGCAGATGGATCTTTGTGAGTTTGAGGCCAGCCTGGTCTACAGAGTGAGTTCCAGGACAGTCAGAGAGCTACACAGAGAAACTCTGTCTTGAAAAACACAACAACAACTACAATAAATAGATAAATAATAAAATGTGATAGGGTACCTAAGGTAGATTTGGAGGTAGAGAGTGAAGGATGGTTATGATCAACAATTATTGCAATCAAGCATAAATTGTTCAAAAATAAATACAAATAAATAATTTAAATGCATAAATCCATGATATAAGAAGTAGAGAGGAAAATAAAAATCATTTATACTTTCAAATTTATATTAATATCATAGGATATCATTCTTAAAAAGGGGGGGGGTTGAATTTATGTTGATATTTAATAGCAAATGCCCATGATAGTCCAAGATGTTTTGAAGAAAAACAAAATTGTAAAGTTGGTAATGTTTCATATCATAATTATCTATAAAATAATGACAATGGGGAGTTATTACATGAAAGAAATCCAATTATTCTAAAAGTAAAATCAGGGAACAGAGTATTTGACTACTGTGGTGTTTGGTCTGAGTAGTCCCCTTGAGTGAATTGCAATTCCCAGTATTTTTCCAGATGAGTAGGAAACGCATATCTGTCAGTAGGAGCAGTGGAACCTACAAGCGGATAAGCTGCCACAGTGAAGAAAACTGTGAGCAAGGCAGCAACCAAGACTCTGTATTGTGCTACCTCCAGCTGCCATAGACTCCTGCTTCTTGCCTCTTCCCCTTTCAGTATCAGAAAATCTTCAGGCAGTTTCCAGGTTTCAGTTCAGGATTAGAACTGCTAAAATATCCTGCTCCCAGGACTGGAGACTTGTTTCTGTACTTGCCTAGCATGAAGAAGTCCCCTAAGGCATACTCAATAGAATAAATCTCCCATTACAATATACAAACTGAAATTCTATTGGTACTGTCCTCTAGAGAACTCTGCATAATAGACTAATAAATTTATGATATTTTTAATAATTCAGTACAGGAATGAGAAGATGATTTTTCACACTAATGATCTTGGGAAAGTTCATGTCAAAATGGAAAAATAATATTGGGACTTACCTACTCAACTGTAGGACATTATCACATTTGTTATAGAATTAACATTAAAGTATGAAAAGATAACTTTATAATAATGATTTCAGAAAATATTCCTATGTGCTAGGATTTGGCAGAATATTTTAGTATTAAAGTGTCAATTTGCCAATACAATTCTATCCCAAGGAAAACCTCTAAAAGAATGCCATTGGCACATAATAACTGAGGTTCTCATACTCCGTTGGTCAGTATGCAAACTGTAACAGTTACTTTGAGACACTGACAGTAATGTTTAATACAGCACTATTAATACAGGATATATTTTCTGATCCAAGAATGTAATCCCTCTAAATTTAATAGTATCAATAACTACATTTGAGCCTATAAAAGCATGTATAATGTTTATAATGTTCAAACAGTAACAACTATAATCTCTGAAAAACTGGGTTCTACACATGTCTGTTGGTTGTAAAGAAGACTAAATGACTAAATAGCTATTGAATAATTACAGAAACCTCCTGGTTATAGACATGAATGTATTCTTATTGTGAAATCACATGCAGTATATTAGCATATACACTACACACAATCATTACAGCAACAAAAGGAAAACAGCATGTTTGTGATTCGATTTATGAGCATCAATAACACTCAATACTAGTTTACAACTTTAAATGTCAGAATAATGGCTACCTATTCTCCAAAAAAGGTTGACAGAACAGGAGAAAAGGAAGGAGGAGGAAAGGAGTCCAAATAACTTCATCTTTTCTTAATCTAGGTGGCTCTACAAGGATACTATATTTGCAAATTTTTTCTAATTGCTCATTTTTGAGTTATGCACTTTTCTTCATTTATATCATCCTTGAATTAAATATCTTAAATTAGCATAAACATATTTAGAGCTAGAATTGTGAGATTTAAAAATAAATGGTTGCTTAATACATAATACTGCATTGTTGTACCTAATTGATAAAATCCCTGAAGAAGGAATTGTTAATCAAATTGTTCTTGTTCAATGACCCTGATCTGACAATTCTTTTGGAAAGATGATCATGGTATTCCCACTGATCTCCCTTCCTCCCTACACTTTCACCATTTATATAAAAATGTCCATATGTTCTTTATGGCATATTCTTCAAATTCATTTCCAGTAACATCCTGCTTTTCAGTTTTACACCTGTGTTATTTAGATAGAGTTTAAAAACAAGTAAGAAAGACAGAGTCTTTTTCTGACTCTAGAGCTCACCACAGGGTAAAAGCAAAGACATCAACATCATGCTCTGTTTAAGAACTTATCCAGGTCAAAAATTATACAGCTTTGCAAAGCTGCTTTCAACAACAAAATAAGTGGATGCAATGTTGCTTTTTGAGCATTTTTCTTCCTCCTTCCAAAGCCCGAGTCTTGATCATGATAATAGCAGCAAACCAGCATACAAAGAAAAGGCTAAGTTCAGTCCAGAAGAAAGAATATAGGGTGTGTTTAGACTATGGAGACGTGTGGCTCTAGTATAAGGGGAAATGTCTCTGCATTGTTTTGTCTATTGTAAGTGCTTATCTTCCTCAAACAAATCAGAATTTTCACCTGCTTGAATGTCCTTATGTAAGGTCCAATAAGTCTGTTATTGTATACAGTCAATTGGTCAAGAAGGAGCCAAGTTTTCCATGTGTCAGAGAGAAAAAGAACAGCATTTGAATGACAACATCCAAATAAGTATTATAAAAAATACAATACAACCAGGCACAACAGAATATAAGAAAACAGTACACTCGTCAGAATAAAAATATTCTGTTTTTTAATTCTCTTTTTCCTTTGAACTTACTTTCCTGTTTTTTAACTAAAGTTCAAATGTTCTTAAGAGACTCAGTGTTTTATGTTCCACTTGGAAGTTCACCCTGTGATGTAGTCACCTTTCCCATGATGTGCAAGGTCTTACTAGCATGGTGCTGGGTACATAATGCTATCAGCTGCCTTGGATCCATTAGCCCTTGGGACCTGTTGGCTCTTCAGCACTATGGATCACTGTGCTTCTCCTGACCCTGCCTGCCCCACTGCTCATCACCATAAATTCAACTTACCCTATATTTCCCTGTGTAAGCTTATTCAAATAGAAATATCAGCTGAATAATTGACCTTTAAAACCCAAATATAATTCTGGTTCACATCTATATTGGCACAACCTTCATTTCTCCTTATATCTATGGATGATCATCTTGGAAGAAAGCTCTGTCTGACTGTGATTTTTTTTTTTAGTTAAATTCTATGTGGAATCTAAAAAATATGCCAATTATTAAGATTAACGTACACATTCATGTGTTTATTTGTGCAAGTCATTACCCATTAATATTCAGATATCCACAAGCTGACAGAGCAGATAGGATCTCTGGCCTAGATGTTACCTACAAAGATTCGGGAACTTAAGTTTCAGATAACCAGACTCCCTTGATCTCCTATTGTTAAGCAGAAAAGGTAAAAGCCACCAGCAGAAGGTCATTTTGAGACATCAGAGAAATTTTCAGAGCAATAACCTGATGATGCTATCCAATTTATTCTGATGACCCTATAGTATATAAACTAATAGCTCGAGAACAATGCCTGTGAATGCTTCTCTCTCTCTCTCTCTTTTTTTTTTTTTCAGAATACACTACCAGATAGTAAAATATCTCACCACACCAGAGTCACATTTTTGTTTCTGTGTTGCTTGAAGAGAGAAATGAATCCTTTTGTCCTGTAATTTCTGCAGTGCCAGTCCTGTGTGTGGTGAGTGCAGATCATAGCATGGGAAGTCTTATCCGAATGATTGCCATATGGTGGCCAGGAAACAACTGGATAAGGGGAGGAAGAGTCCAGAGACAAGATTTAATGTCCAAAGACTTGCTCCCAATGTTGTATTTCTTCAAGTGAGGCTCTTCATCTCCTTATTAAGGTATGAGTTGCCAACACATGAATTAATTGAAGCTAGATCCTCATAACCCTACTGCTCAGTGGTGCCACTGTCTTGTGACCAGTCCTTCAATACATGAGCATTTGCAAGGTGTATTTTCTATCCAACAGTCATGCGCTTACTTTTTTTATTGTCTCATCAAGTCCACTGCATGGAAACAGTATCATGTGGAATAAATAGACCAAATGCCAGGGTTTAAGTTGGGCGTGAGTTCTTGAACATTTGTTATCCACACTTAAAGATGTCTTTTTCAGGCTGACATTTAACTCAGAGATCCATTTGCCTCTGCCTTCCAAGTGAAGAGATTAGAGTAATGCATCACCACAACTGGAGTTGGGGTGTCTCTGACTCTTTTTGTTTGCTTGTGGGACCCCTTTCTCCTACTTGGTTGCCTCATCCAGTCTTGATATGAGGGTTTGTGCCTAGTCTTTTTACATTTTGTTGTGCTGGATTTCCCTGGGAGGCCTGCTCAGAAATGGAAGAGGAGTGGATCCTGGGGAGAGGTAAGGTGGAGGGAGTGGCTGGAAGGAATGTGCCTTGGGGACTGAGAAGCAGGGGAGGGAGGCGAAACCGCTGCGTGGAAGTATTAAAAACAAAAAATAAATACAAACAAAGCCTACTCTTACCAAAAGGTTCTCTATCTGCAAAGCTAGAAAGAGACAATTTACTATCTTTTAAACCTGACTTTTATGATAAAGAAATGAGATTAAAGAATTTATGTCTAAATGCATGTAAACTGTTTAAATTTTGCCAAAATGTACTATTAGGCTTATTCACTAATATTTTGAAATAGCAACTTAAACATAACAAAGAAGTAGAGCCTCAGTAAAGTTTCTCTGAGTATGTCTGACATGTACGAAGATGTCAAATGCTAGCGTTCTTACTGACAGGAGTCAACTCCAGATGATGACTTATACTAAGTGAAGGTTTTTTCCGGTTTTTGTAGATAGGATAGGAGGTGGTGGCGTGAGAACTCTTCTACAACGCAAGAAGCAGAAAGACAATAGAGACTAACCACATCCAGGAAGACCGCCTGCCAGTTTGCCTTGGTTGGTGATTTCCTGCTGCTGTTCCATCTCCTGGGCTGTTCAAGCCCACCAAGACTATCACCAGCTAAGGGCAGGTGGATGAAACAGAAAGGAGGGGTGAATGACTAGACAATGCCTTTCTACCAATAGTATCTTTAACGGTAGAAACTCA
This sequence comes from Onychomys torridus, assembly GCF_903995425.1. NCBI lineage: Eukaryota > Metazoa > Chordata > Mammalia > Rodentia > Cricetidae > Onychomys > Onychomys torridus. The sequence continues at coordinate 73,050,521 of NC_050451.1, read as the reverse complement.
ATTCTCTTCAAGAAAAGTGGATCCTGAAAAGAAAACAAGCAGTAGGAGCAGGCACAGGACTAAGAAGGTCTCAGGTTAGTCACTGCTTTTTCTGTCCTTGTGTGAAAATAAAATTTCTACCTAAGGGAATTCAGACACACGGAAGTTATTAATAAAACTCTTGTATCAGTCCTGTACTAATAATGAGGGCTTTGGAGTTTGTTTACATTATATGTTTCCTGTTTAAGCTGCAATAATTCATTATTAAGAATAAATACTAAAATAAACATTTTTTCAACTATAATGTGAAAGTGTGCCTACTGCTTATCAGCCAGAAACAGTTCTTGAGTATTATGGTAGAAACTTTAAAACTGACTTTAGTTTTTAAGGAATAGTATCTGAATATTCATATTTTACTTTCTGTAAACCTAATTTTACCAAGTGTTCTCTATTAGTTCTGAAATTTTATGTATTATTTCCTTTTACTTTGTTACAGAAAGATATTGATTTACTAACATTTGGAGTAATTTTATAGCTCGATATTTTCTTGAGACTGCTTTAAACTGATGTTTATAATATAAATATTTATCATTTCCCTTTTGTTGAGTGGTGCTGGAAGTCAAGAAAGGGAGGACCTATTATGATAGAAGAATACCAAAGAAAAGTATGCTTATCACACAATTCTAAACATGAAAACAAAGGTATTGTCAAAAATGGTGATTAACTAAAAGATTTACGGTGATGGTAGGAGCTTCCTGGATCAAAGTCTCAGGACACTAGACACAGTAGTGATAAAATGAGTATTCCATATCATTCTATCAATTAAACCATAGCCACATAGAGGAAATAAACTCTTAATTATGTTACAAAAAACAAGCTAGATATTCACAGATTTAGCAAAAACATACATTTTCTAATAAATAATCTGTTTTCTTGGAATTGTAAGCTCTTTTCCCCAGTTGACACAACATCCAGAAATCTTACCAGAAATGTTATTGATGCTATGTCACATTTTAGGAATTTAGAAAAATAATAGTCATCAAATCAGCTAAGGCTGCTTTCAACCCTCTTTTTTTTTTTTTTTTTTTTCTTTACAACTAAAAGTACATTTGGTTCAAGTGTTTAGCTTATCAAACAAAGTTATTGGTTTTGCTTGTGGGTTTTTATGGGGGGTCTGGGGTGTGTGTGTGTGTGTGTGTGTGTGTGTGTGTGTGTGTGTGTGTGTGTTTCAGTTTCACAGGATGAGAAAAAAAATTCTATAGTTTGTCCTGATAGTTTATAATATGATAATTTAAGAAAAAAATGAGGAAATAGTTCATTCAAATCAATTTCAATCTGGCTTAGTGAGAAACATATTGTTTTGTGAGAAAAGATTATCAGTTATTAGTGTTTGTAAGGATGCTCATTTATCATGCAATTCACCCATATAATTGTTAGAATAGATGTTATGTTCTCCTGATATGAGAATTTTTCTAGGGAACTAGAAAATAATCACATCATGACTCTAGAAAGAAATAAAAAGTAATTGATAAGCCTTCAACTAGCCTAACAAACTCACAGGGAGATAAAACATTAATATATTTTATTACACATATAAAATATATATTAACATATTATTATGTATAAAGTCATTCAACTATATATAATTATATATAAAATATGTCAATTAGATTTATTAATAAGAGAAGAAAATGTCATGAATTTGAGATAAGAGTACCATCAGAGAAATTGAAAAGGAGAGTATGGGGTGGAGATGATGTAAATATAATACTCATGTATGACCTTCTCAAAAAAATAAAATCAAGTTTAAAATGTAAAATATTTTCATAGGAATGACAAAGGAAAATAACCACAAAACACAAAACACTGTGTGTATATGTATGTGTGTGTGTGTGTGTGTGTGTGTGTGTGTGTGTGTAAATCATTACTTAAAATACTCGACCCAGAAAGACAAACATGGTATGTACTCACTAATGTACTCACTCTTAAATTAGATACAAAGTGAAGGATAACCAGGCTACAGTCCATAACCCCAGAGAAGCTAGGTAAAAAGTAAAACCCTAAGAGGGACACACATGGAGGGCCCCAGGAAGGGAAAACAGTTAAGATCTCCTGGATAAACTGGGAGAAGGGGTAGAAGGGAAGGGATGGGGGATGGAATCATGAGGGACTGAGATGGCCCAGTGGAGGGAGGGAGGGACAGAGAGGGAGAGTAAAGGAAGAGGTATCTTAGTAGAGGGAACCATTAGGGGGTTAGGGAGAAACCTGGTGCGAGGGGAATCCCCATGAATCCACAAGGATGACACCAACTAAGACTTCTAGTAATAATGGAGTGGGTTCCTAAACTTACCTTCCCCTATAATCAGATTAGTGACTACCTAAGTGTCATCATAGAACCTACATCCAGTAACTGATGGAAGCAGATGCAGTGATCCACAACCAAGCACAGGGCTGAGCTCCAAGACTTCAGTTGAAGAGAGGGAGGCAGGTCACAGGAGCAAGTGAGGTCAAGGTCATGAAGGGGAAAACCATAGAGACAGCTGGTAGGAGCTCATGGACTCTGACCTGTCAGCTGGGGAATACGCATGGGTCGGAACTAGGCCCTCTGCATGTAGGTGGCAGTTATGTAGCTAGATCTGTTTGAGGAGCCTATGGCAGTGGACCAGGCCTTTTCCTGGGTGCATGAAATAGCTTTTTGGAACACATTCCCTAGGGTGGGCTGCCTGGCTCAACCTTGACACAGAGGGGAGGGGCTTGGTTCTGCCTCCACGTAGTATGCCAGGCTTTGTTGCCTCCCCCAGGGAGGCCTATGGGGGGTGAGATTGGGGGGGGGGGAGTAGGCAGGAGAAGGGGAGGGAAAGGGAACTGGGATTGATATGTAAAATGAAAAAAAAAAATGCTTCCATAATTATTGACTAGAGTACTAAGTACCATAAGAAAGAGTAAGTAAGGCCGGATGGCAGTGTGTCATGCCTTTAATCACAGCTGCACTCGGGAGGCAGAGCCAGGCGGATCTCTGTGAATTCGAGGGCAGCCTGGTATTCAGAGTGATATCCAGGACAGGCAGCAAAACTACACAGAGAAACCCTGTCTTAAAAAACAAAACAGGAAACAACAACAAAAGAAAGAGTAATAGACTCAAACTGTCTGTGGAAACAGATTTGGCTCTCTCTTTCTCTGTCTCTCTGTTCCTCTGTCTCTCTGTCTCTCTGTCTCTCTCTGTGTCTGTCCCTTCCTCCCTCCCTCCTCCTCCCACCTCTGTCTGTGGGTACGTGCGTCTGTAAACATCCAGCTTGGTGACAGGGGCAATTATACCAGAAACATTGCCAGCCTATTCATCAGTAGTTAGTTTCTCTGAGATAGTGAATGTTTCTGTAGACCAGATTGGCCCTGAACTTGTGACAATCTTCCTGTGTCAGCTCCCCAAGTGCTGTGATTATAGAAGTGAGTCATTGTGCCCAGATTAAAGTTCTCTTTAATTCAGTAAGAAATTTAATCTAAGAAAATCATATTTCTGAATTTTCAGACATTTGAAAACACATTTAATGATGGAGGTATTGCTTAAATTGTTATGTTTTAGTTTCTGTTTTTATTCACCACTGGTTTTCATTTTCTATTATATAATATGTTGTGCTCCATAGTAACATGCAGAAAATTTTTTTTTAATTAATTTTGGTAGAAGAATCACTATACTGCTTTTTATGTGGCTTTTTAAAATGTAAACTTAGTTGTCCTCTAAAAACTGGCATTATTCCATACCCCTTACCATAATATATTTCAATTTTTCAAGAACGTTTGATTATTTGGTAAAGTATCCAAGAGCTTTGCAGACCTGTCTGTGTCATCTAACTCCATCTGCTCTTCTTCCTGTCATGTGCTGGAAGATTTTAAACCATTAGTTGTAGCTTACAGAAAATTGTTAATGCTCTACCACACTGCTATTAGGCACATGTAATTTCAGAAGATATTTTATAACACACATTAAAAGGAAAATTTAGTTTACCTTTAGATAATTCCTTTTGACTTTAGAATTGACCTTTATTCCTAAAACTCTTTTGGCACATTTTTTTTTTTTTTTTTCATTTTAGGAATCAAAACAATATACGCTTTGCTCTTAATAGGTGAGCCAACTCTGGCCAGTAGCCTGAGAACACAAGTCTTTCTTCTGCTATGGCATTAATCTGCTGCATTACTTCTAGGTTTTGTGACACTGTGTAACCAATCTCCATGAGGACATTCTTCCAGTTCCTGATTAGAGCCGTAGGTCAGCATCATTATGATATGGGGAAAATGCAGCCAGGCTCTGGTTTGACACTGGGTCAATCAAGTATTATAGCTCTGGTTGTGATAAACTACCCATCTGAGCAATTTGTCTGCTTTTCACTGTTGAGACCAGAAGATCATTATCCAGATAGAAAAAGCCACCAGAGAAAGGAAAATTTGGTCATTTAAAAATAAAAACGAGTATTTTGTTTCATCTAGTGAGAAAGTATGACAACTCTGAATTTAAAAGTCTGAGTAGGGAAAAACACAAAATGTTATTTCTGATTCTTTTAAAATTGCCTCATCAATAGGTTAAAATGAGTGAGTAGCCAAAGTATGATCATGCTGTTCTTCCTATGCAGCTTTTAGGATGCCCTGTCTTCAAGCTAGGTTCAGATGTTTTTACAAAATTTGTTACATTGTCTGTGGGTATCTAAAAGCTACCTTACCTTTTATTTAAAATGTTATCATTTACACTTGCCTATTAATGGTATCACCTTTTAGAAGTAAATATAACTGTTTTGCTACTGTTAGATTTTGCCTTTGGTTTCTCTGGACATCATATAAATATTAGAGAATCTGATGGGGAGTATTAGTAAGCATGTAATTGGATTGCAGTAACTAATTAGCTAGTAGTTTAAATATGGAAGTAACTCAAATATGGGTTTACTGCACATATGTATTTTTCTTAAAAAGAGGTTTTCATAGTCAAAACTGTGTTTCGCATATTGCTTGTATATATACATGTGGCATATGGGTATATACATGTGTGTATAATTGTTTGCATGAGTACATTGTGCATCTGTATGTGAATACATGTGTGTATGGAAGTTGAATACCAATGTTGGCTGTTTTCCTTCATTGGTTTCCAACTTGTGTTCTGAGACCTTGGGTCTCTCACTGAACTCATTCACAGCCAGCAATGAGCAAGCTTGGTTGGTTTATCTGTCTCTAATAGCTAATATGTTTTACTTGAAATAATTACATGTTTATAAAAATCTTGCATATGATGAGGGCTTATAAAGCATATTTTGAAGAATATTAAGGAGGTCATCACATTTTTATCCTTTTATTATTAGTATTATTATGATGATGATGAAATTCATGCAATGTATTGTGATGATATTCATCCCATCCCCTAATTCTTTCCAGATCCATGCCTCTTTCCCTATCCACTCAACTTTGTGTCTTCTGGTTTGTTGGTTTGTTTGTTCAAGCCACAACATCAAAACATCAAGTCCACATAATAGTCTTATATTTTTAAGTGCATGATCATTCACTAGAGCATGGTTGACCTACCAGGGCAGCACTCTTAAAAAGAACTGACTCGGGAGGCAGAGGCAGGCGTATCTCTGTGAGTTCAAGGCCAGCCTGGTCTCCAAAGCAAGTTCTAGGAAAGGCGCAAAGTTGCACAGAGAAACCTTGTCTTGAAAAACAAACAAAAAAACAAAAAACAAAAAACAAAAAAAGAACTGACTCTTCTTTTCCCTTCAGCTATCTGTTGGTTCCATAGCCCCTCCAGCTTGAGCTTGTGAAGGACTTTGTGGAAGCTGTAGCAACAACAACAAATGATCAATGTGAGGAGATAGGTTACCTGTTTTGAGTTGTAGGCCCAATAGTTCTATTGACTTCTAAACATTACAAGCTACTCCCAGTGCTCTTGGTTACCTTCTAGAACTTGATGCACAGATCCTATCACTGAAGACATCACATACTTGAGCCAGAGGACATGGAAAAATCAAACCAGTATATTTAGATTGAATTTACAGTCCCCTTCACACGATGATACCTGTACTTGGCATCACTATTGATACCAAGAACCTGTGACCAGACATGTCCTAAAGGAGAAACCACCACTATTATTCAACTGTGATCATTCACTTAACACAAATTTATTACACAGACAAACTGCCTCCATGTGTAAAGGCACTTGCCAGAAAACCAGACACATTGAATTATATTTCCAGAATGATCATAGATGTGGAAGAAAAGAACAGACACCACAAGTCCTGTGACCTCCACATGTGTGTCCAGGCATGCATACCAGTGTAAATTATTCAGATGCATATACAATAATGATGTTTAAATAAAAGTTAAAAACATTGATGGACCTGATGACACATGCCTAGAAGGCAAAGTTCAAGGTTAACATGGTCTACAGTCAGTTCCTAGAAACAAGAGTTATGTTGTGAGACAAAAGATAGAAATAAAAAAAAAAAATTCTCAGAATCACAGATTTACATGTGAATAAGTATATATGTATAATATAGATGTGCATATTCTAATTTATTTAGACTTACTCTGTATTAAAACTTTCAGATGATTATATACTGGAGAATCATTGAAAAAAACTTAATATAAAGTATCTTTTCCTCATTTCCATTTATGACATAGACACAGAATTCAGATTTTTGATTCACCTTTAGGAACCTATTTACATTCCTCTAACATTGTACCACCACTGATATTTTTGTTCAGTAGAAAGAAGAAAAATTAGTTTCAAAATTCATCGACTCACAGATAACAAATAAGTGCATAGAGTATACATAAATCCCACCAGCAGATTGGCAATCAGGCACAGCACATTATTGTAAACATGGATTGTTTACAAGATCGTATTTTCCATATGTATGTCCTAATTTAGTTGACATTTTTCCAAATGCACAAACTTACTGTGTGTTTACCCCAAAGCAATATGGAGTATCGTGTCTAATGAATTTCATCAACCAGGTTTTTAATAAGAATTTACTATTTTTCACTATCTCTATTTCACACGAGGTAAATGGCTCTATCTTCTTTTTAGGAAAGTCAGCACATTAATTTTATTGTTTACAGAAAACTCAAGTATATTGACAATGTATGACATTTTTGTGCTAAATTCAATTTGCAATTATCATTCAGTTAGAATTCTTATCAAATAAATAAAGTATTTAATGTCATACATTAACAATAGAAATAGCATTTGCAAAGGTACATGGTTTATAAGCACATGTCACAGAGTCTAGGTCACAGGCTAGCACATTTTTTTGTTGTTGTTGTTATTATTGTTTGTTTCCCTTGAGACAGGATTTCTCTATCTGACATTTCTGACTGTTCTGGAACCCATTCTGTAGAACATACTGGGCTCAAACTCATAGCGATTTAGCCTCCCAAATGCTGGGATTAAAGATGTATGCTACCACTGCAGGGCAATTGTTAGCATTATTTAGCTTGTGCCATTGGTGTTTATAGATATGCATCTGACAGGAAGGGGTGAAGTACTTGTAGGTAAGAGAATCACTATATTATAGCAAAAACAAAATGGTTACTAGCAGATCTTTATTGTAGGTGTATTTATTTTAATTGACATGAAATTTTACATATGTCAGAATCAGAATATTAACAGGGATTTCTACAGTCTCTCTCTGCACTCTCTCCTTCCCTCCATCTGTCCATCCCCACTGAGCCCTCCTGTTCACATCTCTACCTTCCTCTAGTCCACCTGCAAAGTCTATTCTATTTCCCCTTCCCAGGGAAATCTATAGTTTCATTCTACAGCCCTCCTCTTTACCTGAACTCTTTGAGTCTCTGGATTGTAGTTTGATTATCCTTTACTTGACAGCTAACCCACTTATAAGTGAATACATGTCATATTTGTCTTTATGGGTCTGGTTTATCTTACTCAGGATGATTTTTCTAGCTACATTCATTTGCCTACAATTTGTTGTTGTTGTTGTTGTTGTTGTTTTTCGAGACAGGGTTTCTCTGTGTAGCTTTTCGCCTTCCCTGGATCTCACTTGGTAGCCCAGGCTGGCCTGGAACTCACAAAGATCCACCTGCCTCTGCCTCCCGAGTGCTGGGATTAAAGGCGTGCACCACCATCGCCCAGCTTTGCCTACAAATTTTACGATGTCATTTTTTTGATAACTGAGTAATACTCCATAGTGCAAATGTATCACATTTTCTTAATCCATTCTTCAGTTGAGGGACATCTAGGTTGTTTCTAGTCAAGCCAGGCTGTCACTAGGCCAATAGGTCACTCTCTGCAAACTGACAGTGGGGCTCCATTGCTGAGGCCAACATCTACATAGCTCATTGAGCATAGAAATGTCAAGCTGGTGCAGGCTTGGAGACTTTACCCCTACATTCTAGTGTCTTTAGTGTGAGAAAGTACTCCACAGGCCATAGAACGAGAAACCTGGACACCAGCCCAGCCATAAAACCCTCCATCTAAAATTTGTGCTTCCTGCAAGATGTGCGAGGGCAAAGGTAGTACAGAATTTGTGGGAGTGGCCAATCAATGACTGGTCCAACTTCAGGCTCGAGCCATGAGAGGGAGCTTATGCCTGACAGCCTGAAAGCCAGGCACCAGAGACTGGATAGCCCAGAGACCTACGGTAGAACCAAGCACAAAAAAGAAAGGGAAAGAAAAAGAAAAAAAAGGAAGAAAAAAGTATAAGAAAAAACAGTGAAATGATTTCTAATGATATTCTGCTATATTTGTAGATAGGTGCCTCATCCAGTTGTAATCAGAGAGGTTTCCTCTAGTAACAGGTGGGAGCAGGTAGAGAAAAGAGACCCACAGTCAGAAAATACACAGTGGGAGTTTAAATTGAATGTCTCCATCGGGTCCTATATGACAAATCTTAAAATTGTAATATATAATTAAGAAATACATATTAATAATTAGTCATCTATAATAATAATCAAAACTATAGTCATGTTAGTTAAGTCTTCTAGGTATATATAGATATATTTCAATTAGGTAGGTAGTCTTCAAACATGTTAAAGACCTACAGAATATGGCTTTTAAAATGTTTTAAGAACTTAGGCTTTTATGGACAATGAGACACATCTTCTCCTGGCAGCATCAATTACTTCAAGGAGGATGATGGGCACTGAAGAAACTCATCATGGAGTTTGCTGTCTTTGTGGCAAAAATTAGCCACTGGGCAAAAAAGTGTCCCTGTGTCAACTGTCTGACAGTATGTTATATAAACTGGACATGCAGGACCCATAGGAAGATGACCACTGAACTTTGCAGGATGAGATGGTCCTTCAGGTTCCTGCTTCACAGAGGAGAATGCCAAACATTCTACAGGATACAGGGAAAATGATTGAAAGACTGGGCTTCTAGGCTGAAAATGGATGCCCCAACATTGTAGAAGAACTTTGGGTGACTGTCCAGGCAGCCAGCTTTCTCTGTAGACTTTTGGAAGTTGCTTACAATGCACATCCTGCTTACTTAGGTAATGTATGTCCTTCTAGGATCTTTGATGTAGTTGAAAACTAAATAGTTATAATTTTCCTTGGTTAAGATAAAAGATAAATTAGATACAAAACTTTAGACTCACAAGTATAGGATAGATGATAAAATATTTTCTTTAATTTTGTCAAATACAAATAGACTAGATGTTATAAGTATAATTTCTGCTTGATGACTGTTTTATTATATGTAATTTTTCTATGTTAAAGCTAAAACCTTCCTTTTTGATTAGATAGAAAAGGGAAAGTGCTGGGGGATGTGTTTCTGTATGCTGTGGATGTATGTTGTTCCCACTGGTTAATAAATAAGCTGCTTTGGCCTGTGGCAAGAGAGTTTAGAGGCAGGTGGGAAATCCAAGCAGAGAGACAGGAAAAAGAAAGGCAGAGTCTGGAGAGTCACCTCCCTGCCACCCAAGGAGCAACATGCCAGCGGACCAGTAAAGCCACAGAACACATGGCAAAACACAGATTAATAGAAATGGGTTACTTTAAAATATAAGAGATAGCTAGCAAGAGGCGTGCCATAGATCATACAGTTTGTAAATAATATAAGCCACTGTGTGTTTACTTGGGTCTGAGCAGCTATGAGAATGTGGGTAAGAAAGAATTGTCGGGACCATGGGGTCCAGGTGGGACCCAAGAAACTTATGGTTACAGGGTCCCTTCCCTCAGAGATTAGGGAACTCTGAGGGAAGACTATAAGAAGAGTGAGAGGATATGGAGGACACCAGGAGAACATGAACCACCAAATGGACGAAGCAAAGCTGACAAGTCGCTACAGGGTTCGAGCCTGCATGTGTCTACACTAAACCTTCTGCATCCATGGCTGTTAGCTTGGTGTTTTTGTTGGACTGCTAACACTGAGAGAAGGTGTGTATCTGACTATTCTACCTGCTCTTGAGACTATTTTCCTTCTATTGGTTTGCCTTGTCCAACCTCAGGAGGAAAGCTTTCATTTTATCCTACCCTGTTTTATCCTGTTTTTGCTGTTGTCTCTTGTAGGTGTGTTCTTTTCTGACTAGGAAACAGAGGGAGAATAAATCTAGAGGAGAGAGGAGGTGAAGGTGGGGATAGAAGGAGCAGAGGGAGGGGAAACTGTGGTTGGAATGTATTGTAGCAGGGAAAAATCTATTTTCAATGAAAAAGAATATTAACAGCTTAAGAAATGTTAGATTTACTGACCCTTCTTGACAAGGAAGAAATGGATAGGCAATTTGTTAGAAACAACACCCATGCAGTGATTAATAGAGTAACAATATTTTGGCATTTTGTAATGAGAGCAATTAAAATATAGAAATTCATTCAGATGCAGATGCCCAATCTTGTACTATGCCCCCTTCATCAGTATATGATAAAATAAACTACTAGTTTATAAGTTTCCTAGTCTAAAATATTTCATTACAATAATAGAAGGTGGATTAAGACAAAAAAAAGTAGAACATTGTAGGGCTGGATAAGTAGAGACAGCTTAGCTCTGGCTTTGAAAAGAATAAACAAACAAACAAACAAACAAAAAACCCCAAAATTCAGAAAACTAAAATATAAAAAGGCACAAAACAGTGTCAAGTTATGAAAACATCTTGCTACCCTGATTCCTAGGTTGTCTTTAAGTGTATATTTATACTGAATTTTCATTATATTATGTTAGTTATACATGCAAATAATGTATATATCAAAAAAGTGAAATGAAAATTAATAATAAAACAAAAATAAATAATATTAAAATAATAATAATTCCTGTATGCTTCATATGAAGTATCAATATTTGAAATTTGAAAGTTACAGAAATAAAAGGAAATCATAGAGTGGCAGTTTATTGAACTACTGAACTATTACAGGGATGAAAATATAATCGCTCAATTAATCAATGCTTCTTGCTCAAGCATAGCTTTAACAGTTCCATTGAAAGTATGCCTGGATCTTATGCAGTGTGGAGTTGTGTTTCATAAGCTCTCTTCTCTTCCTTCTTCCATCATTTCTTACAGAGCAAGCACCAGGATGGATCAATAATATCTGGAACATACCTAATGTGTTCCAACACAGGGATTATGTAGTAATTTAAGACTAATGTGTAGTGGTCAACAGGAGCTCTTTACTCATGCTTGTTCTTTAAGTATTGAATGACTAGACTATCATGGTAAATAAAAGCAAAGTAGCCATCTAGCCCCAATCATCTGACATGTGAATGATAATGGATTCAAAAATTGAATTTAGTTCTTTTTTTTTCAATAATAATCATTTTTCTTTATTATTATGTGTTTTAAATTTTATACATCAGCCATGGGTTCCCCTGTCCTCCCCCTTCCTGCCCCCATCCCCAGCTTTCCCCCAGCCCCTCCCCTCCATTCCCATGTCCTCCAAGATCAAGGCATCCCTGGGGATTCATTTAAACCTGGTGGATTCAGTACAGGCAGGTCCTGTCACCTCCTTCCAGACTGAGCAAAGTGTCCCTGTGTAAGCCCAAGGTTTCAAACAGCCAGCTCATGCACTAAGGACAGATCCTCATCCGACAGACTGGATGCCTCCCAAACAGATCAAGCTATTCAATTGTCTCACTTATCCAGAGGGCCTGATCCAGCTGGGGGCTCCACAGCCTTTGATTCATAATTCATGTGCTTCTATTCGTTTGGCTATTTGTCCCTGTGCTTTTTCCAATCTTGGTCTCAACAATTCATGCTCTTACAGTCCCTCCTCTTTCTCAACAATTGGACACCTGGAGCTCCACCTGGGGCCTGGCCGAGGATCTCTGCATCCACTTCCATCAGTTCATCAGTTATTGGACAAGAGTTCCAGCATGACAGTTAGGGTGTTTAGCCATCTGATCACCAGACTATATCAGATCAGGCTTTCTCTTGACCATTGCCAGCAGTCTACAGAGGATGTATCATTGTGGATTTTTGGCGACCTCTCCAATGTTTTTATTATTTCTAAGAAATATTATTTTTAAAACAGAGAAGTTTCCATCTTATGGGTAAGTGTGTGTGTGAACACATACATGTTTGCAGGCGTAACTGCCCATGTGAGTATGTGTATGGAGCTGAAGAACATCCCTGAGTGTCATTTCCATAAGCATACCTTTCATCTCTTTGAGTAAAAATCTATCATTTGTCTAGAGCTTAACAATTAAGTTAGGCCACTGTACTCTGAACCATGGGGTTCCTTCCATTTTCATCTTCCAACACTCAGACCACTATCGTCATTACTTTTATGCAGAATTTGTTTGTTTCAAGGACTTGACATTTAATTCAAAATGTATGCTATTAGTAACACTCAGAATGCAATACATAATGTTGTTAAATATTGAACTTTCTGCTTAGCTTGTCTCCTGAGCTTACTCATATTTTATTGGTTTTATTATCAAATAATCCACGATCCTATCCATTATTCTTATTCTAAATATTTGAATTTCATTTTTGTTTTGTTGTTGTTGTTTATCTTTCATATATTACATTTTCACTGCAGAGAAAGATTATTTGCTTCTCATTTTGTTTGTCTGATTATTGGAAGAATCCTACGTTGAGGGTTTGTTCTTTCCATCCCAATCTTAGCTTATATAGCATTGCCCATATGAGCATAAAAAATGTCCAGCTGTTCTTTGTGCCCCATGTTCTGAGTTAGTAGAAATGCAGCATGGAGTCCTAGTGCTTAGAAGAGTCATGGACACAAGCCTCCATTCCCTAACCCAGAAGCTATCTTCAGTCAATAACCACTCACAAAGGAGTCTCATTGTACATACAAATGACACTCAAGGGCACGCCAGCAGTAGATGACCAATACAAAATAAACTCAATGGTATTTTTGGAGAATTTTTTTCTCATAAAGCTTTGTTTGGACTTTAGGCTTTCCATTTATGTTTTCATATTGATTTTGTGTTTTATTATAGTTTCTGATTTTGTGGTTTTGTGGGGTTTTTGTGTGGGCAAATGGGTGTGTCTCTGAGTCTTTATGTTTCTCTTCAGCTTTTTTTTGGGGGGGGTTGCTTGTTTGTTTTGTCCTGTTCTGTTTGTTTGTTTTTATTCTATTCTGTTTTTTATTTATTTTTTTAAGACACCTATTTGTTTCATAATGAGAGAAAGAGAAGGTGTGAATTTGGGTGGGGCAGGGAAGTGGGGAGGATAAGGAAGAAGTTGAGGGAGGGAAAACCCTAATTAGAACATATTTTGGGGGGGGGGAATCTATTTTCAATTTTTAAAAAGTTGGAACAATGAGCTGTAAAGCTTTTCCTGGGAAATTTTTCTACATTGTGAAAGATTCATTGTAAAACAAACAAACAAAACCAGATATGAGCTGCATAAGTAATAGCTTAGGTAGAGGTTATGCTGAAGAGGGTGATACAGAAAATTTCAAATGCTCTAACAACAGGACTATAACAAAACATCAGTAGATGTCCCCTTATTACAATTTACACTGAGATTCTAGACAGAATGTGGCTAGTTGGAGCTTTTAAGTTTAGGCATTACTCTAACTTGAGGATAGTTTGTGCTTCTAGGTAAAACTACATTTGGCTATTTTCTGCCAGCAACTTGTGAAAAAAAATAGATATTCTTAACTTTTTTTATTTACACATAAGCAAAATCTGCCTCCGTCTCTAGATCTTCCTAGGGACATGCCTTCACTGTCAGCAACAAGAATTTGACATTTAGATGTAGTACTGTTTGAAGTGATTAATTTTTGTGCTTGCACACAATTTGTATTTTCAAGGAATCTAGGTCAATTTGTTTCTCAATTAAGAGGATGGGCTGTCCCCTCAGTATTGCACTGTACTCTTTGCTGTCATTCAAAGAAGACAGTGTGCAAATATATTAGCAGCAGTGAGGGCACGAAATGCTAATCAAACCCAGAATAGTAGGGTAAATTTCAGAAATGGACTAGGGACTTTTTCAAACTTGCAAACAAAGCATGAGTAATGGTGGTAATTTTTTAATGATATCCGAAATATAATTTAGATAATGCGAAACAAAACTTTTGAATGTATTTCCAGTGTCACTTCTCAGAGTTCCATAAGAATATGGTCAGCAAATATTTTGATTATTTTTCAAAAAAAGAAAGAAAGAAGGAAGGAAGGAAGGAAGGAAGCAAGGAAGCAAGGAAGCAAGGAAGGAAGGAAAGGAAAGAGGGAGGAAGAAAGGGAGATAGAGAGAGAGGGAGGGAGGGAGAAAGGAAGGAAGGAAAGAAAGGAAGAAAGAAAGAGAGAGAGAGAGAGAGAGAGACAGAGAGAGACAGAGAGAGAGAGAGAGATTGTCATCAAGTAAACAGATACAGTAAATAAATAGTCTATCTTCTTTCTTGCCTTGTACGTTGATGCTGGTTTTCTCTCTTCCTTGTTCCCTGGAGTGAGTCAGCATTAAAGCTCATTAAATTAGTTGTTAAAAAATAAATGAACTAAATATAAACTAAGAAATTCAGTGGTGCAGTTTTGCCTAATTCTTTTTGTTTGCTTTCTTTTTATTAAATATTGGCATTAAGTAACTATCAGTCTATGTGTATATCTACACACATGACAAGAAGTTAAACTGCGAATTGGCATTATAATTATTAATAAACATGGTAGTTTATGAATTATTTTCATCATACATTAAACAGGAAGAAATGATTTTCATCAACAAATTTTGTTATATTTAATAACCTTTTATTAATTTATTTCATACAATATATTTTAAGCATGCTTTTCCTTCCTCAGTTCTTCTTGGATGCTCTTCTCTGTACCCAGCCAACTTTATGTTCTTTTTATTTCTTTCTATTTGAAACAAACAAACACAAAAAATGAACAAGAAATACACACAAAACAAAGCCACCAAAACAAGCAAAAGGAACTCAAAATAAACAAGAAAAAGATAAATAAAACAAAACAAAAAAAGCCCAAATAAGGCAGAATGACAAAAGGAGTCTATAAAAATCATATTGAGTTTACTTTCTGTTAGCCAACCACTGCTGGGCAGGGGCTACATACACTAAAGTATGGTTAATATATTCAATGAGACTCCATTGAAGAAAACTGATTTTTCATTTCCCAGCACATATCAATTGCAGATAATGTCTTCTACAGGAGTGGTTGTCTGTATCCACTTCACCCTCTCAGTTCTGGGACTCCATCTAGCTTGAACTTGCATAGCCCCTGTGTGTGCTGCCACTGTCTCTGTTAGTTCATATGTGCCTTATTCCTGTTATGTGTAAAAGACACTGTTTCCCTGAAGCTCTCTATCAACTCTGGCCCTTAGCAATCCTTTTACTTTCTCTGCATAGATCCCTGAGCTCTGAGTGGAGGGCTTTGATAAAGACTCAGTTTAGGACTAAGTGTCCCCAGTTCTTTGCACGGTGTTCAGTTGTAGGTGTCTATGTTATTGCCCATGTACTTCAGGAAGAAGCTTCCGAGTAAGCCATTGACACATGGGTAAAGCTCTACATCATCAAAAAACTTTTTCATATAAAATTTCTTTACCAATAGTTGCATATTAGGGAATGAACAAGAATTTGTCCAACTTTTGGAGCCAATGTACATTAAGAATTTCAGAGTACAGGAATCCTTTTCTACTCCTAGGTAAATGTAATTGTGATAGCATGGATAACAAGGCAATAGCAAGGTCAAGATGACCTAGAATATAGTAAGTGCCAGAAGTAAACCCTAGGAATGTACCCAGTCATTCAAATTCTCTTAGGTACAATTTTATTTCTAATTAATTGAACATAGTAATGAAAAATTGTAATGACTACCAAGTATTGTAAATAGTTAAAATTCCCTGATGTTATTGTTATGTCAGCTTTGACCAACCAGCTTGAAAGATGCACATTTACTGCTAACGGCTCTTTCTGTCCTTAAGTCCTTATTAATGTTTTCTCTTCTTGTGTCCCTATGCAACATACTTACTTGATGGACTTGATGTGGTTTCTCCAGTACTTGGATTTATTATGAAGCTTCTTCATAAATCAAATAGTAAAACACATGAATGAATCTTCAGTATCTGAAAAAATGCTTTGGCTCATAGAATGACCACTGAGACATCTTGTCCTCAATCAATTTTCAAGGAAATCAGAAGAAAGAAGAGAAGCCAAGAGTTTTCTTCATTAAGTGTTCTTTTGAGTTGAATTCTGGTATTATTCTCTGAGATTCTACATATTTCCACCTGTGATTAACTGAAATCATTCTTATGTATGGTAAAGCTGTTTTTATCTGATTAGTATTTCATATATATATTCATGAGCCAAGACTCCATCCCTGAATAATATCCATATCTTTGGAACAGTTCTACCTTTTGCAGAACTCAGAGCTTTCATGACTGAAAGCAGAAATATCATACCAGGCCCAGGCCCAGTTTGCTTTTCAGAGTAAAGCTGTCTCCTTTTCTTTCTCTGCATTTTCACGAAAGAGAAGGACATCCTGTGTATAGCAAGTGCTAACAAATATTTGTTGAATATTCCATCCTCCTTGTTAAAAAAAATTGATGTCTGTAAATCTAGAAATGTATCCCTGAAAGGTCTGCATGTGAAACGAATAATTTCTGTTTCCTTATCTTGATTGATTCGGTTTTTCAGTCTCTGAAGAGATATAATTTCTAGTTCTTCTTTCAAAAAAAAAATTAAAGTAAAAATGCCCAAGTAGAATTTCTCACAACTGGGACACTGAAATCTTGTAGTATGTATTAGTCTCCATGTGTTGAAAATTGTCAAAAAAATCTTTTTTGTTTGTATGAGCCATTAGCATTCTCCATAAGGAGATAATCTTTCAGATATCTTTCACAACATTTCAGGCACCCTACTTCTGAATGATAGACAAGGAGAAAACTAAAAACAAAAAACAAAAAACCATGGAGTAAATGAAACAAATGAGGTGAAAATGCATAACATATTTGTCCTTATCCTAGCTCTGTTTTCTGTTTTCTAGGCAGCTACTTAATCATTTAAGGGCTTAGGTATCTGTAAAATACAGGGCTTCCAAACAATATCTTCCTATCATCTCTTAATTTGAAGCCTTATATTTTATGATAAATGCATGTTTTTTACAAGTGAGTCTAAAGCTACAGCTCTTGAAATTTATGAAATTCTGAATGCAGTATCCTAAACCACAGGTTAAAAGGAGGTGGAAAGCAAGCCCCTTCCTATACTCCAAAGAACAAATAATCTACCTGAAAATTCAAGGTATCAAATAAACACACAAGTAGAAATGTAGAAATGCATTGTCAATGAGTGTATTAAATCATAAAAACCAGACAGAAGATAGACCATCAGGTAAAGGTACTTATTGCTAGTACAGACTACCTGAGTTTGATCCTAGGAAAAGAATTAACTTTTGCAACTTGTCATCTGGCCTCCAATGACAACTGTGACACAAGGGAAATTTGAGGAGCTGTGTGTTAATACTCAATAAAAACAAAAACATTGAATTCTGAAAATGAGAATATTTAATAATGATCAGACTTCTCAATATTTTATAAATCAATGTTCTGTGTTCCTTTCAAGGGTTGAGTGTTTTATGCTTAAATCCATAATGACCCAGCAAAAGATTCCAGTGGAAACTTAGAAAAATACTCAAGAGATCATCATTTCTTCTCTATCCATCCTGATTACTAAATGAGTAGCTCACACTCCATATAAGTAAACATTAAATTATGGATCAATCAAGTCCTTCTCATTGAGAAAGAAATGGTTATCATAAGCCAGAAATCATAGAGTATTTCCTTTTCTATTTTTTAAATTTGTAAACAAATTTAGAAGCAAATTTGTATTGAGCCCAGAATAACTTTCCCCATATTCAGATAGTGTAATTTATTCTTTAATGTACATCAAGCTCCCTCTTGATGTGAATTTTTTTTTTTTTTAGGCTAGCTAGTAAGTTGAAGCATGGCAGGTTAAATTTTTGCTTTATGGGTGTCAATGTATCATGAGTGTGTTTGGGGGGTTGGGTAGGTGTTTCTAGGTGTGTCTATGTGCGTGTGTGATTAAAGAATTATTTGTTCACCTATTACCTCCACTGATTCATGCCTTGCCCATAGTGTTCAGTTTCCTTAAAGAAAACAGGATGAGGAGAACTTGTTTTCATTTGCATAGGAAGGGGCTCATTAAGACAGAGGCACACAGGTAGTGTCATTGTATTTTCTAGATTTGAGAGCTGACATATCTGGACTAGGTCTAAATGTTCGTCAGTCTTATTGAATGGCATCTTGATGCCTTCACTCGTACGTGTGCTCTACTGTAGCAATAGTAGAGCACTGAGGGGTATGAGAAATAAAAAAAGTTACAATCACAAAAAAATTGCATTAGCAATTTTTAGAGGCAGAATGAGTAATGCTATCATGAGTTCCTTCTATAGTTATATTTTCCTATAGTTTAATGTCTGGTTTCAATTAATATAAAATGCTAAAACCTGCTTTTAAAAGGCAAAGAAAAGAAAGTGGAGGTCTAAGAGAAAGAACTTGTCCTAGACTATGTGCTTCTTAGATGTTGGGGATATGGAAAATTTTTCTTCCCTTTTGTTATTTTAGACAAAATAATGCATTTGATCTAATTATATCACCCTCCAAGAAAATTATTACAGTGATGTGAGGCCAAGTTTAGTTTTCACAATGCACCTTATGCACTCTATAAAGTTAAATTCCTACAAGCTTTTTTGGCCTGGGTCAGCATATTGATGCATTTTTTAGAAGCCAATATTCTTGACTCTTCTTTCTTTAATTCATGATGAAGGAAGGGAAATTGACCCCTAGGATTATGTGGTCTAGAGGCAAAGCTTTGCTGATCTCTTGTCCTCAAACATCCAAAAAAACAAAAATTCCCTAGCATGTAAGGAATTAGATGACCTCTGAAGGTTTTTACTATTATCTCCCAAGCAATGGGAAATGTTCACATTTGTCCCAAGGCACTAAAACAGTGGGTGTGAAGATTTCAGAAAATCAGATGGCAGCTTTGAGATTAAACAAACACTCCCAATGCCTTTCTCATGTGTACTTGGGAAACTAAAATGGAAAACAAGCTTGTCAAAAGATCATATAAATTTAACTAATTCTATAAAAATAGAGTTGGCATTCTAGTTTCCAAATTAAATTTGTTTTAATAAACCACACGTAGGAACAAAAAAGGTAGATATCCACAAAATAAATTCACTTTCAAGTGAAATAATTGCTCTGAATAGGAAACAGTATGCTACATCTTTAGTCTTAAACAGGGAGGAGTCTACCTAGGACATTAGTGACTATCACTGTTAAGATCTGCAGTCTGGGACAGTGCTGCCACTGTGACTATCACAGTGGTACTGATACATGCTTAAAATTTAATTTAGTACTTTTGATAAAATACCACACTTGTAATTCAGATTCTTTTATACTTTACATTAGAATTGTGGTTATTAAATGATCCAATCTCTCACATCTGGGATGAAGTGGTATTTAAAACTGAATATAGTTGAAGCTATTATCATGACAAATATCTTGAGCAGAAATCTGAAGAGAAAAGGAAGTACTGTCTATTTCTTATAGAACCTTGTGGAAATCAAGAGTACAGATTTGAGAGGCATATAAACAATAACACATGTGAGCTTTCTGAAGTACAGTTTGAAATAGCAGGTATTAAAGCAATGACCAGTTGTGATGTCAAACAGACAACACCAAATTTATCCATGAAAGTATAGCGTAGAGATAAAAATTAATGTATATACACAATAAAAACAATTCTTTATATTAATTTAATGGATTTTTTAAATCTCACATACTCTTTTACTTATGACTTTGGTTAGTTATTCCACAAAATTCCACAGCATCTGCCACGCATTTGCTCTTTAATTTTGTATTGCTTATTTGGGGTGTGTGTGTGTGTGTGTGTGTGTGTGTGTGTGTGTGTGTGTACATGAGAACATATAAATGCTGTAGAACACAAGTACAAAGCCAAAGACAACTTGGCTTACTGGCTTTCTCCTTCTATGCTGTGCATCCTCAAGAGTAAAGTCAGTGTGTTAGACTTGCATGTAAACTCCTTTACTTGCTGAACCATCACACCAGCCCACTCATTTGTTCTTTAAGACAGATACCATCAGTTTCAATTCTTTTAACTTTGCTATATATTTAAATGAATGTGTCCTGTTCTCCTTATCTTTCCAGAATATATCATATAACCGATGATACAGAAATTTCTTGTGATATTTTTCAATTAATTGACTTTATCACTGTAGATGTATCCGGCTTGTTACATAAGAAACACAGAACCGATTGCAGAGTTAAAAACCAAGAGGTCAGAGCAAAAGCAGAAAACCTTACCCTTCACTGCTTCTGCTGTTCCTCCTCTCCGCAAGAGACCTACTTCTGTGCGTCCTGTCTATTTAAAGACTTTCTGTTCTGTTTTCTCATTGGTTGTAAACCCAGCCACATGACCTCCTTGTCACTGCCTGTTTGTACAGACCTCCAGGTCTTCTATGGTTGGTATTGAGATTAAAGGCGTGTGTCTGCCATGCTGGCTGTGTCCTTGAACACACAGAGATCCGCCTAGCTCTGCCTCCCAAGTGCTGGGATTAAAGGCGTGCCCCACTACTGCTCAGCTTCTGCTCTGGCTTGCTCTGACCTCAAGGCAACTTTATTGACATACAAATAAAATCACATTTCAATACAAATAAAATATCACTATATTTCCCCTTTTCTATTTTAATAAAAAGAAAAAAGGAAAAAGTTATAACTAATATAAGAAAAACTATATACAAAAGTACAATAAATATATATATATATATATAATATATACAAACAATAAATACCTAAACAATGTCTAGTCCATTTGTATTTGACAAATTCAGAGAAAATAATTCCATTATTTATCCTATTTTGGGAAGTCCAGAATGTACCTGATTCACTTTTTATCCTAACTTATATAGCTAACAGAACTGTCTTATAACGTCTTTCAAATTTATACACTTACAGCTCTTAGTGAGTTTTTCTGAAATCCTTAACAAAGATAATTATAACTATAACTAACTGATCTTCAACTCCCTCAGAGACCCAAGAAGGAAATAATACTACCTAAAAAAAATAAAAACAAGAAGTGCATGCAAGCAGCTTCCAAAAAAAAAAAAAAATGTGAGTTGACAGAAACAGCCAGCTGCCTGGACAGTCACCTGAGGTTTCTCCGCAGTGTTGGGGCATCATCTTCAGCCTACAGGCTTAGCGTATCTGACAGACTCTTTTGTGAACTAGGATGTATACAAGGTCAAGAGTTTGACCTCACATTTGGTGAGAGCAGTCCATGTACCAGAAACACCTGAATTCCATTAGTGTCATGTCACGATTCAGGATTTTAAATTCTGGAAATTATTGATGTCTTTTTAATTCAGCTGTCCATTTTTCTTGGCTGTGTATATGTGGCTTCATCTTGGCATCCTGTTCTTCTCCACATCTCTCTATTAAGCGCCAGTCTACTATTGAGAGGGGTGAGCTTAGTTATTCTTCAAGAATAACTGTTTCATCTGCTATTCCATTGCACATTAGAAGCCATTGGCCCACTCCCTGTTCAGCTGCCTTGGAAGAAAAGGGCATGGTACCTTTTACAGATTGCAAAGGTCACTCACTTCAGGGATGGTGCCATATTGTCCTGGCTTCAGAAGATGCCTTTTGTTAAAGCCACAATCACACTTGTTTTGGCAAGAATTGGTAGTCCTTGGTTTCATGTCCTGTCTGTCCTGTTTGTCAGCAGTTGATTCGAGGATACTTTGTTGTCCAGTGGCTAACTTTTGCCACAATGAAAGTTAGCTCCATATGCAATTTCTTCAATGCCCATATTTTCTCTGAAGTAGATTGGTACTGCCAGGAGCCGTCATGTCTCATAGTCATAGCAAAAAAGAAAAATTCTTAAGTTATTAAAACATTTTAAATGCCATATTCTGTAGATCTCTGAAGGGTTTGAAGATGACCTGTCTATCTAAAATATGTCTGTTTGATCTTGAAAACACACCTAATATGACTACAAGTTCAATTGTAATGTCTAACCACGAATTTTCATTTCTATATATCCTAACAGTTGGTAATACTAACATTCAAGGATTAGCAAATTGCATTACATTGTCAAATGAATGGTATAAATACAATATCTCGAACAAAATTAGAAATACATGTATGGTATATTCTAACAATCTCAATCTCAATAATAATAATTTGTATACAATATAAAATAATCCAATTGAATGTAAAGTATTTAAAACTAGTAATTGTCTTTTTTTTTTTTTAAACAAGCACCTTTTGCCTAGCCCTTTTCCTAACCCTTAACAACAACTTGTAACCATCCCTCCTAAACAATGAAAACTATCCCAGACCCAATACCCATAAAAAGACCAAAAAACCACCCACCCCACACCACCCCTTTGGGAATGTGGGCATCGAATTCTTAAAATTGCTTCCTGCTGGGTATGGGCAAAGTTATCTTTATTCTGAAAAGAAAAATTTTGGGTTAATTGACAAATCCTAGGAAAGATAACTATATTCTTTGTTATCCATAATGCCAAAGTTCAGGGTTTATCTCAAGTCCTTATTCAAGTAGTCTTTGAAACTGGATCATCTCAGCTAGCCGTCTCGGAATTGCTCTAAGCACTTTGTAGTCCAAAGCTGATCTGTAGATGATGTTTGTCAGCTTAGTGATATTATTTTCCACGTGGAATTGTCGTTGTGGGGCCCCATCTTCTTCCTGGAGATTTCTGTTGAAGTTAGGCCTGGCTGTGATTTCCTGCAGAAAACTGAAAAGAGACTCGAACACAAAGACATGTATAGGCAGCTAATCGAAGCCTTTTCTCTAGAATTTATTAGTACTCTATATGACCATTATTATCTTAACAAAGTTTAAAATATATATATATATATATCTTGTAAATTTTGATATAAAACTCATACTTTAAGAAAAGTTTAAAGAATCAGACTAGAATCAAAGAATTGAGATTAGTAATAGAATAGTCCCTTAATTAATTTGGTTTTTCTCCTGTCCCATGTCAGAAGATGGCTCTTTCTTCTGGTATGATACAGGGAGTTTTCATTTTCTTTTTAACAACATGCTTGAGTTTAAAGGAGGAGAGAGCCATTCTCCAACTCCAAAATCAGCTTGAAGCTTTAATTGAACTGGGACTACAAGAAGACTAAGAGTATTAAATTTTTAGAGAGGGGCAGAAACAAACATTTAGGAAGATTTATGAAATTTTGTAGATGATATACCAATAGGCCATTTTACTCTTTTTTCCTGGGACAGATGATTTGTCCTTTTTCTTCAGTTGTCTCATTTGTCCAGTGTTCTTCAGATTCCTTAGCCTTCATTCTTCTAAAAGACAAAAACAAAAACCCTTCCCCAAGACTAATTTTGGGGAGGTCGCCTTTTGGCAAGTTACATCTGATTAAATGAAAAGGCATGTATTAATGGTATAAATGAGTTTAAACTGGATGGTCATGTTGGTTGATGAACATGTTGGTTGATGAACTATCACCTCTTCTAATTAAGAGGTCTCTCTTGTTCAAATCGAACCTTTATCAGTTTTGATGGTACCCACAGCTTATCTTCTCCTGCAGAAACAAAAGCAAAACCTCGTCCCCAACGTAACACATACCCTGGTTTCCATTCTGAGGTCAGCACATCCTTGAAGTATATAGGCTGATATAATTCTGTTGTTTTTTCTATTAACCAATGTCTCTCTGCAGCTGTTGTTCCTTTCTCATTAGCATTGAGAAAATTCAAAGTTAATAGAGCATTGTGCAGTCTATTTCTGGGGGTTTTTGTTACCCCTTTTTGTTTATTTATCATGTCCTTTAGAGTTCTGTTGGATCTTTCTATAACTGCTTGGCCTGTAGGATTATGTGGTATACCTGTAATATGCTTTATATTATAATAAGCAAAAAACTGTTTCATTTTAATAGAGACATATCCTGGAGCATTGTCAGTTTTAATTTGCACAGGTATACCCATGATGGCCATAACTTCTAGCAAATGAGTGATTACAGAATCAGCTTTCTCAGAACTCAAAGCAGTTGCCCATTGAAATCCTGAATAAGTATCGATAGTATGGTGTACATATTTCAATTTTCCAAATTCTGCAAAGTGAAACACATCCATCTGCCAGATTTCATTCCTTTGAGTACCCTTTGTGTTACATCCTGCTGGTAATGGTGTCTGATTGTAGAAGGAACAAGTAGGACATTTCTTTACAATTTCCTTGGCTTGTTGCCAGGTTATGGAAAAATCCTTTTTTAAACCTTTACTATTGACATGATGTTTCTTATGAAATTCTGAGGCCTCCAGCACATTTCCTATCAATAATTTATCAATCTCATCATTACCTTGTGCTCGAGGGCCTGGCAGACCAGTATGGGATCTGATGTGAGTTATATATAAAGGATGACTCCTTTCCCTGATTGTATCTTGTAACTGAATAAATAGTGAAGTTAATTCTGAAGCATCAGGGATAAATTCTGCAGTCTCAATATGTAATAGCACTCTTTCAGCATACTGAGAGTCAGTAACTATATTGAGAGGTTCTGAAAAATCCATTAATACCAACAGAATAGCATACAATTCCGATTTTTGAACTGAATTATAAGGACTTTGAACCACTTTACTTAAATTTTCTGATTTGTAACCTGCCTTTCCTTGTTTGTTGGCATCTGTATAAAATGTCCGAACTCCAGATATGGGTTTTTCACGTACAATTCGAGGCAAGATCCAATCAGCTCTCTTTATAAGATCAATTCTATTGCTTTTAGGATATTTGCTGTTAATTTCTCCCAAAAAATTACTGCAAGCTCTTTGCCAAGGTTCACTTTCTGTCCATAATTTTTCAATGTCCTCTTTAGTTAAAGGTACAACAATTTCTGCTGGATCTACTCCTGCTAATTGACGAAGTCTCAATTTTCCTTTCAAAATTAAGTCAGAGATTTTTTCCACATAAGTTTTTAATTTTTTATTTGGTTTATTTGGTAAAAATATCCAATATAATATCTTCTCTCTGCATTAATATTCCTGTAGGAGAATGCTTAGAAGGTAAAATAACCAAAATGCAATCCAGCTTTGGATCAATACGATCTACATGTCCTTCATGTACTTTTTTTTTCTACCAAGGCCAATTCTTTCTCAGCTTCAGGTGATAATTCTCTTGGACTATTTAAGTCCTTGTCACCTTCTAAGGTTTTGAACAAATTATTCAGTTCATCATTTTTTACCCCAACAATAGTTTGTAGATTACAAATGTCCCCAAATAATCTTTGAAAGTCATTAAGAGTCTGTAGGCGATCTCTCCTAATTTGTACCTTTTGAGGTCTAATTTTTTGTAGCTCTATTTTATATCCTAAATAATTAATAGAATCGCCTCTTTGTATCTTTTCAGGAGCAATTTGTAATCCCCAGCAAGGCAATATTTTCTTTACTTCTTCAAACATTCTTTCTAAAGTATCTGCACTTGAGTCAGCTAGTAAAATATCATCCATATAATGATAAATTATAGATTTAGGAAAGTTTTTACATATCACTTTCAAGGGCTGTTGTACAAAATATTGGCACAAGGTTGGACTATTCAACATTCCTTGTGGGAGGACTCTCCATTGAAATCTTCTAACCGGTTGAGAATTATTGTAAGTAGGCACCGTGAAAGCAAATCTTTCTCTGTCTTTTTCTTGTAGGGGTATTGAAAAGAAACAGTCTTTTAAATCGATAACTATGAGAGGCCATCCTTTAGGTAACAGAGTAGGCAAAGGAATTCCAGATTGTAGAGAGCCCATTGGCTGAATTACTTTGTTAATTGCTCTAAGGTCTGTTACCATTCTCCATTTACCAGATTTCTTTTTAATAACAAATACAGGAGAATTCCATGGGCTAGTAGATTCTTCAATATGCTGAGCATTTAACTGTTCTTCTACCAGCTCTTCTAAAGCCTGGAGTTTCTCTGTTGTTAAAGGCCATTGATGAACCCATACAGGCTTGTCTGTTAACCATTGTAAAGGTAGAGCTGTTGGTGCCTTTGGAAGATCATCAGTTTTTCTGCCCTGTTCTTGTATACTATGGATGGCTGGTGACCACTCATTAGCCCGGCTAGCTCAGTCGGTAGAGCATGAGACTCTTAATCTCAGGGTCGTGGGTTCGTGCCCCACGTTGGGCGCCAATTGTAGATGTATCCGGCTTGTTAAATAAGAAACACAGAACCGATTGCAGAGTTAAAAACCAAGAGGTCAGAGCAAAAGCGGAAAACCTTACCCTTCACTGCTTCTGCCGTTCTTCCTCTCCGCAAGAGACCTACTTCTGTGCGTCCTGTCTATTTAAAGACTTTCTGTTCTGTTTTCTCATTGGTTGTAAACCCAGCCACATGACCTCCTTGTCACTGCCTGTTTGTACAGACCTCCAGGTCTTCTATGGTTGGTATTGAGATTAAAGGCGTGTGTCTGCCATGCTGGCTGTGTCCTTGAACACACAGAGATCTGCCTAGCTCTGCCTCCCAAGTGCTGGGATTAAAGGCGTGCCCCACTACTGCTCAGCTTCTGCTCTGGCTTGCTCTGACCTCAAGGCAACTTTATTGACATACAAATAAAATCACATTTCAATACAAATAAAATATC
The DNA here is from genome assembly GCF_903995425.1 of Onychomys torridus. NCBI lineage: Eukaryota > Metazoa > Chordata > Mammalia > Rodentia > Cricetidae > Onychomys > Onychomys torridus. The sequence goes on along the minus strand of NC_050451.1, from coordinate 73,023,495 downwards.
ACTATATATCACCTAATAAAGCAAAATTTTATAATATAGTTTTAAACCTTCAAATTAGTATTTTAATAGTAGTAAGTTAATAATAAAAGCATACTTGCCAAAAACTAGAAAATTTTACTTTTTGATCCATAAATTTTGTATATAAATATACATTTCAACATTATATTCTGTCAAATATAATTCAATTTAGATCTTCTTGTATAATTATCTATAGACAATAGTATTTAATAGATTTAATACTAGGTATTTTCTTATTGGAATAGTGAACCTACCATTAAAAATAAATTATTTATTAAAATTTGCCCATGGGTTAGAGAGATATCTCAATGTTTTAGAGTACTTGTTGCTCTTGGAAAGGACCTAGATTCAATTCTCAACATGCACATAATTCACAACCATGCATAGCTCCAGATCCAGGGGATGTGGTGTCCTGTTCCTTCCCTAACTGGACACTAGAAACACATATTATACACATACATAAATTCAGGCAAAATATCATACAAATAAGCTAAATAAATCTAGTTGTTTAGTTTACCAAAAAGTTCACATTGAAGCTATTAATATTCAGTGCATTCTTTGATATTGTCTACACTTGAGAAATTTCACTCTTTATTATACTATGGGTTCCAGAACATTTATTTGACACCAAGTATATTTTGAATTCAGTCTTCTCTACCCTCATTAATTCTTATATATACCTGAGCTACAAAAATCTGTACAATTTTGATATTTAAATCAAATACTTAGTTTCCTTCCTAATTTAACATTTCTACTCATAATTTAAATATTTTTGTCCTTTAACAAATAGTATAAATGAAATGATCTGAGAAAAATTGTTCTAGGATATAAGATATAAGATATAAGTTATACCTTTAATTCTCCATGCTTTTTTGAAGTTTTTGTCACAAATCTTCAAGATCTTCATAAATTTTGCCTTTTTCTTTTATAACAGAATATGCCTATATTGAGCCAAGATTAGTTTAATTATGTGCCATACCATGAAATATGAAACAATTTTTCCTAGCCATATTTAAGCCATTATAATTCACTGGGTAGAAAATAAAATATCTACATTTCCAGTAATTGTAGGTAATTGTCATTTTTCCATCAGAAAGCACTCTTAATTAACTGGTGACAATTACATATGTTCAGTGATTTTTGTTTGTTTCCATAAATTTTATTTTAGCTCTTAAAAGTTTACTCCTATTCATTTAAAAATAATCTTACAAATACTTTACCTAAGCCTTCAACCTTTATTATAGATGAGATTTATGACTGCATCCTTTTTCCTAGTTGTTCTTGCCCTTCCTGAGCTGGATTTATTGGAAAATACAAATAAAATAATGATATATTCTGTTAACTGATCTCCCAGGGTTAATTTGTCGCTTTGGTAGTGAAGTTCATTGTTACCTGTGATTGTGGTCTGTGATTTGGTACATAGTTTAGTACTTCACGGAGTCTACTGAGTGAAGACTAGACTTGTAATCCTGTGAGGTTACTGGTTATGTAGCTCATCTGGATACCTACGTCCCCATAGGGTCAAAGTCATATCTTTGTTTGAAGTGACCTAGATCTTACAAATATTTTTACCTTTTGTAAACTACTTTCAGTTTCAAGCTGTAGTATTCCCACACTAGGAGTAAGTGTCCAACTCTTAGCACATGACAGATGTTCCCAGGGTAAAAAATATAATTTGCCAAATTCGCAGATCAGGAAGCAAAATGTCTTCTGAGAAGTTGTCCATTGTCAGAGGTTCCTCCTTGGTGTATATTCCACTCATTGTAATGTCCTAAGTGATCAGAACAACCCCATTCTCTCTTTTCACAGAAATCCCTAAACTTAAGATTTACTTTTAGTTTCCCAAGAAGGCATGAAATACTTCTTTTTTTAATATAGACTCAAAAGATTCCTCATTTGTGATAATTTGAATGCAACTGGCCCCCATGAGCTCATAGAGAGTGGCACCACTAGGAGATGTGTCTTTGTTGGAATGGTATGGCCTTGTTAGAGGAAATATGTCACTGTAGAGGTGGCTTTGAGGTCTCATATATGATGAAGTTATGCCCAGTTTCTCAGTTCACTTCCTCCTGCCTGCAAGTGAAGATGTAGGATTCTCAGCTCCAGCACCATGTCTGGTAAGTGTTTCCAAATTGCACCATGATGATAAAGGACTAAACCTCTGAAAATATAGGCCATCCCAATTAAATGCTTTCCTCTATAAGAGCTGCACAGTCATGGTGTCTCTTCACAGCAATAAAAATGCTAATTAAGACAGAGGTTGGTACTAGGGACTGGGGTATTGTGATAGGCCTGGCCACGGTTTTGTTTGGCGTAAGTTGGACTTTGGTACTTTGGGTTAGGGAGGTAATTAAATGCTTTAAGTACTGTTTAATGGCTTGTGCTAGTAGGAGCATTGAAAAGAACGGTGCTGAAAATGATTGGATTGGAAGAAGAATTTTAGTATGTTGCCTAGAGATTTTTTTGTTTTGTTTTGTTTTGCTTTGCTTTGTTTTGTTTTTCGAGACAGCATTTCTCTGTGTAGCTTTGCACCTTTCCTGGAACTCACTTTGTAGACCAGGCTGGCCTCAAACTCATAGAGATCCACCTGCCTCTGCCTCCCAAGTGCTAGGATCAAAGGCAGAAGCCACCACCGCCTGGCTAGAGATCATTGTTATGATACTTTGGTGAGGAATGAGGCTGATTTTTACCCTTGTCTCAAGAGTCTGACTGAGGCAAAAGTAAAGAATTTTGGATTAATCCTGTTGGCAGAGAAAATCTCAAAACAGCCTAGTATAGATGCCATTTTGGCTATTAGTGGTAACTCTAGTGAAGATTTATAATGAAAAGGGGCAAACTGAGCAGAGTAAATTAAAAAATGTAAAACAGAAAGAGAGAAAGAGGAGCACCAGGAAATGGAATGAAGCTAAATCCTGTGTTCAAGGAGATAAACAAATTAAGAAATGGAATAAAAGGGAGTTAGTAGTGACCCCAGGGCAAGATCCCACCCAGCTAAGCTTCCAACTTGTGAAAAGGAATTTTAAAAAAGCTTAGAACTGGGTGCAGTGGTGCACACCTTTTTTTCCCAGCCCTAGGAAGGCAGACACTAGAGGATCTCTGAGGTTCAGGCCAGCCTGGTCAACAGAGCAAGTTCAAGGATGGCCAAGTTTAGGCAGTGAAGATAACCATCAAAAAGGGAAAGCTGGTGAAGATGTAATGGAACAAGGGGACCACATTCCAGCTCTGGTAAGCAGCAGAACTTGGCAGCCACATCCTTCTGACTTTAGAGTTAAGGATAGAAGAAATGGGGCTAGGAAGTCTCCCTCTCTGACTAAAGAAAGCCCTTGAGGCCAGGCATGCATCTGAATGGAGGCTGAGAGAGGCTGTGAAGTTGAAGCCTGGATTGTCTTGGAGACCCTTAGATGTTGGAAATGCTAGAGCTATTAGTGGGTATCTGAGGAGGAAAGCTGCTGACAGGGAGTGGGACCAGCCCAAGAGAGAGAAGTCAGTCAAAGTCAACAAAACTGAAATGAGTTGGAGATCTGAAAAGCGTTTTGACATCAGACATGGAGATGCAGAATTTGAAGTTTGCTCAGCTGGTTTTCAGTCTTGCTTTGGTCCAGTATTTCCTCACTATGCTCTCTTCCCTACATTTTAGAATGGTAATGTATATCCTGTGCCATTATATGTTGGCAATATGAGATTTTATTATTTTTATTTTATAGGGAATTATACTTAAGAGATTGCATGAATCTCAAAGGAGACTTTGAATTTTGTACATTTAAAAATTATTGAGACCAATAGACTATGGGGACTTTTGAAGGTGGACTTAATATTACCTTTACAAGAGTAAATATAATAGAATCATCCAGAACATTATTCTGCATCATAAGATTGGGTTCTATCATTAATATGGCATTTGTCTACATTACTCAGTATATCACTACACCATTCTGTACCTCAATTCAGAGTACAATTTCAGTATGTTTACCAGAGTTTATCTACTCAGTAGTGAATGACATTTAAGCAGACTTTAGTTAGAAGAAATGATGAATAACATGCTGAAAAGATTTGTATTCAGATTTTTTAGGAAAAAATTTACATTTGGTTACTCTTAGTTTACAAATTCTGAGTTATTTGTTGAGCTATGTAAGTGATAGTCATAATATTTTAAATGGTTTTCAACATATTAAATATCTAAGCATAAGAAATGTTCTTACCTTGTAATTAGTTATTTTTTCAGTATTTGTTTATTATTATGTGTTTTATAATCAGCCATGGGTTCCCCTGTCCTCCCCCCTCCCTCCCTCACTCCCACCTTCCTCCCAGCCTCTCCATTCTCATGTCCTCCAGGACCAAGACACCCCTGGGGACTCATTTAAACCTGGTGGATTCAGTACAGGCAGGTCCAGTCCCCTCCTTCCAGGCTGAGCATGTGTCCCTGTGTAAGCCCAAGTTTCCAAACAGCCAGCTCATGCACCAGGGACAGGTCCTGGTCCCACAGCCTGGGTGCCTCCCAAACTGATCAAGCTATTCATTTGTCTCACTTATCCAGAGGACCTGATCCAGCCAGGGCTCCACAGCCATTGGTTCATAATTCATGTGCTTCCATTCCTTTGGCGATTTGTCCCTGTGCTTTTTGCAATCTTGGATTCAATAATTTATGCTCTTGCAGTCCCTCCTCCTTTTCGACAGTTGGGCACCTGGAGCTTCACCTGGGGCCTGGCCAAGGATCTCTGCATACACTTCCATCAGTTATTGGATGAGAGTTCCAAGACGACTACTAGGGTGTTTAGTCATCTGATCGCCAGACTAGGTAAGATCAGGCCCTCCCTTGACCACTGCCAGCAGTCTACAGAGGATATATCATTGTGGATTTCTGGGGACCTCTCGAGCACTCTGCCTATTCCTGTCCTCATGTGGTCTTCATTTATCATGGTCTGTTATTCCTCATTCTCCCTTTCTGTTCTTGATCCAGCTGGGATCTCCTGCTCCCCTAAGCTTTCTTTCCTTCAAATCTTGCCCTTCATTACTCCCACTGTTGTCTACATTGTTCATGTAGATCTCATCCATTTCTCTGTCATTGGGTGATCTCTGGTATTTTAAAAGTTGAACCATTGTACAGGTATATGCTCGTTTCTCTTCTTAGGTTTCAATTGCATTTTTTCAAGAGACTAACAATAAACACTTTTTTTGTGCTCAATTCCAATTATCATCTGTGCTTAGTAAAATATCTGGTCTAATATTTGCCCACTTTGTTGGTTAGACTGCTTATTTCCTTCTTACTAATGTTTTAGAACTATTTATTCTCCACACAAGCTTTTTTTTTTTTCAATTGTATTTTTTGGAATGTAATACATAAGAGATATTTTGAAGTCCATATCTTGTAATTTGTTATTTCCAAATGTTTTTCTATTTTCTAGAGTAGGCAATTTTATTTTTGATAGAATTATCATCTTTGACAAATATGCCAACCTTTGGATCTCTAATATGTCTTACATACTTAGGAATGCATGTTATTTGAGTGAAATAACATGAACATTTCTGATAAGTGATGATAATGTTTGGAAGGAGTCCAAACAAATAGTCAACTATAATGATATAGTCAAGAGTTGCTTTCAAGACAGTTGTGGTTCTATAAAATATTCTTCAGAGAAAATCTAGTGCCTTGTCTCTGAAAATTTTTATAATCTGAAATATTCCCATAGTATAATTACTGATTCACAGTATATTTCTATAAAGAAAGAGTAGTTAAAATTTAAGATTTTTTTCATATTTATCATTTTTATTAATGTGTATTTGTGTGTCTCTTTGTAGGAGTGTGTATCTCATGTGGGTAAAAACAGAGTCCAGAAGAGTGTGTGGGAGCCCCTGCAGCTGAATTACAGGTGGTTGTGAGCAACCTAGTGTGAGTACTGGGAGCCTAAGTCAGGTCCTCAGTAAAAGCAGTGAATGCAGTTAACTGCTGTGTCATTTTTGAGCCACCTCAAAACTTTAACTTTCTTAAAAGTCTCCATCAAGAGCTTTGATGAAATGGATTGTCTTGAATATACCTGATAAATAACTCTTAACCTAAGCAATTCCTTAAGTATTAATTAAATTAAAGAAGATTATTTTACTAAATGCTAAGTACACATAAACACTTTATCAAGGAATATGTTGATTAGAACTGCAATATTGACATACCCCAAGAATGTTCCCTTCCTGTACTACTAGCATACTAATCAAACATTCTGCAGGTAAAGGTTTTGGATCCCTATGATTAAGTTGGGTATCTGTCTACAGAGTTTTGTAGATGCTACAGTTTAGGAAACCAAATCAGATGTAGCATGGGAGCACTCAAAGTATGATTGGGGGAGGACAATAAATATGATATAAAAGATGGGCAAAACTATTTATAGCAGATCATTATACATGTATAGAGGAAATAAATGGCATCATTCATTATTATGTTTATTTAGACAACTGTCAAGTGTTGAGATAAATATATCTCATAATTACAGTTTAGTGAGTCCATAATTGTGCTTTGGAAAGAAATATATTTTTAGTAATTTTACCTCCCAATCACAGTTTCCCCTCCCTCTTCTCCTCCCGCCTCCCCTGCCCATCCCATCCCCCACACCTTCACCTCCCCTGTACACCCATCCACCCTTCCTCCTCAGTTCAGAAAGGGGCAGGCCTCCCTTGAACTTCAACAAAGTATGGCACATCAAGTTGAGGCGGGATGCTGTGGGATGTTCTGTGTGTCAAATGTGTTGCTCTGATTAGTTAATAAATAAAACACTGATTGGCCAGTAGCCAGAGAGAAAGTATAGGTGGAACAAGAAGAGAAGAGAATTCTGGGAAGTGGAAGGCTGAGTCAGAGAGACACTGTTAGCCTTTGCCATGACAAGGAAGATGTAAAGTACCAGTAAGCCACAATCTACATGACAAAGTATAGATTAACAGAAATGGGTTAATTTAAGATATAAGTACAGTTAGCAAGAAGCCTGCCATGGCCATACAGTTTGTAAGAAATATAACTCTATGTGTGCTTACTTGAGTGGCTGTGGGACTGGCAGGTGAGAGAGATTTGTCCTGACTATGGGCCAGGCAGGACCAGAAAAACTCCAGCTACAGCAGGATCAAACTCCTTCCACTGCATCTAGTCTGGATGAGGCAACCCAGAATGGGGTGTAGGTTTCCAAAAGTCTGCTTAATCACCAGGGACTGGTCCTGATCTGACTGCTAGGAGCCCCACAAACAGACCAAGCTACACAACTGTCACACACATGCAGAGGGCATAGGTTGGTCCCACGCATGCTCCCTAGCCCTTGGTCTAACATCCATGAGCTCCCACAAGCTCAGGTCAAAATTTGTTATCAAAACATCCAGAAATCCGAGTGGGAAACATGAATCAAAAAGAAAGTTTAAAGGGAAATGTAATTTGGTGTTTGATCAATGATTCAACAGCTAAACGCATCTAAATGGATCACATAGATGACGCTAAATGAAAGATTAAAATATCAATGCAACAGTTTCCTTTGTTTTTTTTTACTACAAAGTCACATAATTAACAAAGTAGCTCATCAATCACTCTAAATATGAGAGAAATCTAAAAAATATTTAATTGATATGACCAAAAGTAAACAAAGAAGAAAGTGTAGCTATCTAAGTCATTGGCAATTAATTATCAGAACTTTTTTTTCTATCTAGGTTAGAAGCTCTATTAATGTCCATTGAGCCTTTAAGTTTCACTTTTAAATTGCGTTCAGAGTTTTACTTTCTTGACAGAAAATATGTTTTAATCATTATTTGCTGAATTAATGTTTCCACTCTTAGTTCTGAAATTCTGATTAAGAATTATGGAGTAGACTGTACACTTTATAGTAATTATATACAAATATATGTGTATATATTCCTTATATTTAAAAATTTATTAGCCACTAATTTCTAAGTTTTAAGGAAGGGCAATTCCAATGAAAAACAATTAGGAATGTCAGAAATCTGAAGTCTATGAAGGAGACATACAGAGAAAGGAAACTACACTACTTGTCCCATCTCCACATATACAATATTGCTGTTATTATATGATGGCATGACAGAAAGTTATCAAGATTTCAGAAAAAGTATATTTGCTGTTCAGTATTGGAGATTAGACCCAGGGTCGCCTGCAAAGTAGGCAAGCACTTTGTCACTAAGGTATAGCCCCAACCTCAAATATTGTTGGTAGAAATAAATGAAAACTAAACTTCTGGATTATGCTTAATCCCAACCAAAAAGCCATCATGCTCTCCACAAACAGGCTACTACCATGGTTTCAGACAGCCTACAATTTATCAGGAATGAAATTAGCTTGCTGATGAATTGAATCTGCAGTGTGTGTGTGTGCGTGTGTGTATAGATGTGTGTTGTATTGTGCATATGAGGGAATTAAGGGACAAGCTTAATTATCTAACCTCAGCTCCCACCTCCTTTGAGTCAGAGTCAGTTTGATGTTTATGTCCTCATAAGCCAAGCTAGCTGCTCTGTAAATTTCTTGTGATTCTGTTTATTACCTATGATCTACTCAAAGAGGCACTGGGATTAGAGATTCATGTTTGTATGTATATTAAAATAAAATAGTTAATTACACTTAATGCTTTCTTGGGTGACCAGTGGTATTGGTTTGGAAATATCTTTAGCATTTAGGCATTTCTCCAGATGCACAGCAAAAGCCCTCCTATATTGTTCATAATATTGTACCAGATATATCAAATATGTTAAGAATTTTTTTTAAATATCCACCATAGAAAGTTGCCCCTGATTGTTATATAACAGATGCTAAACATTCCCAACATATTCACTTATTTTCACTAGAGTGAAAAGCAAACACAAATTATAACCTCTATATGATTCATGTTTTAGAGAAAAACTGCATTTGATGTAAGTTAGGAAAAACATGCTGAATCATAATGAAGCAACAAAGTGAACATTTTCTATTCTACCTATTGTTTCTGCTGCTTTCATATAGATGCTTACTTTTTGACCCAGCCACTCCCTCAGGGAGATAAAGTAGTGGCCATTGAGGATGAACAAGTTTAATACACAACAGAGAATAATAATTTGTCTTTATTTGCCCTACCTTGTTTAAATTAGGAATCTTCCCACCCTTCCCTATTCAGGATGCCTATTAATGAGAAAGTCAGAAGCATCAACCTACTGTCTGGCCCCCACTGAACTCGTCAATAATTTTAATTGTGACAACTGTTGTGTTAGTCAGCAAAAGTGAATGGTGTCAAAGGTGCTGATATTAAACCTGTGGTATCCTCTGATGTCAAAGCTGCAACTAATAACACTGTGGTCCAAAATCTATGAGAAACCATGAACTACTTTGTTCTCTAAAAGTTGCATAAATATGCCACAAAGATGGCAAATATAATGTTCAGGGTTTTTTGGCTTGGCTTTTAGTTATTTGATTTTTTTAAATTATCTGATTTTTTTTTTTTAGCTACTTTCCCAGGTGTTTCAATGCAAGACTGATTGAAAATTTCAAGAGTGTAAGATCCCTTCCTTCCAAGCTTAAATACTGTTAAATAAATCTGGGCACATGTGGGTTTTCCCAAGAGATATAACTCCCAAGCATCAGTTTATTCCCTCATGCAAAAATAATGAGTTTCAGAGTGGCGCAGTGTTCTCAGACACACAGGAACACTGGAAAATGTGTATTCAATTCACACGGAGACACTGTTTCAACAAGTGATATTTTTATCTTATATTGTAAACATCAAACATTAAGACTATTCAAAAGTTTTAGATTTATGTGTTATATTTTATGTGTATAAACATCTTATCTGCTTCTCTATATGTCTACCAACTTTTGTGTTTGGGCTGCAGAAAGACCTAAAAAGGCATTGGATTACCTGGAATTATAGTTACATAAGGTTGGGGATAGCATGTAGATGTTGGGAACTGTATTTCATCCCTCTGCAAAAGATATAGGTGCTCTTAACCACTCAGCCATAACTGCAGCCTCTATTTTAACTGTTTCAAAGTACATCAGCATTATTTACATAAATTTATTCTGTAGATACCAGTTCTTTCTAAAGAAGCTATTAAACAGACAAAGTAAGCTAGGATTACCACAGAAACCATAATATTGGAGCTAGAGGCAGACCATTACATTCACTGTTCTTGACTTCTCAGAAAAGCTGAGCATGATTCTGAAGCACCCATACACAACCAGATATAATTTTTACTGTAAGTTCAGGTTCACTGAGACATTTATGATTTGATCCAATATCTTATTAGTACTTGTTTGGAGATGAAAAAGTACATTATCCATTTGTAACATAGTGAAGAATAAAAGTGGGTTAATTAGCAGTAGTTGTTGCCACTGTAATAAGTATAAAATAGATAACCATGGTATGTAAGTTGTTCAATATTTAAGCTATATCTTCAAGAGATGACTTAGTGGCTAATAGCAGGTACTGATATTACAAAGGACTGAAATTTGGCTTCCATAATCCACATCAAGTCCTTAACAACTGAGTATAACTCCACTTTTAGGGTAACCAATGCTCTGGTTTCTGAGAAAATCTGACTCATGAGTATATATCCATAATCACATACACATAGCATATCATTAGAAATAAAGTCAACTTTGTAAAAAATGTTTTATTAATTTAATTTAACTTATGGATCATTAAATCAATGGAGGTTCTGTGAGAACTGATGCAAAACAACACAGAGACAATTCTCTTATTCTGATTTTTCAAGTAACGTTTATAGAGAAGAAACTGGCCATCTTTCATACAGAAAATCTTAGACTTTTGGCTGAACTTGATTTGAATGCAAATGTCTGGAAAACTCAAAATTGTATGAATGGGAAGGTACTATTAAATGTTTCAGGAATGTGTTTTAAGGAATTTGTAACAATTAAAATATATTTCCTCAGAATTATTATCACTAAGTGCTTGACACTCTATGATTTCATTTTGCATGACCTCACATTAATAGCTGAAATATCCACATAAAGCAAATGTTGGCTTAAAAGTGACAGAAGGAAGACGTTTCCTATCATATTAGCAAAGTTGGTCCTGAGTTCAGCCTATTCCATTAGTGTATATGCTAACAAATTCATAACAACCCACATCAAGATTAGATCAGATGACCATTTGTCTGAAAAGAAATATGAATTACAAATAATTATGTATTCAAAGTTGTGATAAAAAGTAAAAACTGGCAAATAAAGTAAAAAGCATCTCAGAATCTCAGTATTTTATTTTGAACCTTAATAATGATATAACTTCAGAAATGTTTGTTTTGTTGTGTTAATTTAATCATTTGGAATGTAAAATATCAAATGTGAGAAATCTTCAAATAAATTATGGATTTGTTGCCTCAATTAACAGTCTCTGAATTGTTAAGAGTGTATAGCACATCCTGAGTGAGGTAACTCAGACTCAGAAAGACAAACATAGTATGTACTCACTCATAAGTGGATACTAAAGGTAAAGCAAAGGATAATCAGACTACAACCCACAGCTCCAGAGAAGCTAGGAAACAAAGAGGACCCTAAGAGGGATATACAGATCACCTTGGGAAAGGGAAACAGAGGAGATCCCTATGAAAAAATGGGGAATGAAGGAGGGAAGCAGAGGGGAGGGGAGGGGGGGATGAAAACGTGAGGGAATGGGAGGATCAAGCTAAGGGAGGGATGGCATGGGAAAGCAATAAAAAAGATATATTGATAGAAGGAGACATCATAGGGATATGGAGAAACCTGGAGCTAGAGAAATTCCCAGGAACTCATAAGGATGACCACAGATTAGACTCCTAGCAATAGTGGTGAGGGTCCCTGAACTGGCTTACCCTCATAATTAGATTGGTGAATGCCCTAATTGTCATTATACAGCCCTCATCCAGTAACTAATAGAAGCCAAGTACCAGGCTGAGCTCCAGGAGTCCAGTCAAAAAGTTGGAAGAGGGAGTACATGTGCAACAGTTTAAGACCATGATGGGGTAATCTACAGAGACAACTGAACCAAGCTCAAAGGAACTCACGAGTTTTAGCCTGCATGGGACTAGATTAGAGCATACTGGAGATGGTTGTGTAGCTGAGTCTGTTTGAAGCGCCCAGGCAGTGTGATCGGGGTCTATCCCTGGTGCATGAGCTGGCTTTCTGGATCCCATTACCTTGCTCTTTGGACACCTTGCTCACCCTTGATGCAGTGGGGGGAGGCTTGGTCCTACCTCAACTGAATGTTCCGAGTTTAGCTGTCCCCCATAAGTGAACTTACCCTGTTGGAGGAAGGGATGAGGGAATGGTTGAGGGGGTCACAGGGAAGGGTGGGGGAGAGAAGCAGGAGGAGGGATGAGAGGGGGTTCTGTGGTTGGTGTGTAAAAATGAATAAAAAAATAAAAGAGTTTCCAGCAGGTTGTATAACAACGTATTACCCGAGTTTACTGATTGGTCTAATGGACCTTTCCTTGCTATTTGACAAGGCCTTCTCCAGGAAGGGAGTACTGCACTGATTGACACGGAGTTCCAGCTTCTTATGCCTGCTGAAGTTCTGCACTCGAAGTAGAACTGTATGTGTTCCTTTTCCCCACTCCACTTACTTCAGTAGTGTGCTTCCCTTTGACAACTTGTAGGAAAGCTTAACTTCCACACAGGCTTCATTTCTTATTCTTTCTACTAGATTCCTCCTTTTCAATGTGCTTTGATATATGGTCTATAGAGTAAAGTTTAGAATTCAAAAGTACCATTTCTACTTAGGGGCTCATAGCTTCTTTTCATGTGGTATGATAATGAGACTTTGATTTTATTCAGTATGCAGCTCATACGAGCTTAGCCACCACACTTCCCGTAATTTATTTTTGAGACTTACTATTGATATGAAGAAGTAGTGCTGTAGTACCCTAAAATGATCTTGAAAGCTTAAAATAATTTGTCTGTGGTTAAATAAAAATAAGAGACATATGGGATAAATGAGTCTTCAATACAATTTTATGTGCATAAAAGCGTAAGATAATTCTCTTGGATCAGGAGTCTGCCAGAGCTGAGTACATTAAAATGAACATGATTTGTAAGATGTTTCTTGATTTGTATGTTTATTTATTCTTCTCCTAGATAAGAGAGCAACAAATGTGCTCAAACAAGATTAGAAGACTTTCTGTAGGCTATGTGTACCCAATGAATTTTAAAAGAAATAAGAACAAAACCTGAAGCCCTAAGTGGTAACCACAGACCTCCATACTTTTCTACATATGTGTGTAAGTACACAAATGCAGTGTACAGATGGGAGAACATACATTTGTACATTGATTTGTTGGAGCTTATTTGTGTTATGTGAAGGCAGTACAAAATCCAGAATTGTGTTCCTGTATCCAAGTCTCATTTCAAAACCTCTCAAATACAGTAGATTCTTTTTCAATTGGATTTGGTGTTTCTATACAAGTTTCTGGTATGTGCAGCTACATGGGCATGCATATACATATGGAAACCAGAAGTCAACATTGGTATTCTTCCAGAAGAGCTGGCCAGCTAGATTTTTTAAAAATACATATTTTATTTATTTTCTAAAGACGTGATTGTTTATTCTTTTTAAATTATTTTTTATTTTTATTAATGTCCATTGGTGTTTTGTCTGTGCATGTCTGTGTGAACATGTTGTAGCCCCTGTAACTGGAAGTGGAGACACATGTGAGTACTGGGAATTTATTTAACCTGGGTCCTACAGATGAGCTGGCAGTGCTCTTAATCACTGAGCCATCTCTCCAGCCCTTATGTTTTCTTTATTGGCTGAGAATGTCCTCCAAGGTATTTTGATCGTATCTCCTATGCCCACTCCTCACCTTCAAATTCTTCCAGACTTCCCTAAGTCCTTCACCCAACTTTATATCTTTTATTTATTAGCTCAAGGAGTTCAGTAGTTACAGTTAATGCTTCTCATACATTCATGAATATGAGGCCACCTATTGAAGCATGGGGAAACTATCAGGGGAAACTTCCTTGAATAAAGCACTCTCTTTCATTCACTACCATCAATTGATGCTACATCTTAAGCTCCTAGTGGAGTTTCATGAGGCCTTCCACCATTTATGCCATAGGTTTGGTTGGATTGACCTTGTATAGTTCTTGGAGAGATAAGCAGAGCCACTCTACATGACAATCAAAGAGGATGCAGAAATATCAGGTAGGGGGATGAAGAGGTCTATTGGGAAATCATGTCTTCTGGACAGGAGAGGACAGTTGTACTCATGAAATCTTCTTGATTCTTGAGACAAGGTCTTTCCTGGTCTGAGTCTTTCTAATTAAGCAAGCTTCAAAGATCCTTTTGTTGATTTCCCAAATGCTGGGTTTCCAAATCCACACCACCACATCAAGCTGTTTTTGTAGGTTCCAGGCATAGAACTCATGACCCAAAACTATCATACTAAGCAGTTTGCCAACTGAGAGATTTCTCCAGGCCCTGTACTGGTGTTCTAGTAAATTAACTTATTTAAAGCAATTTTAGCATTAGTAAACAGCTAAACCAGACTTCATTATTTCCATTAAGTGCATGCTTTGGAGAGTGTTTTCTTTTTACAAGTCAGGGAAGTAATCATATCCTTACATGACTGACTGATCCAGTGTTATTAAAGAGAATGAATCCCAAATAAGAAGGTATAATTATACTGTCACTGTTAAGTATATATGTGCACACACAGACACACACACACAAACACACACACACACACACACACACACACACACACACACACACACTCCTGCTCTCCCCCATTAATAATCACTAGTACTTCCTGTTGCTGGGATGATTGCTTCTTGTCTAAATAGGAAGTGATGACCCAGTTAAATCGTTATCATTTACACAATTATATTTCCATTTATCCACACATATGCACTCATCGGACAGCAGTGGGCTTTGATACAACTTTTCAGAAAAGAGAGACTAAGAATTCCAAGATGACAGTAAACCTCTTAATTTTAGTTAATTTTAGAACATATCTGGTTGTAGCATTTGTAGCTATAATAAAACATATGTTAACTCCACAATAAAATCTGAGCCCTGCTGTATCTGTCACCTAGGTCTGCATTGAGGAACAGTGTACAAGTTATTACCTGGAGAACAGTTGTTCCTGTCTCCTGTGCAGATCCATATCATTCTCAAATTTGCATTCTCATAGAGAAGCAACAAATGTTGCTTAAATCCCGTGAAGTGTGTTAATTACACAAAGCTCTGTGAAATTATGGGTGAGAGTGCCAGAAGGATTTCTGCAGCTGTATCTTGGGTCTCTTGAGCCTATCTTGTCAGATTAATGTCTTTGTCACTTATATGATAACCTTAAAATTGCTTTTTTCCACTAAGTGGTATTCCCTAAACCTCAGCGATATGGGAAATCTCACCCAATGCTAAGTAGCAGATGAGTTTCGGTTCTGTTTATATAAATAATGTTGATATCTTTAGAGAGACAAATTTAAATTCAGTTTTAAAACTGAATTGGATAAGTCTATCTTATCAGTTTATTTAATTCTGCTTATTTTTTTCTTATTTTCTTTCTATAGAACTTGAATGATAAAGCATGGAATAGGAAACAGTCTCACGTCTTTTTATATGATTATAAAAGAGTAACTATTGGATATAAGCCTGGACTCTGAGTAGGTCAGTTGATGATAGTTTTATGTATTCAGAGAATTGAAATGCAGAATTAATTTCCATTAAGTATTTCTAGATTGTATCTACCTCAAAAAAAAAAACCCAAACATCTGTGTGAGGATACAAAACACTTGATTTAATTTTTCTCAAAGTGATTTTTAAAAATAAGCAAAAGAATTGGATAAAATGCATAAAGAGTGAGGGAGAGTGTTTAACTTGTGCTATTTCCTGTTTTCTTTCTGTTTAATCTTTTTGATCCCTGTAGAGCATAGTGAATGCAGGATGAGTTTCCAGAATTTGAATCCTAGCTGAATTTCCAAAATTAGACAGCTTGGATGGGTTTGAATCCCCTCACTCCCCCTACCCGCTGCCTACCCCACTCAGTCACTTGCCACTGGCTAGTTCTAAGAACTTTGACAAATTAGTTAACATCTCTCCTTCTCTTGGACCATGCTTGGGATGATAATTTGCCTAGATTCATGTGGTTTCTGTGAGAAAGAAGCATTAAAATTACATACAGTATTTAGACCAAGACTGGGAACACAGCAACTGCTATTGAAATGTTTTCGATTGCTATTAGCAAGAATCTTGCAGCAACAACTTTGTGTAGCAGAAAGGGAAATGTTCTCCTAATTTAAACTTAGTTCAATGCCTGAGAGACTGTTAGAAAGGGAGTTCAATTCCTTATGGAAGAGAGCACTTTTATGCAATATATTGAAGTGCAGCCCCCTGTCGAGGCCATTCTCCAGCCTCAGAAAGCAGTAATGTTTAGAAAATCACCCTGTGACTGGAAAAACTTCACCCCATTGGAAATCTATATCACATGTCAGACCCATCAAAGAGACAAATCTAATCCTTTTGGCTCAAAAAATAGCTTGCAGCAGTCTACTGTGCAAAGTTTACTAATATTTGGAAGAATGGTTCATTGTGGCAATCAATGGCCTGGAGACACCCAAGACCTTGACTTTAACACATCTTCTTTGAAGCCATAAAGAAGATTACTACAAAAGCAAATACTCTGTAATTTTATATATTAAGTTCCTCTTTTATTTATCATTGCATTTGCTCTTCTGGAAGCATACAGTACGTGCTTCTTCAAGAGCCTTTTTGAAATTTTAGTTGAGAAGAATCCAGGTTTTAAAAAATAAAACAAGATTTTGGTAACAATGAAAGTGTACATTAAAATGTGCCATAAAGAAACATGCGAATTATTGCTTAATATTCTATTATCTACCAGTTCCTCCACATCTATCCTTTCACTTGATTTTACAATTTATCCTACAAGTCATAAAGAGCAGTGATCTTAATTTCTATATACTTAATGTAGATATGGAAGATATCTTACGTGTTAACTTAACTTACATAGTCAGTGTGTGGAAGAAGAAGAAAATCATCAGTCTCCATAAGTTGCTATTAAATCCCATAATAACTATATGAACTAAGAAATGATAGGTGGAGACAAACTGTAATTCCTAATATCCAACTTGTAGTCCTCAAAATTTTTGTCTCTTTAACATACAAAATAATTTAAGATTCATTACTTTGATTTTTTTAAAATGGATTCCTACAGTTTATTAATAACTCATAACTTTTTGGTTTTGGAAATTCATATTACTGAGAACTATCATAATATTTTAAAGCAGAAAATAGATTTAATGAAGTGGATGGAGGACATTACAGAGAACCACAACTGGTCAAAGCAGAGAACAAGTAACCATGGAGTGTCAAGAGCCAAAATGGGACATCTACTGGATTGCCTTTACTTGAAACGTTCAGAGGATGTCTTGGAAGAAGGGATGAGAAATCATAAACATCAGAAGACATTGAAGATTGCTTCAAAATATTAAATTCCTACCATGACAGAGATGTTACAACCATAATTTCTCAACAACTTTGACTGCCTACACAAGACCTGTTCAAAATCAAACCAGTCATCATATGTCATGGATGAGTGAAGGACTTAGATCATCCTGTTTGTTAAGAAACTACACATGGTCAATATAGAATCAATTTCTTCAGGAATATGGCACTGTGTGGTGGTATTGTGTTCCCCGAAATATTGTGTGTTCCCCGAAATAAACTTATCTGGGGTCAGAGAACAGGACGGCCACAATATTAAACATGAGGGTAGGCAGTGGTAGCACATGCCTTTAATGCTAGCATTTCAGAGACAGAAATACCTGTGGATCTCTCAGTTCAAGGCCACATTAGAAACAGCCAGGCATGATGACACATGCCTTTAATCCCAGAAATCCAGCCTTTAATCCCAGGGAGTAATGGTAGAAAGTAGAAAGGTTACATAAGGCGTGAAGACCAGAAACTAGCAGCATTTGGCTGGTTAAGCTTTTAGGCTTTGGAGCAGCACAGTTCAGCTGAGATCCATTCTGGATGAGGACTCAGAGGCATCCAGTCTGAGGAAACAAGACCAGCTAAGGAACTGGCGTGGTGAGGTAGCTGTGGATTGTTCTGCTTCTCTGATCTTCCAGCATTCACCCCAATAACTGGCCTCAGGTTTGATTTCATTAATAAGACTCTTTGATATTCATATTACATCTAGTTGGTTGTCCATGCTCCAAAGGTCAGACATAGACTCATATACTTGTGGACAATACTAACTGACTGCAGGGGTACACAAATCCAAGCAAGAATATGGAGGATAGGGAGAATGCATCAGGTGTTCTAGAGGGGAATGACAGGTGTATATAATCACAATGCATTGTGTTCATGTATAAAATTTCCAAAGAATATGAAAAGTAGATAAGATGGGAGAAATAGCCTGAATATAAATAAGAACCACAAAATCCCAAGGATAAGAAAAGCAGAGAGGTTAGGCTATTTAACCCATCTAAAGCAAAACATGGGAAAAGATTTAATTTAGAATTTACAGGGTTTAATTCATCTTCTTGAATAACATAACAGAAATGCCATTCAGGTGCTGGAACTGATACAAGAATAAACTGGCAGCTAGATTAATGACAAATAGCTGGGCATGGTGGCACATGCCTTAAACTAAGAAAGCTGAGATCTCTATGAAATAGAGGACAGCCTAGTCTAGATAGGTAGTTCCAGGACAGCCAAGGAAATACATGAGACCCTGTTTCAAACAAACAAGCAAGTTAAAGGGAAAGAAAAAAAAGAGAGAGAGAGAGAGAAAGCAGTGGCAAATATGTCAATACAAGAGTAACAATAGGGATGATGAATCATGAAGTTTAGGATTATAATCTCAAAAAAGTAGCAGTTGTTTTAACAGCTGCTTCAGGAAATGGGTGTGTTTTAAGGTGTAATATAATGTATTCTTGTTAAATATTATGAGATGGCCTTGAGTGAATGAAGAAAGCATCTTACCAAAGTTTTGTTATATAATATAGAGATTGAAACATGGCATCATTAGCATCTATAATATAATCTTGAAAGGTCCTGAGTCGGAATCATCTATGCTTCGTGAGAATGCAGAACTGAGCATTTTATGCAAAGATTCAGACTCAGGAGTTCTGGGAGGGGAAATGAGTAATTAGAGACAACAGTAACTGTGCTGTCAAAAGGGAAAGGATAGAGTAAGTGAGCATTAGAGTAAGAGTCTACTGGTGCTCACTGTTGTTGAAAGAAACAGGATAAAATGGGAAGCAAATAACCAAGAAATCTAATTCGGCTATTTTTAGGCAAAATATGTAACTATTTTGGAAAAATATCTTAAGGAAGCCTGTGTGTGTTCATGATTATAGAAATCATATTGGCACATAGTAGATTATCATATGTAGTATATATGTATATATGTATATACATGAAAAGGTGGATGTGACATGGCTATATAGAAAAAAAGCTAAATCATGACATTTGTATAAGTCTTTATAAGAATTAAGAGTGACATTTTCATTACCTTATACATTTAAAAATTAGGTTTGATCCTCAACAGCAAAGGATGTTGTTTCCTAATAAAACAATGACTATTTTCCAGTTTCTGTGCTGGAGGATTATTTATATCTTAAACTCCTTTGCAAAATGTGAGACTCTTAGAAACTTTTGGAAACAGTCTAAGTTGGTAACAGGAATATTCTGTTTGGAATGTTCTTGTGGTTGACTCAACTATGCTTTCCTTGAGCAGACAATAAATTCTAACATTCTCAAATGTTTAATGTTTGGATTCATTTCAGAAGACAGTTATATGAGTGAAATATTTATGATTTTTAACAGTTGTGAAAAATTCTTAAGAGAATGAGAAATGAGGAAACATTTGCTTGTAATAACAAATATATTACCATAAATTCTAGTAATGCAAAATTAGTATCATTGGGATATGCCTCCCTTGTTAATACATTAAAAGCTATCTGACTAAGGCTTGATGTATAGACTACAATGAGATAATAATGATTTATCATTTTATAATTTATACATCTGTTAATATTGTCTATTCAATCTCTCTTGAGGAACTAAAAATAAATGAAAATGTGTATTGAAATATGTAGCATGAATTTTAAAAAGTTCTTATTAATAAAATCAAACCCAGGAGCCAGGTATTGGGGTGAACACTGAAAGATCAGAAAAGCAGAAAAGGCCACAGCTACCTCACCGCTTCAGTTCCTCAGCTGATCCTGTTTCCTCAGACTGGAAGCTTCTGAGTCCTCATCCAAGTGAATCTCAGCTGAACTGCTTCTCAAATTCCTGAATGCTTAACCAACTCTATCTAGTTCCTGGTCCTCAAGCCTTATATACCTTTCTGCTTTCTGCCATCACTTCCTGGGATTAAAGGTGTGAGTCACCATGCCTGGTTGTTTCCAGTATGGCTTTAAACTCACAGAGATCTGGATGGATCTCTACCTCTCATGTGAGAGGATTAAAGGCATATATGCCACCATTTTCTGGCTTCTATATCTAGTGGCTGTTCTGTCCTCTGACCCCAGATAAGTTTATTAGTGTGCACAATATAAGAGACACACTTGTTCCATGTATAAGAGACACACTTGTTCCATGGTCACAGTTGCTCCTATGACACTCTATTATATTTTATTTTTCTACATAGAATATGATGATAATGTTCAGATTTCAAAATCTATATGATGGACAAACATGAAGATAGTATAGATTACCAATGTGCTTTATTCATATCTGTAGTCAGAAGTTTTCCTGTGTCCCACCTGTCCCTCAGCTGCTCAGACCAGTAAACACACAGACACTTATATTACTTACAAACTGTATGGCCTAATTGCTCAGGCTTCTTGCTAGCTAACTCTTACAACTTAACCCATTTCTATTAATCTGTATGTCACCATGTGTTCCATGGCTTTACCTGTGTGCCATTACACGCTGCTCACTGGACAGCGGAATGGCCTCTCCTCTCAGACTCTGCCTTTCTCTTCCTGTCTCCCTTGGATTTTCCCACCCAGCTCCATCCCGCCCTGCCACAGAGCAACACATATTCACAGAGTACAGAAAGACATCCCACAGCACATATCCTGTGGGTGAAATTATGTAATCTTTTTGTAATTGGCCAAATACTTACCAGTAGCGTTGCTCTCTTTAGTGAACACGAGTCCCAAGTGCATCTGTCAATTGTGTGCTGAGTTTTAGGTTTACCATCCAGAGAAACTTCCAATATTTCCTTTGTTATCTAATTCATAAATCCACACACTTTCCTTACTCTTTTCTCATCTAGGATGAGGAGAAGGCAAATAGCACGTAATATTTTCTTAATTTCTTAATGTTTGCATTAGTCTGAAACAACATTCGAGAACAGTTGTCTAAAATAAGGAAATTCAAAACGCAAAACCAGACACATTCAACAGAAAAGTAAGACCAAAAATACATAAATTGTAACTTTCTCTTAGATTTGTTGTATGTTTCACCTTATAACAAATACATATCAAACATTACATATCTGATTTTCTTTTTTCTAAACACAGTTGTTCAAGTAAGTGTAAAGGAGGAAGAAGAAGAAAATATAAAACTAAGGATGTTTGATAACATGATAGAAAACAATATTGCTTGAATACTTATTATATATTATATATAATTGTACATACTTATACAATTATTTATGTAATATAATATACAATGTATATATTATATATGTATAATTATACATGTAAGTATATTTAAATATATAATAAACAATATTGTATAATTGTATAACTTTATATGTATATGTATACACACACACCCCATATGTATTCATACACACACACACACACACACACACACACACACACACACACACATATATATGGAGAGAGAATAGAATTATACCCCAGAGTCACATAAATGCTTTCTGAAATAACTATAGATTAGCTAACATATCCCATGTGCCATGCATGGGAAACCTTCCTGGGAGTTGTTGCTTAGGGAAGCTCAAATGACTCCCTAAATATTAGGCCATTGCTGTTTCCCTTGATTGTTTTCTGGAACTTGAAGGTGAGCACTTTTGCTGAAGAAACTTTGCACGTCAGATACAACGCTTGGAAGAATGGAGCTAGAACCCACCTGGAAGCATCCTAAGAAATAGCTTTCACAACAATGGAAGATGCTCTGCAAGATGCCAAGTGAGAAAATCAATCAAATACTCTATCCAGCTGAGAAGTGTGTTGACCACAACAATGCCCAGCCAATCAAGATACACCAGACAGTGGAACAGTAACTTTTTTTTCTTTTTTTAAAAATTATTATTATATTTGTGTTTTAATTTTACACATCAGGCATGGGTTCCCCTGTCTTCCCCACTCCCACCCCCACCTCCACCTTCCCGCCATCCCCTCCCCTCCATTCCCATCTCTTCCAGGGCCAAGGCTCCCCTGGGGATTCATTTAAACCTGGTGGATTCAGTACAGGCAGATCCAGTCCCCTCCTTCCAGGCTGAGCAAAGTGTCCCTGTGTAAGCCCAAGGTTCCAAATAGCCAGCTCATGCACTAAGGACAGGTCCTGGTCCCACAGACTGGGTGCCTCACAAACAGTTCAAGCTATTCAATTGTCTCACTTATCCAGAGGGCCTGATCCAGCTGGGGGCTCCACAGCCTTTGGTTCATAATTCATGTGTTTCTATTCATTTGGCTATTTGTCCCTGTGCTTTTCCAATCTTGGGCTCAACAATTCACACCCCTACAGTCCCTCCTCCTTCTGCACAGTTGAACACCTGGAGCTTCACCTGGGGCCTCGCCTAGGATCTCTGCATCCACTTCCATCAGTTATTGGATGAGAGTTTCAGCACGACTGTTAGGGTGTTTGGCCATCTGATCACCAGACTAGGTCAGATCAGGCTTTCTCTTGACCATTGCCAGCAGTCTACAGAGGATGTATCATTGTGAATTTCTGGGAACCTCTCCAGCACTCTGCCTATTCCTATTCTCATGTGGTCCTCATTTATCATGGTCTCTTATTCCTTGTTCTCCCTTTCTGTTCTTGATCCAGCTGGGATCTCCTGCTCCCCTAAGCTTTCTTTCCCTCAAATCTTGCCCTTCATTACTCCCACTATTGTCTCCATTGTTCATGTAGATCTCATCCATTTCTCTGTCATTGGGTGATCCCTGTGTCTTTCCTAGGGTCCCGTTTTCTATGTCCACATGATCATCTCACTAGATGCAGAAAAGGCATTTAACAAAATCCAACACCCCTTCATGAAAAAGATCTTGGAGCGATCAGGAATACAAGGAACATACCAAAACATAATAAAGGCAATCTACAGCAAGCCAACAGCCAACATCAAATTAAATGGAGAGAAACTCAAAGCAATACCACTAAAATCAGGAACAAGGAAAGGCTGTCCCCTCTCCCCATACTTATTCAATATAGTACTTGAAGTTCTAGCCAGAGCTATAAGACAACATAAAGAGATTAAGGGGATACAAATTGGAAAGGAAGAAGTAAAGCTTTCTCTATTTGCAGATGACACGATAGTATACATGAGTAACCCCAAAAATTCAACCAAGGAACTGATACAGCTAATAAAAACCTTCAGCAACATAGCAGGATACAAGATCAACTCAAAAAAATCAGTAGCTCTCCTATATACAATAGACAAACAGGCTGAGAAGGAAATCAGAGATACATCATCTTTTACAATAGCCACAAATGATGTAAAATACCTTGGGGTTACTCTAACTAAGCATGCAAAGGACCTATATGACAAGAACTTTAAGTCCCTGAAAAAAGAAATTGAAGAAGATGTCAGAAAATGGAAAGATATCCCATGCTCATGGATTGGCAGGATTAACATAATAAAAATGGCGATCTTACCAAAGAACAGTGACATTTTATCTGGGAGTAACTAAAAGCTGTATACTTGATCTTAAGGGCTGCTCAATAGAAGGAAATTCCTCTTACTGTAAACCTACCCAACAGGTGTGGGCTATGAGGGTCATAGACCATAGAGAACTTACTACTGTCATTAGCTCAAACAAATACAATTCAAAATAATTATCCCTACACCCACAAATAAGTATAATGTTTATCCTTCTTAAAAGAATCTTTAAAAGAAATATGAAGGTTATTACAAAGATCCACAACTTTTCCAAATGTAGAGACTAAGTGGCTGTGGGGTGCCCAGACCCAATAGATAGATGTAAAATTCAGCCCCTACATCTAAGGCTGAGGAAAATCATGGAAGAAGACACAGATTCTGTCACACAGGGGGCCAGGGTTTCTACTGCAAGTTAGTAATTTCTAGACAGGACAGGTGAGCTACAGCTCTGAAATCTCAGCAATTAGAGAGGACAGAAACTGTCATGGGGGAGGAGGACGGAGGTGTACAGTGATGCAAACACAGCACTCATGTAGGTAATTCTAAAAAGTATTTTAATAATAAGCTTTAAAAAAGAGATGAAAATGGATATTATTAAGTGAAATAATATAGGTTAGACATACGAGGTTCTTTATTATCTAGTGCTCTCTATCACTTGATGTAGTCAGCTCTGCCTTAATTGCTGGTGGCCATAGAGAGGAGCTAGCAGATATAGGCCAGGTAAGACTAACACTGGAGCATGAGCTCCTGCTACATAGCAACAGAGATGCCCTCATCCTGTGGGGGAGGTGGGTACCCTACCCCTTAAAGAATTCCCTTAACTATGCTCTGTAAGGAAGCCCAATAAATGTATTGTTACCTTGGTTTGAACTTGAGCACAATCCAGACTCAGTTTGTATTGGGCCAGTAGGAGGAGGGAGGGTGGAGGAGATGTGGCTTACATCTGGGAAGTTTAGCATCAGCTTGGTATGACCACACATCTTTAAGATGCTCTGGGCTAGAGTCTCATCTTAGACAGGGGAAATCAACACTTTCTGTGTGGTATTATCTTCTTCTTTCTTGAACAAAATATCTTATCAACTTGAATGCCTGCGGGAGGTAATGGATTTTGCTAGCTTTTTTGTTTGTTTGTCTGTCTGTTTGTTTGGTGTTTTTTCAAGACAAAGTTTCTTTGTGTAGTCCTGGCTATCCTAGAACTAGCCCTCTAGACTAGGCTGACCTTGAATTTACAGAGATCTGCCTTCCTCCTGAGTCCAGGGATTAAAGGCATGAGCCTCCACCGCCTGGCTTGGATTATGTTAGCTTTCAAGGATAAAACATTATTAAAGAGAAATAAATGAATTGCTTCTCAAATTAAAATGTAAATGAGACATGAAAAGCAGAAATTTAAAAGTTCAAATTTTAAAAAGGGTTTAAGAACTAACTATTCCACTTGATCTTAGATATATTTTTTCTTTTCCTTTTCTTTTTAAAATTTTTATGTTTTATTTGAAAATTGTGTTTGGATTTCCTAGAAAGATATTTGTGTACATGTTATCCAGCTAAACATCTGTACAGAGTGATGTTTTCTTCACGTCTGTCAGCCAATGCAATATGTCAGATCCACTTGAGTAAGGAAGATGATATAAGGGAACTTCTTTCCTATTAAAGGATATTTCAAAATAGTAGGTCTTAAAAACATGATTACCATTATACAGACTGAGCATATTCAATTTCTGAACATATATATGTACATATGTGCATGTAATAACAATTAATGAAAACCAAGGCTCTGAACTTGTAAAAAGAGCAAGGAGTATATAGGAGACTTTGGAAGTAGGAAAGGTAAGGGAGGAATGATGTAATTATAATGTCAAAAATTAAAAAAGAGAAAGATAGCAGTAATGAATCTATTCCATATGAACTTAATTAAATAGTATGTCTTGTAAACACTTGCATGTAAAATATTTAATTCGAAAGTAGCATATATGGGAACTCTGTTAGGTGTTTGTGAACATTTAAAAAAAATTGAAACTAAAACATTACTTCACCTTTCCTTTGCTACCTCCATCCTCTCTGCCTCCTTCACAATTTTCCCTGTCTAATTCATGTCCATTTTCTCTGTATTATTCTTACAACCACACACACACACAAACACAAACACACACACAGACACACATAGACATAAACATATAGACACAGACAGACAGACACACGTACACACACACATACAGACACAGACACACTCACATACAGAGACACATACACTTACTCTTTCCATTTAGTGATATATATATATGATTTTATGGCTTGGTATTGGATAACTAATCAGTAGATTCACCCCTGGAGAAGACTATATCTCTGAGAGTATATTCTTTAGTTGCCTGTGGTTCTTTATTTAAATATATATTATAGTTAAAATATAATTACATCACTCATCCCTTTTCCTTTTCTTCTGGCCAATCCTATGTTGCTTTACTCAAAACTTTCTCATTCACCCCCTCACTCTGCTGCAAATTGATTTCCTCTTTCACACACACACACACACACACACACACACACACACACACATATATATATAAGCACACACATATATATTCTTTATCTAATGTTGTCTTAAGTTGAGACTTCTCTGTCTCAACATTAACTCTAAACTTTCTGTCTTAGTCTGTCTATTGACATTGCCACTGCTTATATTTACATTCAGGCAACCATTTTTAGGAGACATAGTCTCTCAGGAAATATTTCTCAATTCAAATAAGCTCCAACAGTGGAGAAAATGTATCATCAATATCCTATGGCAGTATTTGAAACCTTGTGCACTGGTCTTTCCTATACTAACAGCTGTACTATTTCTATAACTACTCTTGTCACATATTTGGATTTCTTTTTTTCCCCTGAAAACCAAAATAATCAACACAGTATTAAATAAGTTTCAAGAAACACAAGGTCAAACTGTCAAGAGATAGTATATTATCTGAAACAGATACGTAATCTCTGACAGAGAATTCATTCACCTAACATTTATCAAAGAATTTTAAGATAAAAATACATCAATACAATATAATTTTTGCTTATCATTTTTTAAAATATAAAACTAACAACCTTGAAATGAAGTTTGTGTTTCAAGTGGAGATTTTATTGAACTGATGTTAAAAATATTCTGTGCAGGTTACTGTGAAAATTCATCAAAGGTGTTTTTTTTTCAGATCCAAGTTATTTATATCATTGCAATTCTTTTGCCTTCATAGTAACTGTTGGGATTTATAGAAATATGAAATGTATCCTGATATGAAAGTCTGAAAATATCACATTTTTTATTTTGAAATTAGATCTTTTTGATTAATTAGATTCCAGGTGAGAGTGAAAAATGTATTTATTTTAATTAATTGTATATAGTTGCCTTGTACTCTTTGTTTATGTGGTTTTCTTATTAGCCTATAAAAGTAAATCATGTTAAATATGTATTCCTGTGATAGACTATCCCTATGAACAATTTAAACAAAATGCATAATGTTTTATTTTAAACACTGTATTGTAAGGTGTACTATTCATTCCTTGAACAAGTTTCTATATATGGGGTCACATTTTTAGCTGTTTCTAAGAAATATTGGAGAAGTGTTTTGTAAAATTCCTAAAAGCAGAAAAAAATCAATAAAATTTGAAATGACCTTTTTTCTTATATTTTGAAATGTTGAATCATTTGAAAATATCAAATCTATTCAATTTCAATGTAATTCACAAATTCAATAGATTTTTTTAAGTTTGTAAATTTTAATGGAAACTTCGTGTTGAAAGTTTGTTGATACACACACACACACACACACACACACACACACACACACACACTGGTTTTGCTTCTCAACACTTAAAAAAACCCATAATTATCTGTTGGTACAATTACTCCAAAACATGTTAAACTTTCTATATAAAAAGCATGATATTATTAAAATTTAACCAATCAGCTTTCTTCTATTTGGTGGAGGGACCAATTTAGATGTGTCAATCTGTTCAGAAGTCAAATCCAACATTTACCATGAGTCCCCATCTTCTGTCAGAAATAAGGTGATGTCTTTTTGACTCTCAGCATGACACCTTCGTCTTAATGCAACCAGCACTGCATTCAATTTCTCAGCAGCCTTGCTGGGTGGTAACTTTGGAGTCCTTCATTTTATGTTAGGAATAAAACTCAAAGCAAATTATGCTAGACGTAGTAAGGTGAGCACGGTCTTTGGGTGAGGGGGCTTAGAGGAAAAAGGGATAAAAGGGAGAAAGAAAAGATGAGTTTCACTTTGCTGTTTAACTGCAAAGTTTAACTATTTAAATGATTCTCCCCTTTTATTGTTCCTATTTTTGAACAAAATTAAGATCATATCCTATCTTCCACACTTATGGTAAGTAAAGCAACACAAAACATACTTGCCATTTAGTTGTCAATCAACACTGATGCCTACAAAGGTCATTGCAGTGTAAAAGTTATTAAAATTCACCTTTGCCCGTGAGCTATTCATAAATCTTCATCTGCACTAATACCATGAGCTGATATCTGTGATAGATAATGATTTTTTTTTTTTTTGTCTTTCTTCTGGAATCACTGTAAACCTGTGCATTGCTGCAGGGTAAGGTCATATAACACTTGCAGCCTTATTATAATTGACAGCTACACCTTGGCTTGGACTCCAATTTATACATATTCTTTTCAATTTATAACAGGTTTTCCTTTTCATGTTTTTTCCTCATATATTAGGTAAATAGAATGTTCTTACAACCTTAAATCAATCAAAAGG